>NC_072433.2:61740000-62040000 GCF_028878055.3 Symphalangus syndactylus
AAATGGCAGAAGCAGGTGAACATGTCTCTCCTGGGGCAGTCTGGGGGTACAGTCTGAAGGGCTGCCACAGACATATGTCAGTCTTGTCTTAAGAACACCCACTACTAGCTGGGAGCAGTGGCTCACGCTTGTAATCCCAGCACTTTGGGAGGCCAAGGCAGGAGGATTGCTTGAGCCCAGAAGTTCGAGACCAGCCTGGGCAACATAGTGAGACTGAGTGTCTACTATTTATTAAAAAAATAATAATAAAATAAAATAACACCTACAAAGTATTCAGTTTATCCTCATAATTCATGTTACAGATTTAAAAAAATTTTCTTTTATTTTTATTGCCATATAATAATTGTACATATTTGTGGGGTAAGGTGTGATGTTTTGGCTCTGAAGTTTAGAGCGTAAGGGATACCTAAGGTTTTTACTTACATGAATACAGTGTGTAATGATCAAATCAGGGTAATGAGCTTATTTATTAATATCACCTTAAATGTTTATCATTTCTTTGTCTTGGGAACATTCACATCTACTGCCTGGGCAATAAAGTGAGACCCCACCTCTGACAAAGAAAAAAAAAAAATTAGCCAGGCACCATGGTGTGCACCTACAGTCCCAACGTTCCTGGAGGCTGGGGTGGGGGAATCACTTGAATCCAAGAGTTTGAGGCTGCAGTGGGCCATGATAGCACCACTGCACTTCAGCCTGGGCGACAGAGCGAGACCCTGTCCCAAAGAAAAAAAAATCCACTCTTTTAGCTTTTGAAAGTACACAATAAATAGTTGCTAATTATAGTCACTATATAGTGCTATAGAACACTATAACTATTTTTGAAAAAGATTTTTAGAAAATATTTAAAATGACTTTTTTTTTTTTTTTTTTTTTTAAACAGAGTCTTGCTCTGTCGCACAGGCTGGAGTGCAATGGCACAATCTTGGCTCACTGCAACCTCCATCTCTCCGGTTCAAGCGATTCATCTGCCTCAGCCTCCCGAGTAGCTGGGATTACAGGCACCCGCCACCACGCCCCACTAATTTTTGTATTTTTAGTAGAGGAGGAGTTTCGCTATGTTGGACAGGCTGGTCTTGAACGCCTGACTTCAGGTGATCCACCCACCTCAGCCTCCCAAAGTGCTGGGATTACAGGTGTGAGCCACTGCATCCAGCCTAAAATGACTTATTTAATTAATTATTTTTAGAGACAGGGTCTCACTCTGTCACCCAGGCTGAAATGCAGTGGTGCGTCATGACTCACTGCATCCTCAACCTCCCAGGCTCAAGCAATCATCCTACCTTAGTCTCCCAAGTGGTTGGGACTACAGGCTCATGCCACCACACTCGGCTGTCTTTTTCTTTTTTTAATTTTTAATAGAGATAAGGCCTCCCTATGTTGCCCAGGCTGGTCTTGAACTCCTGAGCTCAAGCAATCCTCCCACCTCAGCCTCCCAAAGTACTGGGATTACAGGTGAGCCACCGTGCCCCACCTTAATTTTATAAATTAATTAACTCCCAGCCCCAGCTTCTCAACTAAAACGGAGCCTCTTGGTGAGAGGTTTCACTTTCCCTCCCAAGGCTCAGGTTCCCGAAGGAGCTGAACCTCGGTATAGAATCCCAGGGTGGGTCATCCTCCATGACTGCTTTCCTATGGGGAGCCCCTCCCCTCTGCATGAGGTCTTGGGGGACCATCAGTCTATAAGGTGGCCATGGAATGTTCTCACCCATGATGTCAAGAGGGGGACTCTTGACATCATTGACACCAGGACCTAAAATCCTAGGAGTAGAGTCACCCGGAGGAGACTGGTCATCAGTTCCTGCCACCCAGGTCCCTGAAGCTGCCTTAACACTGTCCTTTCGAAGCCCTGGTGGTCATGTTTCTAGAAGTCTATTTTCCAGAAGCTAGCCCACATCCTTCCCAGATAAGTTCCCTTTCCCCCCATAAATGAGCCAGGACCAGTGTCTCTGGGTCATAACCAAATGCCCTGACTGCTACATCCTCTGAGCCCCTCACTTTACCTTGAGGTCCAGTGCAGTGGGTTAAGTGGTGGCCCCCAAAACATATGTCCATGCCCCAGAATCTGTGATGTCACCTTAGTTGGAAAAAGGGTCATTGCTGATGTCATTGAGGATCTCGAGATGAGATCTTCCTGAGATATCCAGGGAGGCCCTCTATCCAATGTCAAGTGTCGTTAAAAGACTCACAGAGAAGAGACAGATGGAAAAGAGGAGAAGGTGATGTGAAGGCGGAGGCAGGGGCTAGAGCGATGCTGCCACAAACCAAGGAATGCCCAGGGCCACCAGAAATGGGTTGAAATGAGGAATAAGTGCAGGCTGGGCACGGTGGCTGATGCCTGTAATCCCAGCACTTTGGGAGGCCAAGGTGGGCGGATCACCTGAGGTCAGGAGTTCAAGACCAGCGTGGCCAATGGTGAAACCCCATCTCTACTAAAAATATAAAAATTAGCCGGGCATGGTGGCGCATGCGTGTAATCCCAACTACGCAGGAAGTTGAGGCAGGAGAATTGTTTGAACCCAGGAGGTGGAGGTTGCAGTGAGCCAAGATCATGCCTCTGCACTCCAGCCTGGGCGACAGAGTGAGACTCTGCCTCAAAGGAAAAAAAAAAAAAAGGGAGGAGTGCAGCCTCCTTGAGCCTCCAGGAGTACAGCCCAGCTGACACCTTGATTTCAGACTCTGGCCTCCAGGATGGTGAGAGAAGAAATGATTGTCTTTTGTTCATTTGTTTTTGAGAGAGGGTCACAGCTCACTGCCATCTTGACCTCCCTGGGCTCAGGTGATCATCCCACCTCTGCCTCCCGAGTAGCTGGGAGTACAAGTGTCACCACCACACCAGGTCATTTTTGTATTTTTTTGTAGAGATGGAGTTTTGCCATGTTGCCCGGGCTGGTCTTGAACTCCTGAGCTCAAGCAACCCTTCCGTCTTGGTCTCACAAAGTGGTGGGATTACAGGTGTCAGCCACCATGCCCAGCCCATTTCTATTGTTTTAAGCCATCGAGTTTGGGTGGCATCATTTGTCACAGCAGCCACAGGATACTAACACACCCAGAGACAGAAGACGGGAGGACATAACTGCATTAACACTGAGCTACGATCTGCACGCCTCAGGACTCTGCTCCCGGGACTACAGACCTCTGCCCTGAGTCAGAACAGTCTCAGGAACCTGCTTGGATAGTAGGGAGTGGAAATGACCCCAGGTGACTGCAGCGGGACTCCTGGAAGGCAGGTATTGGGTGAGCTTTCCTGTAAACAGCTTGCAGCTAATTTTAAACTCTGGGTCACCTGGGCATAGTGGGGGAGGTCAGGTTGCAGCTGACTTTGGCAGGCGGGGCATTGAACAGCTACTTCACGGAGGGCCAGGGTATCCATGACTCTCCTGACCACGGAAAGCTGCAGATGCTCATATAAATAATTCTTGGCTGGAGGATTAGGTGTCTAGAGTACAGGCTACTGGGCTGGCCGGCAGAGGCCCCAGGTAGAGAAAATATTATTCAACTACACAAGGTTGAAACTCCTGGGAGAACAGCTGGATATTTCTACTGGGATCAGGGGTCCAGGCCTAACTGGCCCAGGGTGATGGGGAGTGGGGTGGGGGGTAGGGGGTGGGGAAGATTTTAGGGAAAAGAGTCGATGCTCAGGGACCTGCTCAGCTGGGGCTGCAGCGCTGCACAGTGATTAGGCCCCAGGCTCTGGTGTTAAACTCTCCTGGGGTTCAAATCCCACCTTCTACCACCTAACAGCAGGATGATCTTGACTGAGGTCAGTTCATCTGTCTGTTTTCTCACCTGTACATTGAGGATTATTATTATTATTATTTTTGAGATGGAGTCTCGCTCTGTCGCCCAGGCTGGAGTGCAGTGGCGCGATCTCGGCTCACTGCAACCTCTGCCCCCTGGGTTCAAGCGATTCTCCTGCTTCAGCCTCCTGAGTAGCTGGGATTACAGGGACTCACCACCATGCCCAGCTAATTTTTTTGTATTTTTAGTAGAGACGGGGTTTCACCATATTGGCTAGGCTGGTCTTGAACTCCTGACCTTGTGATCCGCCCGCCTCAGCCTCCCAAAGTGCTGGGATTACAGGTGTAAGCCACCGCACCCAGTGAGGATTATAATTTTTAAGCCCCCGACTCTCCAAATCCATTTGGCTCTCAAGTTTAGATAGTTTTGATAGTGAAGGGAAACCAAGTTATCTGATTCTTTTTACTTTCTGAATTTTAGAAAGCTATATATATATATGTGTGTATATATATGTGTATGTATGTGTATATATATGTATATGTATATATATATACACACACACACACACACACACACATATATATATTTTTTTTTTTGTACAGACACGGTTTTGCCATGTTCCCCAGGCTGGTCTCGAACTCCTAAACTCAAGCCATCCACCCACCTCCGCCTCCCAAAGTGCTGAGATTACAGGCGTGAGCCACCGCACCGGCCCAAGTAGTGATAATTTGGATAGCACAAAATTTATTTGAATAAATTTGGCTCTGAAGCTTAGAAAGCAAGGGATATCTATGGTTTTTACCTAAAAGGGGTGTTGTGAAGGGTTAATCAGACCTTTGCATATAAAGTTAGCAACCTGTGGGAGGAGAGTCCATAAAAAAAATGAGATAAAATTAAAGTAAAGGGAAAAGTAGAATAAAGAATGGGGCCTGGTGCGGTGGCTCACAGACTCCCATGCCTATAATCCCAGCACTTTGGGAGGCCGAGGCAGGTGGATCACTTGAGGTCAGCAGTTCTAGACCAGCCTGACCAACATGGTGAAACCCCATCTCTACTAAAAATACAAAAATTAGCCGGGTGTGGTGGCATGCACCTGTAGTCCCAGCTACTCGGGAGGCTGAGGCAGGAGAATCGCTTGAACCCGGGAGGCAGAAGTTGCAGTGAGCTAAGATCACACCATTGCACTGCAGCCTGGGTGACAGAGCAAGACTCCTTCTCAAAGAAAAAAAAATAAGAGATTAATAATTGTATTTTAAAGAAAAAAATAGCATGCAAAATAGGGCCTGGCATGTAGTGTGCATTCGAGAAATATGGACTATTTGCATTCTATTTTTACTCGTCTATAACCGGAAGAGGCAATATAAAAAGGCAGCCAAGGCCAGGCCTGGTGGCTCATGCCTGTAATCCCAGCATTTGGGAGTCTGAGGCAGGAAGATCACTTGAGGCCAGGAGTTTGAGACCAGCGTGGATGACATAGTGAGACCCCATCTCTACAAAAAAATTTAAAATAAGCCTGGTATGGTGGCACACACCTGCAGTTTCAGCCACTTGGGAGGCTGAGGCAGGAGGATTACTTAAGCCCAGGAGTTTGAGGCTGCAGTAAGCTATGATTGTGCCATTCCACTCCAGCCTGGGCAACAGAGCAAGACCCTATCTCTAAAACAAATAAATAACTAAGACAGCCAAGATAGACTCTTCTGGGAAGTTACTGAAGCTCGAGCTTTTGGGCCTCTCCCTTGCAAGGCCCTTCCAGAGTGTTCTATCTCATTCCACACTCATAATTTGGTACTCTTGTCTAAAGAGGGCCCCTAGAGCTGGATACACTCCTGCGCAGGAGAAAAGAGAGCCAGACTTGGGTTTGCTGAAGTCTCTTCCTCACCTGGTTGTGAGCTATGTAAGGGCAGATACTAGGCCTGACTTCTTCTGGGCTGTATCCCTGGTGGGGTACAGCCACACAGCAGGTGCTCAGAATGTGTTGAATGATGAATGGGCAAGGCCCTGGGAAACCATCCTTTGGAAGGAAGGTGGGCCTCAGACACATGTTAGCATGAATCACACATGTATTTTGGAGGAGGCAGCAGTGGGCAGGTGCATTTGGTATAAGCAGAGCCCCATGATACTCACCTGGGAGAGGCGTCCCATTGGCCATGAGGGTCAATTGGTCGGCGATGGCTTTGGTTCGGGAGTAGTGGTCTATGTGCTGCCAGAGGCCGGGAAAAACAGAACCACCAGAGAGAGTCAGCAATGCTGCTGGAAATGCCTACCCAGCCTGGCCCAGCCCCAGGGCTGCACCTTCCCTGGGGACTCCCACTGGGATATGGCCAGGCCCTGAGCCCCATGGCCTTTCCTCTCCTCCTGGGCGGGAGAATAGTGCATCTCCTTCCAGAGCCACAGGAGCAGAGGAGCACTGGGTTTGGAGCAGTAACAATGACCAGGGGCAGCCCAACTCAGGGAGGCTCCTGCCAGCCCCAGACACCTGTCCTTGCAAGGCCGATGCTGGACACATGCTGGATGAATTACCTACACGTGGCTCTTTTGTGTTCACATGGCATTTCACATTGGTTATCTTATTTCCTGCTCTGCACAACCCCATGGCAATAGTGTTACCATGCTGGGTTGAAGAAACAGAGGCTTCTGTGCAGTGGCTCATGCCTGTAATTCCAGCACTTTGACAGGCCCAGGAGGGAGGATCGATTGAGCCCAGGAGTTCGAGACCAGCCTGGGCAACACAATGAAACCTGTATCCACTAAAAATACAAAAATTAGCTGGATGTGGTGGTACGCGCCTGTAGTCCCAGCTACTGGGGAGGCTGAGGCAGGAGAATCACTTGAACCCGGGAGGCGGAGGTTGCAGTGAGCTGAGATCGTGCCACTGCACTCCAGTCTGAGTGACAGAGCAAAGCAAGACCTTGTCTCAAAACAAAACAAAACAAACAGACAACACGCCTGTAATCCCAGCACGTTGGGAGGCTGAGGCTGGCAGATCATGAGTTCAAGAGATGGAGACCATCCTGGCCAACATGGTGAAACCCTGTCTCTACTAAAAATACAAAAATTGATTGGTTGTGGTGGCATGCACCTGTAATCCCAGCTACTTGGGAGGCTGAGGCAGGAGAATCTATTGAACCCAGGAGGTGGAGGTTGCAGTGAGCCAAAATCACGCCACTGCACTCCAGCCTGGTGACAGAGTGAGACTCTGTCTCAAAAAAAGAAAAGAAAAGAAAAGAAAAAAAACAAACAAACAGAGGCTCAAAGGGCTTAAGTGATTTGCTCAGGGTCAGGGTCACATGGGTAGAATGTGGCCAGGTTGAGGCTAAGGCCAGACCTATCTGATTTCAATGCCCCTGCAGGCGTGACCAACTTAAACAGGAGAGTGCTGATGCCACCCAGTTTTGGGGGCCCCTTCCTGCTAGGACGCATCCTGAGTTGTGAAACCAACCCTGCTTCCACCCATCCCTACCCTCTGAGCTGTGGGTCCCAGGCCCGCAGGCCCCGCCCACCTCTCCCGGAAGACAGGTACCTCGTCCAGTGGGAAATACGGCACGGAGTCCTCATCGCCCTGCTCTATGGGCTTCCCACCAAATGCAACGTTGACGGTGCTGGTATAGATGAGCCTTGGAACCCGCCGGCGAACACAGACTGCAGCAGCAGGTGCGCATAGCAACAAATACACACACACACGCAAAGACACAGACACACACACGGGACACAAGTGAGCATAGAGTCGGCTGAGGAGGTGTCATGCAGATCTCTACCAAGTTTTCAACACACAACTTGGACCCCTGGGACCCTCCCCAGAATCTACAGCTGTTCAGGAGGGAAGAGTCTCCTGCCCTTAACTTAGGGTGCAGGTCAAGTTCCTTCTCTGTGGGCCCCTGGGAGCCAGGCCTGCTCCTTATTCTTTCTCATTGTGGCTTGGACCCCTGGGCTACCTTGCCAGAGACAAGTTAGAAGAAGGTCTCACTGGATGGAGACTTAGAAAAAGACACTCTAGAATCAGAGATATACGGGATAAGGCAGGACATGCCCAGGCAGCCCACACATGGGTCTTCGATTTTGGTGCTTTAGCAACTTTTTATTTATTTATTTATTTATTGAGACGGAGTTTCACTCTTGTTGCCCAGGCTGGAGTGCAATGGCACGATCTCGGCTCACCGCAACTTCCCCCTCCCAGGTTCAAGTGATTCTCTTGCCTCAGCCTCCCGATTAGCTGAGATTACAGGCATGCGCCACCACGCCCCGCTAATTTTGTATTTTTAGTAGAGATGGGGTCTTTTCATGTTGGTCAGGCTAGTCCCGAACTCCCGACCTCAGGTGATCCACCTGCCTCGGCCTCCCAAAGTGCTGGGATTACAGGCATGAGCCACCTCGCCTGGCCTTATTTATTTATTTTTAAATTTTATTTATTTATTTATTTTGAGATGGAGTTTTGCTCTTGTTACCCAGGCTGTAGAGCAGTGGCGTGATCTCGGCTCACTGAAACCTCTGCCTCTCAGATTCAAGCTATTCTCCTGCCTCAGCCTCCCAGGTAGGTGGGACTGCAGGCACCCGCCACCACGCCTGGCTAATTTTTTGTATTTTTTGTAGAGGTGGGGTTTCACCATTTTGGCCAGGCTGGTCTCGAACTCTTGACCTCAGGTGATCCACCCCTGTCGGTGTCCCAAAGTGCTGGGATTACAGGCGTGAGCCACCACGCCTAGCCAGCTTTGGCAACTTTTCTTTTTCTAGCCCCTAAGCCCTGAGAGGTAACTCTGGTCCTCATGTTCCCAGACATGCTAAGGCCACACTGGCACACCCATGCAGGGCCCTGGGGAGGTCTGCAGTGCGCGAAGGATGCGCTGCCCACAGGCCCTCCCTTTGACCCTACACCCTAGGAACCAGGCCTGCAGCAGGAGAAGGGAGAGAGGGGGAGATGCACAGCAGGTCATACCC
Organism: Symphalangus syndactylus; assembly: GCF_028878055.3. Taxonomy (NCBI): domain Eukaryota; kingdom Metazoa; phylum Chordata; class Mammalia; order Primates; family Hylobatidae; genus Symphalangus; species Symphalangus syndactylus. The sequence goes on from NC_072433.2 coordinate 61,748,674, forward strand.
GGATCTGAGCACCTACCATCAATCACTAGTTTGGTGCCTCCGACATTTATAGACTCAATCTGCTCTTTCTGCAGCTAAAAGACAAGACAGGTGAGAAAGTCATGGTGCTACCCATGCCTTCTTGCTGAGGCTGGAAGGCTGAGCTTGGGGTCAGGTGGGACGGGGCAGCAGGATGTTCAGCTCAGAGGCAGGGATCCCGAAGGCCCACCCAGAGTGTGGATGCCTGGCTCTGCCACCATCTTCCTGGGTGGCCAGGGGAGGTTCTGCCCACACATCTGGCCCTCAGCAACCTCATTGGTAAAGTGAGGGCCAACCTCCTCCCCTGGCTGGTGGGCGGGACTCAATAAGACACTTGAGAGGACCTGGTACAGTGCCTGGCACAGAAGACAGGCTCAGAACCTGTTGGGTCATTTTCCTGCTCTCAAAGCCTCAGTTTCCCTATCTGTAAGGTGGACATGGTAATATGGGCTGGGCCCTCACGAGGGAGCTGGAATGTGAAAGACTAAAACTAGGCTGCTATGAGGGCTCCTGTGGGCCAGGGATAGGGCGAGAGCTTCCTGATCCACGATCTCATTTAATTCTCATCACACCAGGAGATGAGCTCCATGCTTATTCTTAAGCTATATTTATTATTATTATTATTTTGAGACCGAGTTTAGCTCTTGTTGCCCAGGGTGGAGTGCAGTGGTGCAATCTTGGCTCACTGCAACCTCTGCATCCCGGGTTCGAATGATTCTCCTGCCTCAGCCTCCCAAGTAGCTGGGATTACAGGCATGCACCACCATGCCCGGCTAATATTTTTGTTATTTAGTAGAGATGGGGTTTCATCATGTTGGTCAGGATGGTCTTGAACTCCTGGTGATCCATCTGCCTTGGCCTCTCAAAGTGTTGGGATTACAGGCATGAGCCACTGTGTCTAGCCTATGTTTATTCTTTAAAAAATTTTTGGTCAGGCATGGTCTCTCATGCCTGTAATCCCAGCACTTTGGGAGGCCAAGGCGGGTGGATCACTTGAGGTCAGGAGTTTGAGACCAGTCTGAGCAACATGGCAAAACCCCATCTCTACTAAAAATACAAAAATTAGCCACGTGTGATGGCGTGTGACTGTAATCTCAGCTACTCAGGAGGCTGAGGCAGGAGAATTGCTTGAACCTGGGAGGTGGAGGCTGCAGTGAGCCAAGATCGCACCACTGCACTCCAGCCTAGGTGACAGAGCAAAACTCCGTCTCAAAAATAAATAAATAAATAAAAATAATAAAATTTACTTTTATTATTTTTAAATAGAGATGGGGGTCTCACTATGTTGCCCAGGCTGGTCTTGAACTCCTGGGCTCAAGCAATCCTCCCACCTTAGCCTCCCAAAGTGCTGGGATTACAGGTGTGAGCCACCATACCTGACTCTATATTTGTTCTTGTTGTGGCTGTTTTTGTTTCATAGACAACATGATCAAGGTTAGAAAGAATTCAAACAGTAAAATGAGTGTATGGTGAAAAAGAAGGTTCCCTCCCACTTCTGATTCCAAATCTTCCTTTTCCCTCCCCAGAGGCAGCCACCGTTAAATTTCCGGTGTTTCCCAAGATAATCTATTCTTATTAATATCAGCATATAAGCATGTGTGACTATAGAAATAAACAGTTTCTTTAGCTTTTTTTGGAAACAAACAGGAGAATGCCAAACACTGCTTTGCACCTTGGAAACTGTTTTTTTAACCTGCACACTTTGAGTTACCTCTTTCTTTTGAATGGCTGCATAGAATTTGACTGTAAAACACAATTTATTTAAATAGTCCTCAACCGATAGGTTATTTCTGGTGTTTTGTTATTAAAAACAATGCTGCAAATATACAAATGAGTGTAATTTCTGAGGCAACGGGTATACATATGTTTTGGTGGATACTATTACATTGCTCTCTGAAGAGGTTGTGATACTACCAATAGTAATATCCTCACTTTCCAGATGATGAAAGAGGATCAGACAGGTTAAATAAACTTGCCCTAGATAACACAGTTATAAAATGGCAGAAATGGGGCCGGGTGCGATGGCTCATGCCTGTAATCCCAGCACTTTGGGAGGCCAAGGCGGGCGGATCACCTGAGGTCAGGAGTTTGAGACCAGCCTGGCCAACATGGTGAAACCCTGTTTCTACTAAAAATACAAAAACTACCTGGGCGTGTTGGTGGCACCTGTAATCCCAGCTACTCGGGAGGCTGAGGCAGGAGAACCACTTGAACCTGGGAGACGGAAGTTGCAGTGAGCTGATATTGCGTCACTGCACTCCAGCCTGGGCAACAGAGTGAGACTCAGTCTCAAAAAAAACAAAAACAAAAAGCAAACCAAAATGGCAGAACTGGTATTTGGTGTCATGGATGCAGGATGCAGGGTGGGAGTAGCCTAAGTCCTTCCTACAGTAGGTGAAGCATGATAGGGAATGCATGGGCGTGAGGGCAGAGCCAGGACTGGAACCCCACTCTGTCTAACTCCAGGTGTTGTGTGAGAGGAGCCCACCTTCTCAGCCCCGGACATTCCATAGGAAGCCACGTGGAAGACACAGTCCACCCCTTCGAAGGCATGGTACAGGGCTTCTTCATCTCGGACGTCAGCCTGCAGCAGAGGAAAAAGAGATGAGGGCAGGGGGTTCAAGTCCAAGGCAAGAGATAACACCTCTGCACCTTGCCTGGTCTCAGAGCTGGCCCCCTGACCCAGCCCAGGTCAAGCCTCTGTAGCATCAGGAAAGGCTGGTGGGGCAGGATTCACTAAATGATTCTACAGGGCACCGTGAGCAACATCCCATGCTCATTTATCATGCTGTCTAGGTCACAGGGGCTGTGCTAGGTTTATGTGCACTGTCTCATCAACTCCCAATGAGACCCTGTGAAGTAGGTGTGAGTTACTGTTGTCCTCTTTCTGTGACCATAGCTACCCAGCTGGTAGCACCAGAGCCAGAGCTATAGCTCAAACAGTCTGGCTTCAGGGTCTGTGCCCCTAAACTCCACACCATAGGTTTCACATCAAACACTGTCCCCTGACCATCACCACTGCCCCAGTCTATTAAGACCCTTGTCCCTTGTACCTGGATGAACTTGGTTTCCGGGGACAGTTCCCATTGTGGTCTGCGGCGGTCAAGCAGAATGACGGAAGTGCCACTCTTGGCCAGGTGGGATCCCAGGCTGAAGCCCAGGTAGCCTCCTCCTCCAGTCACCAGAACCTTCTGCCTGGCAGCCTTTGTGGGTTTGGCTTGAGTCTTCTGCTGTGGCGCTGGTGTTGGGGTTGTTGTTGACTCACTGGGTTTGGGCCCAGTCCCAGACCCCTGTCTGAGCCCAGGCCCTAGCTCTGGCTCAGGTGAAGACCCAGCTCCTGGCCCAGGTACCGACCCAGCTCCTGGCCCAGGTCCAGACCCAGCTCCTGGCCCAGGTCCAGACCCAGCTCCTGGCCCAGGTCCCGACCCAGCTCCTGGCCCAGGTCCCGACCCAGCTCCTGGCCCAGGTCCCGACCCAGCTCCTGGCCCAGGTCCGGACCCAGCTCCTGGCCCAGGTCCGGACCCAGCTCCTAGACCAGGTCCCGACCCAGCTCCTGGCCCAGGTACGGACCCAGCTCCTGGCCCAGGTACGGACCCAGCTCCTGGGCCAGTCCCTGAAACAGCACCAGGCCTCGGAACAGCACCAGAACCTGCCTGAGGTCCTGGAATAGCTTTGGGCCCCAGTGCAGGCCCTGGAATGGCACCAGGCTTTGGTGCAGGCCTTGACTCAGACCCTGAGCCAGACCTTGGACCTGAGACCTCTCCACAGGCCTGGCAGACAGGGCAGCTCTTCTCACCCTGGCCTGCAGCTTTGCAGGCATCTGGGGAGGAGCCTGGGGGGTTGGACTTCATCCTCTACTGAGCCATGCAGACGCAGAAACCGACCACCTGTGGGGAAAAAATAGAAGAAAGAATGCTCTAGAATAGTTTCAAGTCACATAAATTATTAGACCTCTAGGAGTGAGGGGAACTCCAGGTGGAAATTAGAAACTCTCTGAGTTCCCAGGGAACCTGCCCCTTTCAGAATCTCAGGAATCTCCAGTGTGGGCCCGGTGCGGTGGCTCACATCTGTAATCCCAGCAGTTTAGGAGGCTGACGCGGGCAGATCACTTGAGGCCAGGAGTTGGAGACCAGCATGGCCAACGTGGTGAAACCCTGTCTCTACTGAAAATACAAAAATTAGCCGGGTGTGGTGGGGCACACCTGTAATCCCAGCTACTCAGGAGACTGAAGCACAAGAATTGCTTGAACCCGGAAGGTGGAGGTTGCAGTGAGCTGAGATGGTGCCACTGCACCCCAGCCTGGGCAACAGAATGAGACTCAGTCTCAAAAAAAAGTCTCCAGTGTGGCTGCTGTCCTCTGCACAGAGTCAGAGACAAGGCAGCCAAGGCTTGGATTTTAGAGCTAAGAAAATTGAGGCCCAAAGTCACGCTGTGTGACTGACTTATCTACCAGTTCCTTAAAATTCCAGTTTCCATGGAGCACCAAAGGAAGACAGGGCAAATCATCCAGCGGGAACCTCACCAGACTGGGAGGTGGCTGCTTTCTGACTGGGGAGATGGGGAGAGCCTTCTGGAAGAGGAGGTAGAGAAAGAGGCGGAGGAGGAGAATCCACATGGATCCAAAAGGACTCTGCACCCTGGAAACTTGCACATGACTCCAAGTGCTGTGCCTGTCCCCACCCTGACACCTGATGCCTCTGGTCCTCCAAGGTCCGACAGTAGTGTGGGTGGCTGCTACCACAGGGTCTGCCCAATCCCTCTGCAGGCTTTAGGGTCTGGTCTATGGGGGACAGCACTGAGGATCCTGTTCTTTGCAGCCTCAGACTACTTTTTTTTCTCCGTCGCCCAGGCTGCAGTGCAGTGGTACAATCATAGCTCACTGCAGCCTCAACCTTCTCTGCTCAAGTGATCCTCCCATCTTAACCCCACAAGCACCTGGTGAATTTTTGCATTTTTAGTAGAGATGGGGTTTCACCATGTTGGCCAGGCTGGTCTTGAACTCCTGACCTCAAGTGATCCTCCCACCTCAGCCTCCCAAAGTGCTGGGATTACAGGTGTGAGCCACTGCACCCGGCTCCCTAGATCTTTTTTTAATTTTTGAGACAGAGTCTCACTCTGTTGCCCAGGCTAGTAGTGAACTCCTGGAACTCAAGCAATTCTCCTGCCTTGGCCTCCCAAAGTGTTGAGATTACAGGCGTGAGCCACTGTGCCCAGCCCTCAGTCTAGACTCAGGGCACACCAGGCTGTCAGTCACTGTCACCATCGTCCATCCCCCCATCCCCCTCCCGACCTCCCGTTCCACCTGAGGATGAGGCTGGATGACCAGGGCTAGGTGATCATAACCATAACAACAGCAACCATGTGCTAGGGACCTCTGTGTGCCAGGCCCTACGTATACAGATAGGTGCATCTCTGCCCTTCATGGAATATACTGGCTGCATGAAAGAACGGGTATTTGTTGCGTGACTGGACTGATGAGCCCCATGTTTTTTTGCTGGTGGTGGTCACAGGGCAGGGACTCTGGCAGCAAGAGGGGCTGTATTTTTAATTTCCTCTGTTACTGCCCTGCTCACCAAATGTCTGGGTGAGGAATACAGTCCTGCCCCGTATGAGCACGAACACTCATGGCTTTATTTATTTATTTAGAGAAGAAGTCTCATTCTGTTGCCCAGGCTGGAGTGCAGTGGTGTGATCTTGGCTCACTGCAACCTCCGCTTGCCTTGTTCAAGCAATTCTCGTCCCTCAGCCTCCTGAGGAGCTGGGACTACAGGCACGCGCCACCACGCCTGGTTAATTTTTGTATTTTTAGTAGAGATGGGGGTTTCACCATTTTGGCCAGGCTGGTCTCAAACTCCTGGTCTCAAGTGATCTGCCCGCCTCAGCCTCCCAAAGTGCTGGGATTACAGGCGTGAGCCACCGCGCCCAGCCCACTCATGGGTTTAATGAGAGAGACCGCAAATCATCACGAGGAGGGGCCTAAATCCCCCAGAGGGAGAGGAGAGGATGCAGCCCCACAGCGAGCCCTCCTCCTATACTCAGGCCCAGAGGACTCTGTTCTGGGGAAAGGTCTGTGGGACCAGAGCTGACTTTCTACCCTAAGGGGATGCCTTTTGTGGAAAAGGCTGGACTCAGCCTTGGGTACTCACTTGTTGGGGTGTGCCCTTGGGTAAGGGCCTTAAAACCTCACTGTACCTCAGTACCCACAACTGCGAATGGACCCAAATATTTCTGGCTGCTCTGGCTCCTCACACGGTGGTCATGAGAAAACAGACGCCAGAATGCCTTGCAAGGCTAGATTGCAAAGTGCCAGGAGGATTTCATTCCCTGGAGTGTCCCAGCACTTAGAACAGTGCCTGGCACAAAGCAGGCAGCCAGCAAATGCTGCTGGGTGAACAAAATCTCTGGGGCATGTTCGGGATCTGGCCGTGCTGTGGTCGCGCGCCAGACCCCCCCGGACATGGCTTCACTCGTTCTTTTGGAAGTCCAGTGAAGTACAGGCTATGGTTCCCATTACCCAGAGGTGGAAACTGAGGCCCAGAGAACATGAGGAAACTTTGATGGAGTCACAGACAATGTCTCCGCCGGAATCCAGGTCTATGGGGACCCCAAAAGCGGGTTTGGTGGAAGGAACTGGCAAAAGGGTGGGGAGCATCAGGGACTGACCCTGGGCGCGCTGGGCTCGAGGGCAGCTCGAGGGTGGGGGTCACTTCCCGTCTTGGCCCCCTCACACTCCCTGTTCCCCCAGCACCTGCGTCCCTCCCTGGCCCGCGTACGGGCTTCGCTCACCTGGCCCGGGCTCCCGCGGCGCTGCGTGCTCCCCGCGCTGCGCCAGTCTCCGCGCCGCCAGGGCCACAGGGCCACCTCCTCCTCCCGAGGGGGCAGAACGGGGCGGGGCGGGGCGGGGCATCCGGACCGCCCCCCGCGTGCTCTTCTGCCCGCCCACTCCCCGCGCGGGAGCACCTGCATTCTCTCAGGTGGAGACCCGCAGGCTCTCACAGAGGGGAAACTGAAGCCAGTAGAGCTAGGATGGGCGAAATGGTCCACGCTCCTGGTGGGAAAAGACGCAAAGGCCCTGCGTGCCGGGCTCTGTCCTGCCGGCCAAGTCGTCCTAGAACCCCAAGAAAAAGGGTTTCATCTATATCTAGGAGCAGAATTGCTGGGTCATATGATTGCTCTGTGTTTAGAGAAGAACCGCCAAACTGTTTTCTAAAGTAGCTGCACTATTTTACAATCCTACCAGCAGTGTACAGGGTTCCAATATTTCCACATCCTTACCAACACTTATTATTATCTATGTTTAAAATTTTAACTATTCTATTGGGTGTGAAGTGGTGTCTCATTGTGGTTTCATTTGTATTTCCTGATAGCTAATGCTGCTGGACATGTTTTCATGTGCTCATTGGCACACTAATGTGTTTTCTTTGGAGAAGTGTCTGTTCAAATCCTTTGCTCATTTTCAGTTTAGTTATTTGTTGACTTTTAAGAGTCCTTTGTATATTCTGGATACAAATCCCTCGTCAGATAAATGATTTGCAAATATTTAAACAAAAACAAAAAACCAAAAAAGTTCTTCCATCATCCATCCTTCCACCTATCCATCCAACCTTCCATCCATCCATCCTTCCACCTATCCATCCATCCTTCCATCCATCCATCCTTCCACCTATCCATCCATCCTTCCATCCATCCATCCTTCCACCTATCCATCCAACCTTCCATCCATCCATCCTTCCACCTATCCATCCAACCTTCCATCCATCCATCCTTCCACCTATCCATCCAACCTTCCATCCATCCATCCTTCCACCTATCCATCCAACCTTCCATCCATCCATCCTTCCACCTATCCATCCATCCTTCCATCCATCCATCCTTCCACCTATCCATCCAACCTTCCATCCATCCATCCTTCCACCTATCCATCCAACCTTCCATCCATCCATCCTTCCACCTATCCATCCAACCTTCCATCCATCCATCCTTCCACCTATCCATCCAACCTTCCATCCATCCATCCTTCCACCTATCCATCTAACCTTCCATCATTCATCCTTCCACTTATCCATCCAACCTCCCATCTATCTGTACTTCTACCTGTCCATCCAGCTTTCCATCCATCTGTATTTCCACGTGTCCATACAACCTGTCATCCATCCATTCTTCCACCTGTCCATCCAACCTTCCATCATCTATCCTTCCACCTATCCATCCAAATTTCCATCCATCCAACCTTCCACCCATCTAATTCATCCCATATATCTTTCTTTCCTTCCTTCTACCCATCTATCTACTCTTCCTGTCTTGCAATCTTCCACTCATCTCTGTTGATTTATGAATCAATCACATCATTCTACTTTTGATGGGTGCTTCTTCAGTGCTGGATCATATCATCCTTTGAAAACTCATGTTCAGCTGGGTGTGGTGGCTCATGCCTGTAATCCCAGCACTTTGGGAGGCGGGGGTGGGCAGATCACTTGAGCCTAGGAGTTTGAGACCAGCCTGGGCAACATAGTGAGAGCCCATCTCTACAAAAAAAAAATACAAAAAAATTAGCCGGGCCTGGTGGCATGTGCCTGTAGTCCCAGCTACTTGGGAGGCTGAGGCAGGAGGATCACCTGAGCCTGGAAGGTGGAGGCTATGGTGGACTGTGATTGTGCCACTGCAGTCTCATGCTGGAGAGCTCAGGCAGTGGAGTGAGATCCTGTCTAAGTAAAAGAAAACTCATGTTCAAGTGGCAGTATTGGAGGGTCAGGCATGTGCCCAAGAGCTCACAACTGCTGTAATGGAGCCACAGGGGCTGAGAGCAGGAAGGGCTGGTCACTTTGCTCTGAAAAGGGCAACTGAAAAAGCCTCCACCCATACAACACCCTCTGTGGGCATAGGTGTGGGGAAGAGAAAAACAAAATCTTAGTCTGCATGTTCTATGAGCCAGATGGTAAGAGATCTTGCTTAATCCTCACAACTGTTTTAGCTCAATTTTAGAGACAGGGAAACAGGTTCAGAAAAGGGTCTCCAAATGTGGTGGGGAAAAGCCACAGGGTCAGTCCTGGATTTAAATCTTGGCTTTGCCACTTTCTTGTTGTGTGTCTTTGAGCAGCTATGAGGCTCAGTTTCCTCATCTGTAAACTGCAAATGATGTGCACTTTATAGTTGCGATGCTGTGAGGTTTATGGCTAACATGCGCTATGCAAAATGTTGAGCATGGTGCTGGCTCAATCAGTGTGCAAACAATGGTAGCTGTTCTCATTACATGGGAGGTTGGGATTTGAACCTAGGCCCTGTCCTTCCCCACTTCATAAGCCATGTGTCTGGTCCAATCTTCCATTCACAAAGGCCAGCCTCTTCTTCTCCCACCAACAGGGCCAGAGAACTCATATTCCCCAGTACTAGCTGCTGATGTTGTCTTGCAAAGAGAAGAATAACTTACATCTGTGACGGGTTGAATTGTGTTCTTCACAAAATTCATATGTGGAAGTCCCAATCCCACATACTTAACCCTAACTCTCCAAATAGAGTCACTGCCGATGTAATGAGTTAAGGTCATAGTGGAGTAGGGTGGGCCCCTACTCCAGTATGATTGATGTTCTTACAAAGAGGGGAAATTTCAACAGAGACACGCACATAGGGAGAGCTTCATGTGAGGGCTGTAGTTATGCTGCCCAAAGCCAAGGAACTACCAGAATGGAGGAGAAAAGTCTGGAACGGATCCTTCCCAGTGTCTTCAGAGGGAGCATGGCCCTGAGGGCACCTTAATCTTGAATTTCCAGCTTCCAGAACAATAAGAGAATAAATTTCTGTTGTTTCATCCACTCAATTTGTGGTACTTTGTTATGACAGCTCTAGCAAATGAATACAACCACCACAGGCCCTTTTCTCTGTATTTACAGATGTGACCCAAAATGGCAGCTGTGCAAGATGGACCAGACTGAGATTTACCATGGCAGGGGTTGTGGTCACCACTGCGTTCCTGGGCCCAGCACAGAGCCTGGCCAAAGCAGAGTCTCATCAAGCCTTAGCAAGTGAGTTTCGTTTTTTTTTGAGACAGAGTCTCTGTTGCCAGGCTGGAGTGCAGTGGCACGATCTCAGCTCACTGCAACCTCCACCTCCCGGGTTCAAGCGATTCTCCTGCCTGAGCCTCCGAGTAGCTGGGATTACAGGCGTCCGCCACCATGCCTGCCTAACTTTGTATTTTTAGTAGAGACAGGGTTTCTCCATGTTGGCCAGGCTGGTCTTGAACTCCTGGCCTTGAGCCATCTGCCTGCCTTGGTCTCCCTAAGTGCTGGGATTACAGGTGTGAACCACCGCACCTGGCCACAACTGAATGTTTTTAAACAACTTGATGAATTTTTACTTATGTATAGCTCAATGTAACTCTCACCTTGATCAATATATAGAACATTTTCATCACACCAGATGTCCCCTTTGTGTCCCCCATCCCACAGGGTAACTACTATTTTGACTTCAATCACCAAAAAGCAGTTTGGCTGGTTCTTAAACTTCATATAAATAACTTTATACAGTATGTACTCCTTTGTGTCTGGTTTCTTTTGCCCAATATTATGAGACTGATGCATCTTGTTGAATATAGCTGTATAGATCATTCTTTTTTCGGGGTGCAGGCAGGGTCTCACTCTGTTGCCAAGGCTGGAGTATAGTGGCATGATCAAGGCTCACTGTAGCCTCAACCTCTCCTGGGCTCAGGTGATCCTTGCACCTCAGCCTCCTGAGTAGTTGGCACTATAGGCATGTGCCTCCAAGCCTGGCTAATTTTTGTATTTTTTTGTAAAAATGGTTTCTCACCATGTTACCTAGGTTAGTCTCAAACTCCTGGGCTCAAGCCATCTACCTGCCTTGGTCTCCCAAAGTGCTGGGATTTCAGGTGTGAGCCACCACGTGAGCCATTCATTCTTTTTAAATTGATGCATATTTCACTGTAAAATGTATCAGATTTTATTTGCACATTCTGCCACTGATGGACATTGGGTAGTTTCCAATTTTGAGCTCTAATGAATAAGGCCGCTGGAAAAATTCTTATATGTCTTTTGTCTAATATTACAAGGGTAATCCAATCATTACCCTTGGAGTGGAATTACTAGATCATAGGCATATGTTTTACTTTAGTAGAAATTGCCAAATAGTCTTCCAAAGTTATTGAGTCAAATTATACATCCCTACCCCAACCCTTACCCTAATTGGAATATGAGTGTTCCAACTGTTCCACATCTTGATATTGTAGTTCTTTTTTTGTTTTGTTTTTAGAAACAGGGTCTCATTCTGTTGCCCAGGCTGGAGTGCAATGGCCCAGTCTCAGCTCATCGCAATCTCCACCTCCTGGGTTCAAGCGATTCTCGTGCCTCAGCCTCCTGAGTAGCTGGAATTACAGGTGTGCACCACTATGCCCAGCTAATTTTTGTGTTTTTAGTAGAGACGGGGTTTCACTATGTTGGCCATGCTGGTCTCAAACTCCTGACTTCATGTGATCCGCCCACCTTGGCCTCCCAAAGTGCTGGGATTACAGGTGTGAGCCACCACGCCTGGCCATCTTGTTTTTTTTGTTTGTTTGTTTTTAAGAGACAGGGTCTTACTCTGTTGTCCAGGCTGGAGTGCAATGGCACAATCATAGCTAACTGCAGTCTCAAACTCCTGGGCTTAACTGATCCTCATGCCTCAGCCTCCTGAGTAGCTAAAACTACATGCATTGGGCCACCATGCCTGGCTAATTTCTTTTAAATTTTTGGAGACATGGGGTCTTGCTATGTTGCCCAGGCTGGTGTTGAACCCCTGGCATCAAGCGATCCTCCCATTTCAGCCTTGCAAAGTGTTGGGATTAGAGGCATGAGCCACTGTGCCCAACTCCAGTCTTTTTGATTTTAGCCATTCTGGTGGGAGTGCAGTGGCATCTCACTGTGGTTTTAATTTACACTTCCCTGGCAGGTAAGGCTGTTGAGCACCTTTTCATGTACCTATTGTCCATTTTAAAAACTGGATGGGCTGGGTGCGGTGACTCATGCCTGTAATCCCAGCACTTTGGGAGTCTCAGTCGGGCTGGATCACCTGAGGTCAGGAGTTTGAGACCAGCCTGGCCAACATGGTGAAACACCGTCTCCACTAAAAATAATAATAAAAAAAAAATTAGCTGGGCATGGTGGCAGGCACCTGTAATCCCAGCTACCCTACTTGGGAGGCTGAGGCAGGAGAATCGCTTGAACCTGGGAGGCAGAGATTGCAGTGAGCTGAGATCATGCCACTGCACTCCAGCCTGGGCAAAAAGAGTGAGACTGTGCCTAAAAAAAAAAAAAAATTGGGATGGGCCAGGCACAGTGGCTCACACCTATAATCCCAGCACTTTGGGAGGCCAAGGTGGGCAGATCCCTTGAGATCAGGAGTTCAAGACCAGCCTGGCCAACATAGTGAAACCCTGTCTCTAATAAAAATACAAAAATTAGCTGGGCGAGGTGGCAGGCCCCTGTAGTCCCAGCTGCTCAGGAGGCTGAGGCAGGAGAATTGCTTGAACCCGGGAGGCGGAGGTTGCAGCGAGCCAAGATTGCACCACTGCACTCCAGCCTGGGCAACAGAGCGAGACTCTGTTTCCAAAAAAAAAAAAAAAAAATTGGATGCTTATCTTTTTCTTATTGAAATTCTTTATATATTACGGCATGAGTCTTTTAATAAAGTTTTATGTCACTAAAAATTTACGCACACACATACGCCAATGATCACTTCAAACAGTTAAAGTCATGTTGATCCTATTAGTAGAATAAAATTAATGTTTTTAATTTTGGAAAATGACCCCAGATGAGCAGCCTTCACTCCAGTTTGGTTGGGCAGGGATGGAGGGTGGTGGTGAGGCTCACTTGCTTCTTCTTCCCCCAGGATGGTCTGACTGTGACTCTGCATTAGCTTCTTATGGACCAGGGTGGAGACTACCCCATCAGCTGCTTTTCAGAGCTAGGCTCTCACAGCTCAGCTGCCTGCTCACTGTTCACCATGTGTCTCCCATGTGGCAGCTTCTGGGAACCTGCAGATCCTGGGACACCAGTCTCATCCCGAGGGAGCTCATGGTCAAGGAGAAGAGTTAGATCAGCGAGCAAGGTGGCGTGACATGGAGTGCTGAGTGCAAGAGGTCTGTGTGGTCAGGACGCTGCAAGAGAAAGACTGGAGGCCCCTCGCTCTAGATAGGTCCCAGGGAGCTGATGTCATTTGAGCTGTGCCTTGATGGGTGAGCAGGAGTCTCCAGGCAGAGGGGGCAAAAAGCACCGTTCAGGCAGGGGGTTGGTTTAGGGCTTCCCAGAGAGGGACAATCTAGTGGCTGGAGAGTAGGGTGCGCTGCGCGACAGGGCTGGAGAGTTAGATTAGACCCAGGAATGGCCCCTCACACAAAAGACAGAGCCTTTCCTTCCTCAGTTTCCAGGGAGTCCTGGTACCAGGAATCGTGTTTCCTGCGGGTCACAGCATTCCATCCCATCCTGCCCTCGGGGTCAAGATTTGCTCAGTGAGTGGTCCTTTGCAGGATGACATTTCTGTTTAGAGGAATCATTATTTTTTAACCAAAGTTATTACTGACCACAAGACAGAGCATGCCACTTGGTGCTTAGTGCACACTAAGGCAGTATGGGGTCTAGCCCCTCCCCTTACCTGAGAACACTTCTCTAGGAAAGAGTGACCTTTGGTTCTGCATCATTTTTCTTCTGGAGTTGGGTTCTGGTGGGCAGGAGATTTGAAGAAAGCTGGTCTCCCTGGTGCCCAGATTTCTGGGCTGGCTGGGAGAAGCAGGGCAGGAACACTTGGAGCAAGGGTACCATCATGGGTGCGGCCCTTCTCGATGGGGTCCAGGGTCTGCATGGGCTGTAGCCACATGGCAGGCGGGAGAGGCTGCGTGAAGGGCATACCTGAAGGATTGGGCCTGCCAGAGGAAGCTTCTGGCCTTGGTGATCTCCTGGGCCAGGATCCTTAAATCATCTCCTTCAAATGGTGGCAGCATGGGATCCTTGAAAAGAGGAAATGAGGGTAAAGATGATAACGGGATGGGAGCTGAAAATCCAAAATCTCAGAAAAAGCATTTTAGAGCTAATCACATTCTGGCTTCCATCCAGTGCAGGAAATCTTGTGAGCCTCTGCTTGTATATCTCCAGGGTCAGGAAGCTCACTACCTATCAAGAGAGTCATTCTGTAAAGGGGACACTTTGAAATACAGTGTCTGAGAGTCAGTGTAGGGAGGGGATGGTGGCAAAGCACGATGGTGTCAGAAACTGAGTGAAGGTGGCCCCACTCTGGGCCAGTGGAACAGAAATGGCACAGGTTCCTTATCTCACTGCTATTCAGTAGAATCTGTTCAGCCATTTTTTGCATTTCTTCTAGTAAAATAGACTCACAGGTATGCTTTTCATTTGGTTGATTTTAGAGACAGAGCCTTGCTCTGTTGTCCTGGCTGGAGGGCAGTGGCGTGATCATGGCTCACTGTAGCCTCGACCTCCTGGGCTCAAGCTATCCTCCCACTTCAGCCTCCCAAGTAGCTAGGACCACAGGCATATGCCACCACACCTGGCTGAGGCATGCTTTTTAAAAAATGTTAACTAATAAAATGTCAGCACCTAGCTTTAAAAATACATCTTACCAATCCCAGCAGTTTGGGTGGCTGAGGCGGGCGGATCACTTGAGGTCAGGAGTTTGAGACCAGCCTGGCCAACATGATGAAACCTCATCTCTACTAAAAATATAAAAATTAGCTGGGTGTGGTGGCAGGCACCTGTAATCCTAGCTACTCGGGAGGTTGAGACACGAGAATCACTTGAACCCAGGAGGCAGAGGCTGAAGTGAGCTGAGATCACGCCACTGCACTCCAGCCTGGTGACACAGCAAGACTTCGTCTCAAAAAAAGAAAGAAGAACAAAGAAAAAAAATACATGTTTCACAGTTAATAAGACCTAAGAAAGAGAGGAAGCCACCCCTTCTGCCTGGCAGTAGTAGTACAGCAATACCATTCTGCATGCAAAAACAATTCAGAGAATCTGATTTGATAAGGTATTAAGGTGATAGCCTTAAACATATCTTCACTCGTTTTTCTGTGTAATAAGGACACTTGGGTGAATATTCATTACTTTTACCAGTTTGTTCAGTTCTCTGTATTATTTATAATACTTGTCCCTAGAAGAGCTAGTTGAACAAAGGAGTCATGTAAGGCTACCCAGACTTCGAAGATTATGCCAGCCGAGTCTGACGGTTCACGCCTGTAATCCCAACACTTTGGGAAGCTCAGGCGGGAGGATTACTTAATCCTAGGAGTTTGAGATCAGCCTGGGAAACCTGGTGAAATCCTGTTTCTACAAAAAATTAAAGAAATTAGCTGGGCATGGTGGCGCACCTGTGATCCCAGCTACTCCAGAGGCTGAGGGGGGAAGATTGCCTGAGCCCAGGAGGTGGAGGCTGTGGTGAGCTGTGATTGCGCCTCTGCACTCTAGCCTGGGCAACAGAATGAGACCCTGTCTCAAAAAAAAAAAAAAAAAATTATGCCATGTCCTGTGAAAGTAACCTTTAATCTCTGAAAAGAAATCTGGAATTCTGATTGGTTGTCTTACTTGATAATTTGTTGCCCTGGGAATGTTATCACTGACAACATTGCATTCCTAAAAGGTATAAATATGTGCAGAATTTTCCTATTAAGTCAGAAATGGATCATTTAAATCTATGACTTTACTGGACTTATTACTTAATAGATAACCTATGACTTTGCTAGATCTATTGCTTAACTGACAACTTGAATGTCTGTATTTCAATGAATTGAACCCCGGAAAACACAAATATGCAGGAATTAAAGCACAAAGTTTAAGATCATGGGTGTCTTGGGGCTCTAGCTATACCACTTCCTCTGACTTTAGTTTTTTTTGTTGTTGTTTGTTTGTTTGTTTTGAGACGGAGTCTTGCTCTGTCATTCAGGCTGAAGTGCAGTGGCGCGATCTCGGCTGACTGCAACCTGGGTCTCCCAGGTTTAAGCAATTCTGCCTCAGCCTCCCGAGTAACTGGGATTACAGGTGCATGCCACCATGTCTGGCTAATTTTTGTATTTTTAGTAGAGACGTCGTTTCACCATGTTGGCCAGGCTGGTCTCAAACTCCTGACCTCAAGTGATCCACCCACCTCAGCCTCCCAAAGTGCTGGGATTACAGGTGTGAGCCACCGTGCCCAGCTTTAGGTGTATTCTTAAACCTTGTTGGGCCTGTTGTTCATCTGTTAAATGGGTACAATATTAAAAGAGGTAATCTACATAAAGCCACATAAATTCCCAACAAAGGCAAACTGGCCTGACCATCAGGAAATTTAACACCCTCAAATCCTGCTTCTTTCCCAGCCTTGAGGAGAGTCAGCCTAAAAGGACAGAGGCAGGGAAACCCAATCCTTTTTAGCTAATGTTTTGTCTCAACGAAAAGCAGAGATCTTTTTAGTCAGAAGGAAAACCCAGGATGGGCGTGGTGGCTCATGCCTGTAATCCCAACACTTTGGGAGGCTGAGGTGGGAGGTTCACTTGAGCCCAGGAGTTCAAGAAGGAAAACCCCATGCCTGTTGATATTTTATTGAGCTGTTTCAACAGACCTTATGCTCAGTGGCTCTGCAACCTACCTTTTCATTGATGAAGACTTTGGTCAGCAGGCTGCGAATTTTGGAGAGTGTGTCCTCACCCACAGGGCAGTGATAGCGTCCCCCGGTGAAGGAAGCCAGCTTTCTCAGGAACTCAACTGCTGCTCTGGAAGGAAGGGACAGAGGGCTGGTGGGGAGGCTGACTGACCAGGCAAGTTCCTGTGACTCCCCATGTCCATGGGGAACCTAAGTCTGTGGGGCTTAAGAGAAATCAGCCTGGCAATGGGTGGTGGCTTGTCCCATGGAGACCACCGTTAGAGGACACTTGCCCCACCAGCTTATAGACGGCCATAGCAACTGCTGCTGCTTGAGGGAAGAGGAGTCCCCGTGTGAGTGTCATCATTTAGCCTGGACCCCCTGAAACCACACAGCCCACACACTCCAGCCCCCATTTCTTCTTTTCTTTTTTGAGACAGAGTCTCAGTCTGTCACCCAGGCTGGAGTGCAGTGGCACAATCTTGGCTCACTGCAACTTCAGCCTCCCAGGTTCAAGCAATTCCCCTGCCTCAGCCTCCTGAGTAGCTGGGACTACAGGCGCCGGCCACCACACCCAGCTAATTTTTGTATTTTTTTAGTAGAGACGGAGTTTCGCTATGTTGGCCAGGCTGGTCTTGAACTCCTGACCTCAGGTGATCTGCCTGCCTTGGCCTCCCAAAGTGCTGGGATTACAGGCGTGAGCCATCGTGCCCAGCCTAGCCCCCATTTATTTATGGGACATTTATCCAGTGCCTACTATGTGTTAGGCCTGTAAAGGACACACATATTATACTTATGGGGCTCATGATTTAGACCAAGAGATAAAATGTGTCCCTATGCAGTCTGTTTTGCTAATAATAAAGTTTTTCTTTTTTTTGAAGGAGCTGAGTATGTCTTATCTGACATGTGTTCTTTTTCACATTTTTGTTTTATTTTGTAGAGATGGAATCTTGCTCTGATATCCAGGCTGGTCTTGAACTCCTGGCCTCAACTGATCCTCCCACCTCAGTCTTCCAAAGCACTGGGATTATAGGCATGAGCCACTGTGCCCAGTCATAACACATGTTCTATAGTGATCATTTATAAAAATAACCATGACGATGCTACATTAATATTTTTCTCTCTAGCTTTTCCCCTAAATGTCCCCTAAATATTCACAAATGTGATCCCAGGGAAGAGTAGGAGGGAGACTGTAACATGACTGTGTGAATCCCGTGCAAATGTGTTTCCAGGCTGGAGGAAGTCAGAGGGAAATATCTGGGTAAAGAGAGGGGTTTTCACCCTGTGGTGTGACACCGGCTTGGGCCCTCTAGAAAAACAATGCTTCTCCTAATTTCTTTCTTTTCTTTTCTTTTTTTTTTTTTTGACAGTCTCACTCTGTTGCCCAGGCTACAGTGCCATGGTGCAACCTCAGATGACTGCAACCTCTGCCTCCCTGGATCAAGCGATTCTCACATCTCAGTCTCCTGAGTAGCTGGGATTACAGGCGCCTACCACCACACCTGTCTAATTTTTGTAATTTTAGTAGAGATAGGGTTTCATCATGTTGGCCAGGCTGGTCTTGAACTCCTGACCTCAAGTGATCCACCTGCCTCAACCTCCCAAAATGCTGGGATTACAGGTGTGAGCCAGCACGCCCGGCTGCTTCTCCTATTTTCTGATTTACAGGATTAGGGCCCAGGAGAGACCCGTGTCTAAGTGAGCAGCTAGATTAGGTGAGGAGCTTGGATCTCCCTGCTGAGATGTGTGGCTGTGGAAAAAGAATAAAACTCAGTCAGACTCCATATTGCACACCTGTCTGAGCAGTTCAAGGAAATGGTGTGCACTTTCACATCTCTTTTCTCCCTGAGTCTTTGGACTTCATTTAGGACAAGGCTGCAGCTTGTGTCTGGCTTTCCGTCGGTCAGGAGGTACAATCCTTCCAGATCATGGAAACCGAAAGCTTTCTGAAAGAACACAGGAAGGCTGTCAGGCTCAGGGGAGAGGCTCACCCAGAAGACAAGAAGCAAATGTCTAAAGTTGGTGCCTGCTGACGCCTCTGCCAAAATGCATCTGATTGGATGCCACTGACATGTTCAAAAAGACTGAGAGATTCTTTCAGCCTCACACAGACCAAGGAAGCTGCTGAGGTTTAGGAGGAAGAGCATGGCTCACTGCCTAGCTGGTTAATCCCAAGCAAGTCACTTAACCTCTCTGAGCCTCTGTATCTTCATCTATTTTTTTAAATTTTTATTTTTTTAAGATGGAGTTTCATTCTTGTTGCCCAGGCTGGAGTGCAATGGTGCAATCTCGGCTCACTGCAACCTCTGCCTCCCAGGTTCAAGCAATTCTCCTGCGTCAGCCTCCCAAGTAGTTGGGATTACAGGCATGCGCCACCACGCCTGGCTAATCTTTTGTATTTAGTACAGATGGGGTTTCACCATGTTGGTCAGGATGGTCTCGAACTCCTGACCTCAGGTGATCCACCTGCCTTGCCCTCCCAAAGTGCTGGGATTACAGGTGTGAGCCACTGCACCCAGCCTGTGTCTTCATCTATAATGTGAGAACATTGAGAATCCTTTTCTCACTGGGGTGTTGGCAAGATGAAATGATGTAGTGGTTTGTAAATTCTAAAGTGCCCTTTGTAAATCCTAAAGCATCGTGCAGCGTCAGCATAGGGGATGATGGTATTTGTTTTGTGTCAAGGTCGGGCTCCATGGTGGGACTTGCCAGCAATGCTTGCAAGATGGAGGTGCTGCCTTGAGCTTGCAGGTGGGTCACCCATTGCATAGCCTCATGACATGCTGTATCTGTGGTCTCCACCAGTGTGTCCTGCCATGACTGAAGGCTGTCTGCAAAGCTGAGCAGGTTAAAACTGGGGAGGAGGAAAAGAGGAGGTGAGGGGCAGAGAAGGGGAGAAAAAGATTGGTTAGAACAGGCCTGTCTAGATTGAATTCAGATAAGTTACCCTCATGAGGACTATTCTTGCTTATCACTGAAGACCCCTACAACGAGCCCCATGGCCCCTCAGGGATAGGGCTGTGGGGCCTCTTGAGAATGAGAGGGTACACACTGACAATTTGAATGCAGACAGAAATAGATTTAAATCCTAGCTCAAGCCAGACACAGTGGCCTGTGCCTGTAATCCCAGTACTTTGGAAGGCCAAGCTGGGAGGATTGCTTGAGGCCAGGAGTTCAAGACCAGCCTGGGCAACATAGTGAGACCCCCATCTCTACAAAAAATAATTTTTGTTAAATTAGCCAGGCATGGTGGTGTGCGCCTGTAGTCCAAGCTACTTGGGAGGCCGAGGTGGGAGATCACTTGAGCCCAGGACGTTGAGGCTGCAGTGAGCTATGATCACACCACTGCACTCCAGCCTGGGAGACAGAGTGAGACCCCATCTCAAAACAAACAAACAAACAACCCAAACAATCCTAGCTCAGCCAGTGACTGGTTACCCCATCTTCAGCAAGTGTCTTAACCTCTTGAAGTCCTGGCTTCCTTTTCTGAAAAATGGGGGCTGATAACAACAACACCTCACGGGCTCATTGTGAGAGTTGATGAAATGATGCGTGTAAACCGTCTGGTGCACAGAAAGTGCTCAATAACTGTATACTCTGATTAAGGCAAGAACAAGGCCTAGTCTAAGATGAGAGTCCCCTGGGGTGCCCTTCAGGTCAACACTTCTGGATAGGGAAAATAAACAACTTCCTCCACTCAAAAATCAAGTTCACAAAAATTTTAAAAA
This sequence comes from Symphalangus syndactylus, assembly GCF_028878055.3. Taxonomy (NCBI): domain Eukaryota; kingdom Metazoa; phylum Chordata; class Mammalia; order Primates; family Hylobatidae; genus Symphalangus; species Symphalangus syndactylus. The sequence continues at coordinate 61,769,029 of NC_072433.2, forward strand.
TTAAATCATTAAATAATTTAAAAAAAATCAAGTTCAGCTGAAAGCCATACTTCAAGGCTACATGGTAGTTCCTTTGCTGTGCTTGCAATTGTCCCTAGGCCTGAAATTAATTTCTAAAATTTTTTTTTTTTTTTTTTGAGGCAGGGTCTTACTCTGTTGCCCAGGCAGGAGTGCACTGGTGCAATCATAGCTCACTGCAGCCTCAACCTTCTGGGCTCAAGTGATCCTCCCTCCTCAGCCTCCCAAGTAGTTGGGGCTACAGGTGCACACCGCCATACCCAGGTAATTTTTAAATGTTTTGTAGAGATGGGGTGTCACTTTGTTGCTGAGGCTGGTCTTGAACTCCTGAGCTCACGTGATCCTCCTGCCTTTGCCCCCAAAATTGCTGGGATTACAGGTATAAGCCACCATACCCAGCCTCTAAAAACTGCTTTCCTTCACAGCAGAGCAGAATGCAGTGCTCTTTCCTACTCAAATGTGTTACTCAGAAGAGCATCTCAGAAACTCCAGGCCTGTTGGCACTGAGAGGAGGGGGCATACTTGGCCAGGGAAGTCCCAGGAACTGCCCCTTTGATCTTCCTGATCAGCCCTCACCTCCTACCTGTCACAGCGCTTCCGCAGCTGTTCCCAAATCAGCAAAACCAGCTCTGTCTTCACCTGCTGCAGGTAGGGGTCCATGGACCCTGACGTGTCCAGCAAAATGCATACTTTGCTCTCCAAAACGGCGCCAAACAGTCGGCGACTCCCTGCTCCGAGACAGATGGGGCAGAGACAGGCAGGGAGTGAGGGGTCCTTCCTCTTGGGTGGTTTCCCTCACTCTGTCTATCAACTGTCAAGTCTTGTGACACCTGTTGCCTGCCTGACCATTGATCGGATGTCACCCCACTGGGAGATGGCCTTTGTGGTGCTGCGGGAGGGGTCGATTTTCCAAGAGCAGACCTGGTCAGTAGTTTGGGCTTTGGGAGATCAAGATTTCAGCTCTGGCTTTGTCTGTGATGAGTTGCACAAGCGGTTATAACCTCCTGGGCTTGAGTTTCCTCATCCTTAAAGTTAAGTGATTGTATTAAATAGTATCATGATATTGTTTTGAAATATTAGATAGTGTTTGGGTGTGTACTGGTATGTGAGCTGGGGGATTTGTACTAAGAAATCGCTGGATTTCTGGTTTTATGTCACTGTTCCCGGGGGTAATGTGAACCGGAAGTGGAGAGAGGCTCTCGCCTTCTCTGTCCCAGCTCAGCCTCTGACCTGACAACTGTAACTGAAGCAGTCATCATGACGCCCCTGTCCATGGACCGTCTATACCAGGTCCTACTGCAGAGGACTGGACCTAATGAATTTACACAGGACCCTGAGTGGCACATACAAGGCCACTTGTAGGATCTCTATATAGGACTCTCTTCCTCCCTCCTCCTGTTGCCCCAGAAACCCTCCAGGCCCCATAGCCTGAATCCCCTCCTGTCCAGTTCTAGCTGTCTGCCCGTCTTCTTGGGCTTGATGCTTCAGACTGTCTCTTAATCCACAGCCCAACCCTGTCCATTTTCCTCTCCAGGAGGGGACTTGATGCTCTCTGTAAAGAGGTCCACGGTGGCTCACACCTATAATCCCAGGACTTTGGGAGGCCGAGGCAGGAGGATTGCTTGAGCCTAGGAGTTCGGGGCCAGCCTGTGCAACATGGTGAGACTCTGTATCTAAAAAAAATAAATAAAGTAAGCTGGGCATGGTGGCACATGCCTGTAGTCTCAGCTCCTTGCAAGGCTAAGGTGGGAGGATTGCTTCTGCCCAGTTCGAGGCTGCAGTAAGCCATGACCGCACCACTGGACTCCAGACTAGGTGACAGAGCAAGACCCTGTTTCTAAAAAACAAAACAAAACAAAACAAAACAGAGAGTTTCTGCTCTGTCAGTTCCCCTTACCATCTGTACCTCCAGGGGCTGTTTTGCTGGGGCCCAGTCAACATTAAAGCAAACCTTTTGACAGTGAGCCCCTTGTCACTTGCAGGAAGGCAAGGTGTGGCAGGTGGCCTTGCAGAGCAGGCTGGGATGCATGTGAGCTCCCGCTGGGGCTCTTTGGCCCATGTTCCACCTCCCTGTTATCCAGCCCCTTGCCTGTCCTCTGAACCCACTGTCATTTTTTTTTTTTTTTTGGACAGAGTTTCACTCTTGTTGCCCAGGCTGGAGTGCAGTGGCGCGATCTCAGCTCACTGCAGCCTCTGAGATTCTCCTGCCTCAGCCTCCTGAGTAGCTGGGATTACAGGTGCCCGCCACCATGCCTGGCTAATTTTTTGTATTTTTAGTAGAGACGGGTTTCATCATGTTGACCAGGCTGGTTTTTAACTACTGACTGGTGATCCACCCACCTCGGCCTCCCAAAGTGCAGAGATTACAGGCATGAGCCACCATGCCCGGCCTCCCAGTGTCATGTTGTATCTGGATGATGTTCCTGGCCTAATCCTCTGATCTACAGTTCTCGAAGGCCTGGCTTTGGAAGGACTGACACTGGGGTCCCTGGGGCTAGCCTTCCACATCCCCTCATGCTCCTCCACTCTTCAGGGCAGTGGGCAGGCTCACCGGACAGCAGCCACTGCAGCCTCTGGACATAGCGCCTTAATACCTTCTCCAAGTGCCTGATGTACACCTCCATCTCCCTGGGCGTCCACTGGATGTGTCTCACCACTCCCTGGGTTAAGGCAAGCAGAGGCAAGCACCCACCCCATCAGCCATTTCTTCATATCCCCATCACCCCCTAAAATTGTTTATTCCATCGTGGTTAACAATTCTCAAAATATTTGTTGGCTGGGCACTGTAATCCCAGTGCTTTGGGAGGCCGAGGCAGGATCACTTGAGCCCAGGAGATCAAGACCAGCCTGGGCAACATAGGGAGACCTCATCTCTACCAAAAACAGAAAAATTAGCTGGTGTAGTGGCATGTGCCTGTGGTCCCAGCTGCTTGGGGAAGGCTGAGGTGGGAGGATTGCCTGAGCCCAGGGAGGTAGAGGCTGCAGTGAGCTGTGATGGCACCACTGCACTCCTGCCTGGATGACAGAGCAAGATCCTGTCTCAACAAACAAAAACCCACAAAAAACAACCATCTGTTAAGCATATATTTTTTGTTTGTTTAAAGCCTTTTTTTTCTTTTATTAAACTAGTAGATTTATGGTTCTACAAAGGAGTAGGGAATTGGGATTTTTTTTTTTTTGGTAAATGCAGTTGCTATATTAATAAAAATCATAATAATCTCTAATTTTGTTTTTTTTTGAGACGGAGTCTCACTCTGTTGCCCAGGCTGTAGTGCGGTGGTGTGATCTCGGCTCACTTCAGCCTCCACCTCCCAGGTTCAAGCGATTCTCCTGCCTCAGCCTAAGTAGCTGGGATTACAGGCGCACGGCACCATGCCTGGCTAATTTTTGTATTTACAGTAGAGACGGGGTTTCACTGTGTTGGCCAGGGTGGTCTCGAACTCCTGACCTCAGGTGATCCGCCTGCCTTGGCCTCCCAAAGTGCTGGGACTACAGGCATGAGCCACCGTGCCTGGCCAATAATCTCTAAATTTTAAAATAGAAAACTCTTAATGGTGGGGTAAGAAGTTCATAAATTTTGAACTAAAAGATGACTTCGGGTGGAGAGGGGCAACATACTAGAATGACCCTACGTTCCTCTAGCGAATAATTTTGAATTTTGTGGCTATTTTTAGTTTCCCCTAATCTTGACAATGTAGGATAAGAGGGCAAGGAGAGAAATGATCAGATTTTCATTCTGTACTAAATTTACTTGCTCCAGTGTCAAAGCAATAAAAAATCACCCCAAAATTAGAAAATAGAGGAGAACCCTTCACTTCCTATCACAACCCCTATTTGCTGCCATAACAGAACCATCATCAGTATTGGGGTACAGCATTCTTATGGGTGAACACTTCAGCCATGGCCCAATCTTCTCAGCAATTGCTACTTTTTCTTATCTTTTCCTTTTTATGTTTTAAGAGACAGGCTGCTGCTCCATGGCCCAGGCTGGAGTGCAGTGGCGTGATCACGGCTCACTTGCAGCCTTGAACTCCATGACTCAACTAATCCTCCCGCCTCAGTCTCCCAAGTAGCTGGGACTACAGGCACACAGCTGCACCTGGCTAATCTAATTTTTTTTTCAGAGATGGGGTCTTGCTATGTTGCCCAGGCTGGTCTCAAACTCTTGGGCTCAAGCAATCCTCCCACCTCAGCCTCCCAAAGCACTTGGTATTACAGGCAGGAGTCACTGCACCTGGCCTCAGCAATTGTTTCTAATTCTTATTCCAATGAGCTCATCTAACCCTGGAATGGGATCTTAGGCCCTCTGGGAGGTTGGCTTTTCTTCCAACAGGATTTTGCATCTCCTATTTGGTGAGGGGAGTCCCACTTTGGGGAGTAGGGCAGTTCCTACAAGCAGAAATAGAAGCCACAGTGCCCTACACTGCTCTCTGCCATTTGCAGCTGAGTTGGGGGGAGAAAAAAAAAAAACGATGAGGAAAATTGTGACTTACATGGATCTCAACGCTGGGGAAGATGCTGCAGTGTTTGGCTGATGCTGATCTCTGTCCTGACTTTTGATGAGTGCAGTTGGGACCCATGCATCTGGAAATCTCCAGCTTCAATTTTTTGAGCCCATATTTTGCCACCCACTTTAGAATAAAGGAAAGAACATTATCTTAGGCAATTCAGACTCAACTGAATGATCATCTGACTCATCTATGAGAACCTCATGTTTGAAACCTGTATGATGTTTGAAATGTGGGATTCCCAGGTCCTCACAGAGCATCCAACCCATGCAGATTCCTTCCCTGGCTTTGGGGGAGAAATGCACAAGAAATATGGGGGGCAGGCTGGGCGCGGTGGCTCATGCCTGTAATCTCAGCACTTTGGGAGGCTGACAGCGGTGGTTTTCAAACTCCTGAGGTGAGGAGTTTGAGAACAGCCTGGCCAACATGGTGAAATCCCATCTCTACTAAATACGAAAAATTAGCCAGGCATGGTGGTGCATGTCTGTAATCTCAGCTACTTGGGAGGCTGAGGCAGGAGAATCGTTTGAACCCAGGAGGTGGAGTTTGCAGTGATAGTGCTACTGCACTCCAGCCTGGGCAACAAGAGTGAAACTCTGTCTTAAAAAAAAAAAAAAAAAAAAAGAAAGAAATACTGGGGGTGAAGAACAAAAATCTATCGTGCACCTCCCAGACCCTAGTCTAGTGGACACTTTTACTTCCCTAACATCCATTTCAACCCCACCTACAACATTGTTTAGTATATGTGCTGCTGAAGCAAGCACCCCACCTACAATATTTGAGTGGAAAGCCCTGATTGATCTAAAGCTCAGACTCTAAACCAGTTAGGATAATCTCAGTCTCCTTGTCACAACAAGGGACACAAGAATGGGCAGGCTCAAAGCAGCCAGGGATGGCATCCGCCATTGGCACAATCAGAACCACACTCAGGCTTTTATTGAATAGCTGTGGTACAACCATCCCCTTATGCACAAGAAGGGGAGTTTCTGTTGATTTCACTTTAAAGAATCTTCACATCAATCTTATTTGACTGGCACAATTGTCCTTATTTTACAAAGGCAGTGAGATTGAGTATAGCTAGGTGACTTGCCCAAGGTCACCCAGGCAGGAAGTGACAGACCTAGATTTTGAATTTAGGTCTATTTAACCCTTATCCCATTTGCCACCACAGTAAGCAATTGTTCTTATCAGGTTTGTCCTTTTTTTTTTTTGAGACAGTCTTGCTCTGTCACCCAGGCTGGAGTGCAGTGGCACAATCTTGGCTCACTGCAACCTCCACCTCCCAGTTTCAAGTGATTCTCATGCTGTAGCCTCCCGAGTAGCTGGGACTACAGGTGCATGCCACTGCACCTGGCTAATTTTTGTATTTTTAGTAGAGATGGGGTTTCACCATGTTGGCCAGGTGGTCTTGAACTCCTGACCTCAAATGATCCACCCACCTCGGCCTCCCAAAGTGCTGGGATTACAGGTGTGAGTCACTGTGCCTGGCCGGTTCTCATTTCTGATTATGCCCGCCACTCCTAGAAGTAATGGTTGGTGGATGGAATTACTCTATTGCTTAATGGGCATGTGCTGGTATGGGTGACTTAATACCTCTTGGCTTGAGCAAACTGTATGCTTTCTGGGTAAGTTGATAGAAGAGCTAGTCCTTCTCAAGCCCCTTCCTTGAGGGTACTTCTTGTACACCGAGCCTAGGAGAAGCAGAGTAAGGTCATTGCTATAGTTTGGATGTTTGAGCCCCTGCAAACCTCATGAAATGTGATCCCCAGTGTTGGAGATGGGCTTAATGGGAGGTGTTTGGGTCATGGGAGCGGATCCCTCATGAATAGATCAATGTCCTCCCTGGTGAGAGGGTGGGGAGCGAGTGAGTTCTCCCTCTATTACTTGCCGCAAGAGCTGGCTGTTAAATAAAAGCCTGGCACCTCCCCATTCTCTTGCTTCCTCTCTTTCCATGTGATCTCTGCACATACCAGCTCCCCAGCGCCTTCCACCATGAGTGGAAGCAGCCTGAAGCTCTCACCAGATGCCCAAACTTCCAGTCAGCAGAACCCTGAGCTAAATTACCTAGCCTTGGGTATTCCTTTATAGCAGCACAAATGAACTAAAATGGTCACCCTGTGTACCTCTCTTCCCTCCCCCTGAATCTCCCACTGCTCCCTTTTTCATGTCAATTTCTCTGTCAATCAAGTCAGTTGTAAAAGTTCTTAGTGCAATTTGCTGAGAGGTAGAAAGGGAGGCTGTTGGGTGGATAAGGAAAGGCTGTTTGGGATCTCCCACCTAGCAATGATTGTTCTTGGGATCTGTACAATTTCACAGCAGTCAATCAGGCTAGCCTAGGCGAATCATCTCCATCCCTTCCCATCTGCCTTAGAGCTAAGGAAACTGCCCCTAGTGGACAGAGCTGGAGTGCCCAAGGATCTCGGGAGGTCTCATCTTCAATATTGACTTTTCTCATTCCCCGGTTGTTGTCAAAACTTTGCATGTCCATTTCCCAGGGCTGGGAGAACTAAGTTGAGTACAGGCTTGCTCCAGAGGCACCAGTGCCTGGGTCCTGGGACAGCAGGAGGGGTCTCCTTCCCATGGTACCTGCTGCCCTTACAGCTCCCCCAGGGCCGGGGGCTGTCCAGACACCTGCATAGCCTCTAACTTACCCACGTTATTCCCGTTCTCTGTGTAGAACAGTAAAAGAGATGTCTCTGCTTCCCTTGACTTGGTCTTTCTCCTCAGTTCCGTCATCCCTTCTTTCATTGGCTGGGCCGCAGCTGAGGAACATTTGGCTTGTTGGCTGGAGCAGCTGCGTGCATTCTTGCACTACAGCTGTCCAGCTTGGCTTAGAGACACTCAAGTTCAGCTATACTCCACCCCAAGAAATGGGGCTCCAAGATGGCTTCAAGGCACCCTGTGTCCCCACCCCAGGTCTCTGGCTTTGCTTGGATCAGAAATAGCTATAGCTACCATTTACCATGTCCAGATCTTTCCCTGGCATTGTGCTAAGTGCTTTGAGTATGCTGCCTCGCTTCATCCTCACAGTCCCCCAGTTTACAGATGAGGTAAGTGGGACTCCACCAGTAAGAAGCAGGGCATGATTCTACCTGGTCCTGCTGACTCCAGAACTCTGCTCTGAGCCACTCTGCCATACCTTTGACATTAGAAATAAAATACATGGTCTTAGGTTCTACGAGCTGAGTACTTTCATAAAGATTGTGAAGGCCTGTTACCACTAGTGGCACATGGTCTTTAACCCCCTGAGCCTCAGTTCCTTTGTCAGTACAATAGGAAGCTGATAGAGTACTGATGCAAAGGATTGATCATTATAGGCTTTAAATGGGACAATCTTAGCAGATGGGCTGGCACATGATCAAGACTCAGGATCATTGATCATTTTAGTTACTATCATTATTGCTATTACAATTATTATTTTAAGAGATGTGGCCAGGCATGGTGGCTCATGCCTGTAATCTCAGCACTTTGGGAGGCTGAGGTGGATGAATTGCCTGAGCTCAGGAATTGGAGACCAGCCTGGGCAACACGGTGAAACCCCGTCTCTACTAAAAATACAAAAAATTAGCCAGGTGTGGTGGCACACACCTGTAGTCCCAGCTATTCAGGAGGCTGAGGCACGAGAATCGCTTGAACCAGAGGTGGAGGTTGCAGTGAGCTGAGATCACACGACTGCACTCCAGCCTGGGTGACAGAGCAAGACCCTGTCTCAAAAAAAAAAAAAAAAAAAAAAAGTAGAGACAGGGTCTTGCTCTGTCACTGAGGTTAGAGTGCAGTGGTGCAGTGATCGTTCACTTGCATCTTCGAACTTCTGGGCTCAAGCAATCCTCCCACCTCAGCCTCTGAGTTGTTGGGGGACTTCAGGCGTGCACCATCACATCTGGCTCTTTTTTTTGGTAGAGATGGAGTCTTGCTATGTTGTCAAGGCTTGTCTTGAACTCCTGACCTCAAGTGATCCTTCCACCTCAGCCTCCAAAAGTGCTGGGATTACAGGCACAAGCTTCCACACCTGGCTCTAGTTACTATCACTATTAACCCATGCCTCAGCCATGACCGTGACATCCCTCCACCCTGCCTGACCGTGATCGTGCCTTACCTGGTGAGATGCCAACTGTGCTGCTGAGTGGACGCCATTTCAGAGATTTCAGCGGGGGGCTCTTCTCTCTGTCAGGGTCATCTTTAATGCTCTAGAAAACAGGCGATCTTTCCCATCAGAGGAGTGTTCCCTGTGTCAGGCAGGACCCCAGTTACCCTGACCTCAATCTGTAAATCAGGACATTTTGTAGGGAGGAGCCTAAGGGAGGGGACTCCTCAGACAGGTTTGGCCCCTCTCCTGCAGCAGATTCAGAGGGGACTCTGGGTTTTGAGGTGAAAAAGTATGGGTGTGTACATGTGTGTATGAGTGTATATGCATGTGTGTGCATGTGCATATGTGTATGTATGCACGTCTATGTGTATGAGATGAGAGTGAGAGAGCTGCTAGTGAGAGAGCTATGGGGGTTTGCCAGAATTTTTTTCATCAGTTACCTGCCCCTCTTCCTAATGGACTGGGATGTCTGGGCCTCCAGCATGACAACAGAAATTTAGGTAACTTCTGTGCCTTATCAGGCACCTCAGTTTTTTTGTTTGTTTGTTTTCTTTTTTGAGACGGAGTCTGGCTCTGTCACCCAGGCTGGAGTGCAGCGGCGTGATCTCGACTCACTGCAACCTCTGCCTCCCAGGTTCAAGCAATTCTCCCTGTCTCAGCCTCCCGAGTAGCTGGGATTACAGGCACCCGCCACCACACCCGGCTAATTTTTGTATTTTTAATAGAGAGGGGGTTTCACCATGTTGGCCAGGATGGTCTCGATCTCTTGACCTCATGATCCATCCGCCTTGGCCTCCCAAAGTGCTGGGATTACAGGTGTGAGCCACGGCACCTGGCCCAGACACCTCAGTTTTAAGAGTTCCTTCATTCTCAGCCACAACTGGAGTGTGGTGGTCATTAAACAGTCACTGTCTAGGGAGCACCCGGCCTGGTTTCAGGAGGCACTCAGGAAGCACTGAAGGCTCAAGAGGCAGTCCCTGAGGAGGGGGTGAAGTGCCTGAGCTGGGTCCTGAAACCTGGTGGAGTTCCCTGAACGAGGGCAGAGCCCGGCTACACAGGCTGTCCTGGAAAGGCAGCCCTTTGGCTGGGAATCTGCTACCTACTGTCTGGGATAGATTTCTACATTCTGAACATGGGCTGCACTCACAGGGTCTGAGTCATGCAATGCTGAGGGACTCACAGGTGTCCCTCCCAGTCTGCTCACAAGCATAAGTGCCTCTGGGGTCTGTCCTCTAGAGCCCTTCTGATTGCCAAGGTGGGTGGGTATTTTATGGAGGACAGAATTGATAGGCTGTGAATGGGGATAAGCCCCTAGCAGGCGCAGCCCACCCTCAGGCTCCTATCAGCCCCTGCAAAGTCTTGGGCGGCAGCGGGAAGAGCCCTTAGAGACCCTAATTCCTTTGCCCCCGAGAGATCCTCCAGGATAAGCCATCAAATGAAACAGGTGGATGTCAATTCTGTGGCATCCTCAGTACCAGGTAGGGAAAAGGCTGGGATAGGCTGGCAGAGCCAAGGGTGGGGTGGGGGAGGCCAGAGGAGCCCCAGAGCTGAGGAGCTGGCCCCCTGGGGGAGATTTTCCCCCTGGAGGCCTGGGCAAGAGGCACCCACAGGACACTCACCACTGAAGCACCCACCCCCATCCCTGCTGGCCCCAGCCATTTTAAGACCCAGGAAAGACCAGAAGACAAACAGGAAACCAAATCTTCTGCATGTTATTAGTGGGGGAGTCAAACCATTCTGGCCCCCAAGGGGGCGGTGGGCCTGGGAGGGCAGAGCTTCTTGGGCTGACTTCTTAGCTGAAGTGTCTTTGGTTTTTCTTTCAGGAGGGCTGAACTTCCCAGTTCTTTTCCTGAACGGTTCTTCAGGGAGGCCATGAGGAAGGCACACTGCAGTGGGATTGGGGGGGTCAGTGGCACCCCGAGCTACTTTGGAGAGACACACACACACAGCAGGAGGGACTGTATCCACTGGAACCTCTGACATCCCCTGGACTCCCCTTTTTGTGCCTAGAAAGCCACCTGGGGCTGAGAGTGCTGTGGACCAATCCTATGAACAACAGTGAGGACCAGGTATGGGGGCCTGGGAGGCACAGGCTCCGGGCTAGTGAATACTTGGGGGTCTCCAACCCTCATGCCTACAAGTCACGTCAGCTATGCCTGTAGGGTAGGTGCTGTCATCTCCCCATTTTACAGATGAGGAAACCAAAGCTCTGAAGCTGTCATCACAGAGTTAACAAGAATTCTGGCTTAACATGAAGCCCTGATCAGGCTGCACATAGCCCCACTTCTTTGTAACCTAAAGTCACATAGCACCAGATCCTGGCTGTTTGCATCCCCGTTGTTCCTCTAGATAGGATTTCTGACATCAGAAACACAAGGCTTTTGTTTAAGAATTACTTAAGATGTTTTTCAGACCCAAATTCCAGCAAAGCAGCTGATGCCAACCAGTTTGAAGACCCCCAGAGGAACAGGAACAGCATGAGAACACAGCTTCTTCATCTCCCCCGCCCATGACTCCAGCCTGCACCCAACTAGTCAATGATCTCCTTACTTCAGCCCACTGCAAAACCCTTAAAAACCTTAACGCCAAATTCCGCAGGGAGATGGGTTTGAGGTTCCCTCCCATCTCCTTGTTTGACAGTCCTACAATTAAACTTCTTTTCTCTGCTGCAACCCAGTATCTCTGCGCATTGACTTGCCATGCATACCTGGCAACAGATCTATTACAGTTACAGCTCTGTGAGCTTAAGGTTCTCATCTAAGGCCACCTTATCAGTGTGTAGAGAAACTTCAATTCAAACCAGGTGGGTCTGGTTCCAAAGCCAGCACCCTTCCACTGTGAGACACTGTGGCCTCCACTTGTGGGCCGGTCAGCTTGCCGCATGCCAGGGCTGATTCCAGATGCTGGCAGACTAATGGTGTAATACTCAGTGCCTTTTGCCTACCATTTTCTCAACAGCCTGACTGGTTCCCCCGCAATTATTTTCAATCAAAGCTCCAGAAGACACCATTCAAATGTAAATAAGCATCCTCTGGAAAGGTGAATTACGCAGTCATTGCCCATTAACACCACATGAATGAGTTTATCAGATGAGGGAATGGGACTATGTGCACCCGAGGGTAAGGGATATTTATTTATTTTTTATTTATTTATTTTTTTTGAGATGGAGTCTCGCTCTGTCACCCAGGCTGGAGTGCAGTGGCGTGATCTCGGCTCACTGCAATCTCTGCCTCCTGGGTTCAAGGATTGTCCTGCCTCAGCCTCCTGAACAGCTGGGATTACAGGTGCGCACCACCACACCCAGCTAATTTGTGTGTGTGTGTGTGTGTGTGTGTGTGCGTATTTTTAGTAGAGATGGGGTTTCACCATGTTAGCCAGGATGGTCTTGATCTCCTGACCTTGTGATCGGCCTGCCTCGGCCTCCCAGAGTGCTGGGATTACAGGCATGAACCACTGCACCCAGCTGGGAAGGGATATTTTAAAAGTACTAAAAGGGTCTCTTTTGGGGAAGACAGCACAGGCACGCAGGGGGAGCCACAGATCTGCAGATCCAGTGGCCACAAAGGAATAGAAGATGGAGATGTGGCCCCCCCCTCCCAGGAGTCCACAATTCAGTCTGGGAAGTGAGTCCTTCTGCAAGTGGTGGAGTCCAGGAGTCTCCTTCACAGGCTCCCTCACTCCACTGCCTCGACCAGGGCCTTGCTAAGTGCCCTCTGTCCATCATTGTGGCTTGAACTGCCCTAAATCTCCATCTCCAGCCATGTCTTTTCCCACCTGCCTTTAGGGTACCCTCACTTGTTATCTCGCAGGCTCCACAAACTCACCCTTGTCCCAGACCCGCCTTCCCTGCACCTCTCCGTCCTTCCATGGGCTCCTCCTCCTGTTTTCTCCATCTTGGTCAATGGCCTCACTGTCTACTGGGTGCCCCAGTGAGGAGCATGGGGGTCACTTTGGATGTCTTCTCTTTCACATTGCCTGTTCAATCACTTGCAAGTCCAGGGAATTCTTCCTTAGATATTCATTGCTCCTCACGTTATCTGGCCCCTACCTACCTCTCTCATTGTATCTTGTCCTGCTCAACTCCTCTCTCTCTGAGGAAGTAACATTTTAGTGTGTCTAAACTAACTAATAGGCTAGGTCTGGTGGCTCCCGCCTGTAATCCCAGCACTTTGGGAGGCCGAGGCAGGCAGATCACCTGAGATCAGGAGTTCGAGACCAGCCTGGCCAACATGATGAAACCCTGTCTCTACTAAAAAATACAAAAATCAGTCAGGCGTGGTAGTGGGCACCCGTAGTCCCAGCTACTTGGGAGGCTGACACAGGAGAATTGCTTGAACTCAGGAGGCAGAGGTTGCAGTGAGCTGAGATTGCACCACGGCACTCCAGCCTGGGCGACAGAGTGAGACTCTGTCTCAAAAAAAACCCCCCATAACAAAAAACAAAACCCTAACCAATGACAAGGAGCAGGCCATGGAAGGTCTGGGATGGGAAGGACAGAGGAAACAGCAGGTGCAAAGGCCCTGAGCTTAGGAATGGGTTTAGCAATAACCTTGATGTGTTTAAGGAACTCAAAGGAGGCCAGAATGTGCAGCACACAGACCTAAAACCAATGGCTTCTAGGAGACAGTCATTTCTTCTTAAGCCTTGGGTCTCAGTGGATTAGGACATGAAGAAGGAAGCTGACATGGGATGAGGTGTGTCCCCCAAAAGGATATGTTGAATTCTGAAACCCCAGGATCTGTGCATGTGGCCTTACATAGAAATAGGGTCTTTGCAGATGTAAAGTATTGGAGTAGCACAGGCCCTTAATCTAATCTGATTGTTGTCCATGTAAGAGGAGAAGGGATGCACCCGGAGGGAAAACAGCCGTGTGAAGACAGAAGCAGAGACTGGAGTTACGCTCCTCAAGCCAAGGAATGCCAGAGATTGCTGGTGACAAGGACTCCCTCCTTGACCAAACTTTAGCCAGGCTCCTCTAAACCATCTTCTCAATAAGGCCTTGACCTTGGCCTGCTGAACTCAGTTTTGGCAAAGAATTCTAAGTCAGTTTAGTGAGACCTGTCCCATCCTTGATATCCAATCAAGTTCTTCATCTCCCATCTGAGATATCTTTTTTTAATGATTTTAAAAAAATTCTTTAATAGAGATGAGGGTTCACCATGTTGCCGAGGCTGGTCTCAAACTCCTGGGCTCAAGCGATCAGCCCGCCTCGGCCTCCCAAAGTGCTGGGATTACAGGTGGACAGTTCTATTTTTGATGTCTAAGCCTTTTGTCTGCCTTTAGCAAGAGCTCTGTTTAACAAGAATCGTTTTACCTGTCATATTTATCCAGTTCTCTTAGTAATTTTCCATCCACTGACTCTGCTCATTGGCTATAAATCTCCAGCTATTTTGCTATTATTTAGAGTTGAGTTCAATCTCTCTCCCCTATTGCAATAGTCTTAAGTAAAGTCTTCCTTGCCATTTTAAAAGAGCAACCAGTGCAATTAAAAACAAACAAACAAACAAACACCAATTGCCACCAGAAGGCAGGGAGGGGCAAGGAAAGATTCTACCCAGAGCCTTCAGGGGGAGCCTGGCCCTGCTGACACCTTGATTTCAGACTTCCAGCCTCTGGAAGTGAGAGAATCAATGGTTGTTATTTTAAGCCACCAAGTTTGTGGCATTTATGTTAGCCCCAGGAAATGAATACAGAGGGCAGTGCAGTCACTGGCCCATGCTCAGGGCATACCTTTTGGGAATAGTTGACAGCCTTTTCCATCTCAGACATGATGGAGTTGATGTCATCGCTCTCATAAATGCCTGGAAACAAAGCACATCGTGAGCAAGGTGAGACAGGGTGTGGATCCTGGCAAGTGTCCCCATCATCTGGATACTAGAAAGCCACCTGGAGGTGACTCGAGGGCTGGGCATGGTGGCTTACTCCTGTAATCCCAGCACTTTGGGAGGCTGAGGAGGGAGGATTGCTTGAGGTTGGGAGTTCAAGACCAGCCTGGGCAAAATAGTGAGACCCCTTATCTATAAAAAAAATTTAAAAAATTAGTCGGGCATGGTGGTGGACACCTGTAGTCCCAGCTGCTCAGGAGGCTGGGGTGGGAGGATTGTTTGAGTCCAGGAGGTTGAGGCTGCAGTGAAGTATGATGGCACCACTGCACTCCAGCCTGGGTGACAGAGGGAGACCCTGTCTCTAAAAAAAATATTGCTTTGTGTACCATGTACAACTATCTTGCCAACCATGTGCTGTGAACATACCACCCTTCGAAAAACAATCTAAGGGATGTTTAGGGTGCCTTCTAGTCTGACATTCTATGACATTCTAAATTATATATTTTTTTAATTTTTAATTTTTTTTGTAGAGGCAGAGTCTTGCTATGTTGCCCAGGATGGTCTTGAACTGGCCTCAAGCAATCTGCCCGCCTCAACTTCCAAAGTGCTGAGATTACAGGTGTGAGCCACCACCTGACCCATAATATGCTTTTAGAGTTTTACTTCTTCTTCTTCTTCTTTTTTTTTTTTGAGACAGAGTCTTGCTCTGTCACCCAGGCTGGAGTGTAGTGGTGTGATCTCTGCTAACTGCAACCTCTGCTTCCTGTGTTCAAGCGATTCTCTTGTACCTCAGCCTCCCGAGTAGCTGGGACTACAGGTGTGTGCCATCACACCTGGCTAATTTTTTTGTATTTTTAATAGAGATAGGGTTTCATCATGTTGGCCAGGCTGGTCTCAAAGTCCTGATCTCAAGTGATCTGACCGTGTTGGCCTCTCAAAGTGCTGGGATTGTGGGTTTGAGCCACTGTTCCTGGCCTAATTTTTTTAACTTAAAAAAATTGCAGTAAAATACACATAACATCAAACTTACTATTTCAATCATTTAAAAGTGTACAATTCAGTGGCATTAAGTACATTCATATTGTTGTGCAACCATCACTGCTATCTTCAGAGGAACAGTTTTACATTTTAAAATGTGATTTTCACAAGCTGCTTTTCTGGAATACATCTGTGGTCTAAGGGAGCTATGCTGGTGCTGAGACAACTGTTTGGAATGAGCCGAAGGGATGAGGAAACACTCATGTACCTGTGTCTCCAAACCAGTGGAAGCGGCCACCTGCAGCCTGGGTGGCCTCCTTGTAGGCAGCAGCCGTGTCAGTGCGACTGGCATAGCAGGCAGGGGGTGTGGTGTCCATCTTTGGCTCGCCCACGTAGAATAGACACACGTTCAGCTGGAGGTCGCAGCCGCCACAGGCCTCGGCCATGTAGGCGCTGAGTGTAGGCTGGTGGGGAAGAGAAGGTAGGAGGGGCCAGCAGCTGAGGGCCTTGAAGCTGTGGGGCTCTGGGCAGCCCAGCCTGGCCATGTTTCTCCAGGGCCTTCTCTGTGCCTGGTCCAGTCCTTGGCACGAGGATGGAAAGAGATGAGCCTGGGTTGCAGTTTCTCTCAATATTTTAACAGAGTGTGGTTGGGGAGCTGGACCTGAGAGCCTCCTGATACCAGGCATGTTCTAGACCAGTAGCATCCACATCCCCTGGAAGCCTGCTAGAAATGCAGATTCCCAGGCCCCATCCCAGACCTACTGAACCAGGATTTGCACTATGTATGTATGTGTGTATGTGTGTATGTTTTTTAAAGAGACAGGGTCTCGCTCTGTTGCCTAGGCTGGAGTGCAGGGGCATAAACATATCTCGCTGCAGCTTTGACCTCCTGGGCTCAAGCAATCCTTCTGCCTCAGCCTCCTAAGTAGCTGTGACTACAGGCACATGTCACCACACCTGGTTAATTTTTTTTTTTTTTTGAGACGGAGTTTCGCTTTTGTTGCCCAGGCTGGAGTGCAATGGCGTGATCTCAGCTCACCGCAACCTCCCCGTCCAGGTTCAAGCAATTCTCCTGCCTCAGCCTCCCGAGTAGCTGGGATTACAGGCATGTGCCACCACACCCGGCTAATTTTGTATTTTTAGTAAAGATGGAGTTTCTCCATGTTGGTCAAGGTGGCCTCAAACTCCTGACCTCAGGTGATCTGCCTGCCTCAGCCTCCCAAAGTGCTGGGATTACAGGCATGAGCCACCGCGCCTGGCTACATCTGGTTAATTTTTTAAATTTTATTTTTGTAGAGATGGGGTCTTGTTGCTATGTTGTCCAGGCTGGTCTCGAGCACCTGAGCTCAAGCGATCCTCCCACCCCAGCCTCCTGAGTAGCTGGGACTACAGGCATGTGCCACCATGACAGGTTATTTTTTAAATTTTTGTAGAAATGTGGTCTCACTATGTTGCCCAGCCTGGTCTCCAGGGCCTGCATTTTAACAGCATCCTTAGGTGCTTGTCTATACATTAAAGTTTGAGAAGCACTGGTTTAGAAATCATGCGGCAGAAACCTTGGCAAGGTATCCACCTGGGGGAAGACGGATGAGGTCACAAAGGATAATGGACACCCAGGATGTGGCCTACCCACCATGTCCTGGTCGGGGATGCCCCCAGTGAAGAGGTAGATTCCCTGCGATTGGTGTTTGTCTTTGTCCTTGAAGTCCACTTCCACAGCCTTCCGCAGGGCACTGAGAACATTCCTGCTGCCCCGACACCGCAGGTTCAGGGCCCACCTGGGGAGGCAGAGATGGCCATGCTGAGGGTTATTGGCCCATGCCTAGGGCATACCTTTTGGGAGTGGTTGAGAGCCTTTTCCATCTCAGATGTGATGGAGTCGATGTCATCACTCTCATAAAGTGAAGACGGCCAGGTTGGGAGAGCAGCAGACAGAAGGAAGCTGTTTTCTGATTTCTGCCCATGGCTGTTTGAGGTCAGGGACTCTAGAGAGCTACTTCCTGGTGGAGGGGGGACAGAGAAAACGATGCCCGCAAACCTTCCCTCAGACACAGCCCCACGAAGTCTCTGCCCATCACCTACCGCCAGGCACTTTGTAAATTGTTGTCACTCACGGGAACCATCTCAGGCCTCCAGCTTTCAGTTGTGCTTCCAAACCTTTAAGAAGCAAAGAGAGTTCATTCTTAAGCTGGGGGAGGTCCACTTGGCGGCCCAGCTCTTTGGGCTTTGTAGGCTTTTAGCGAGGACAAAATTCTGATGAGATCCCCTGAAATGTGAGGATGTCACTGGCCTGGGCCAGGCATGAGATTTCCTTGTGGGTCATATGTCCCAACATACTTCAGCCAAGATACAGCATGAGCCAGCGTTGGTCAGCTTCCTTTCTGAAGCGTTGAGCTATGGCATGTGTCCCCCTCTTTAACCTCCCCTAGCATGGCTTCTCTCACTGCACATTTCCCCTCCCTATCCATACTATATATTTTTTTTTTTAAATACACATCTATGTAATCAACAGGATTTGGTAAAGAAAAAAAATACACCTCTAGCCTGGGCAGTATAGCAAGACCCCATTTCTACAAAATAAAAAAAATTAGCTGGGTATAGTGGCACATGTCTGTCGACCTAGCTACTTAGGAGGCTGAGGTGGGAGGATCATTTGAGTCCAGGAGGCTGAGGCTGTAGTGAGCTATGATTGTGCCACTGCATTCCAGCCTGGGCAACAGAGCGAGATCCTATCTCAAAAAACAAACAAACCCCCAAATCCAGAAAACCCACATTGTCTCATTTGTCCTGTAAGACAGAATTTAAGATCCTTGAGAAGAGGATTTATACCCTTTATGAAGGAAAAGTTGTCCCCTCTCTAGTTTGAGATTAATTCCTCCACCTGGCCTTTGACCTCATCATCACCCATCTCTTCTGAGACTTTGCCCCACAGTTCCTCCCTCACCTCCACACATGCCCAACTTCTCTCCACTTCCCTCTGCCCCCGCGCCTCTCTACCTGTTTCAGACTCTCTATACTTAACAAGAACATCCTCCTTCCACTGGGAAGCTACTCTATGAGTGACTTCGCTCTTTCCTCTTTCCCCTTGTGGACAAGCTCCCTGGAAACACAATATACCACCCCTTCCTCACCTCCTCAACCCATTGCAGTCAAACTTCCACCCTGGGGGTGTTCCCTGGTAGAGATGAACAATGAATGCCCTCCATTCCTCCACCAGTGGAAATATATCCCTATTATTGTTGGATAATAAATCTGGGTTCAAGTGATTCTTATGCCTCAGCCACCGGAGTAGCTGGGATTACAGGCCTGTACCACTGAGACCCACTTATTTTTGTATTTTTAGTAGAGATGGGGTTTTCAGCACGTTGGCCAGGCTGGTCTTGAACTCCTGGCCTCAAGTGATCCACCTGCCTCGACCTCTCGAAGTGCTGGGATTACAGGAGTGAGCCACCACGCCTGACCTTCAGGTACTCCTTTATAGCAGTGCAGGAATGGACTAACATAGCATCCCAACACCTTTCTCTCGTTTTCCTCCCACCTCTCTGGGTTCTTCTTTCTTGTGTTCCTTTGGTGGTTCCCTTCTTTTGCCCACCCTTCAAATGCTGGTGTCTTGCAAGTGCTGCCTTTGATTGTCTTCTCTCTCCCCTTCGCATCTCCACAGGCGTGATCCCTGCACTACCATTTATTTCATTCCTATAATCAAAATGCTGATGGCTCAAAACCCTTTATTTCTTGGCTAGGTCTCCTCACTGGAGCTCCTCCTCCTCTTAATGATCTCCAAACTCTTGAGTGTCTCAGACTCGGGATGTTTAAAACCATCTTTCCCTTCAGAGATCTGTTCTTCTTGGGACATCATCTTCTCTTCACCATTCTTTCACCCCCTACAGCCAGTGATTCTAATTCCCCAAAATCTCTTCCATGAACCTCTTTCTTTCCTTTTTTTTTTTTTTTTTTTTTTTTTTTTTTTTTTTTGAGATGGAGTCTCGCTCTGTTGCCCAGGGTGGAGTGCAGTGGTGTGATCTCGGCTCACTGCAAGCTCCACCTCCCGGGTTCATGCCATTCTCCTCCCTCAGCCTCCCTAGTAGCTGGGACTACAGGTGCCCACCACCACGCCCGGCTAATTTTTTGTATTTTTAGTAGAAACGGGGTTTCACTGTGTTAGCCAGGATGGTCTCGATCTCCTGACCTTGTGATCCGCCCGCCTTGGCCTCTCAAAGTGCTGGGATTACAAGCCACTGTACCCAGCCTCCATGCACCTCTTTCTTGATTAACTTTTATTTTGGGCTCAGGGGTACGTGTGCAGGTTTGTTACATAGGTAAACTCCCGTCATGGGGGTTTGTTATATAGATTATTTCATCACCCAGGTATTAAGCCTAGTACCCATCAGTTATTTTTCCTGATCTCCTTCCTCTCACCCTCACCCTCTATAGGCCCCCAGTGTGTGTTGTTCCCCTTTATGTGTCCATGTGTTTTCATCATTTAGCTCTCACTTATAAGTGAGAACATGCTGTATTTGATTTTCTATTCCTGTGTTAGTTTGCTAAGGATTATGGCCTCCAGCTCCATCCATGTTCCTGCAAAGAACATGATCTCATTCTTTTTTATGGCTGCATAGTATTCCATGGTATATGCGTACCACATTTTCTGTATCCAGTCTACCACTGTTGGGCATTTACATTGATTCCATCTCTTGCTATTGTGAATAGTGCTGCAATGCACATATACGTGCATTTGTCTTTATGATAGAATGAGTTATATTCCTTTGGGTATGTACCCAGGGATGGGATTGCTGCTTTGAATGGTAGTTCTGTTTTTAAGTCTTTGAGGAATCTTCACACTGCTTTCCACAATGGTTGAACTAATTTACACTCCCACCAACTGTGTAAGTGTTCGTTTTTCTCTGCAACCTCGCCAGCATCTGTTATTTTTGACTTTAATAATGGCATTCTCACTGGCCACGCACTCTTTCTTCCATTCACATTGCCTTGGCTCAAGCCCACTCAACACTAGCGCAGGCAATTGCAAGAGTCAAACTGGTCTCTTCCCTCCAGTATTACATCCCTTCAGTTCCTCCTTCACAGCATTGCTTGAGCATTTGAAGACGCAAACCCGATCGTATTTGTACCTTGCTTGCAATCCTCCAGTGCCTTTATATCCTGTAGGACAGGAAACTCATGAGCATGGCCTATATCAATCCTCCATCACCTGGTTTTTCTGTCATGCACAATCTCTGCCTCTCAGCCCCATATCCATGCTGAACTACCTGATGGTCCCTAAGGTTCTATCATACCTCACGCCTCTGCTCATGCTGTTGCCTCTACCTGGAACACCCTTTCTCCCTAGGACCCCATCATTCCCAGCTGCTAGGCAAACATCTACTCATTCATCAAGACTCACCAAAGGGGCACTTGCTCCATTAAGATGTCCTGAGCCTACTCCACCCAGGTGGAATGGACTGATCCTGCCACTGATACCTTGCAGTCCCATACCTAGCTATCTACTCATTTCTATAGAAAACGCTTAACAGCACTTCTTAACATTCCTGTCTCCCACTATTAGGCCATGAGTTCCTCGAGGATGAGTTTTGTGTGTCTTCATGTCCATCTCCCCAGTGCCTGGCACAGGGACTCGTTCATGGCAGATTGTCAATGAAACATTGCTGGATGAATGAATGGGTAGATAAATAAATAAAATCCTTATCTATAATGTTACCATAAACATTTTTATGTAGAGTTTATTAAGGAATGATTGGGCTCTGGTACAGAATAATATCTAATACTAACTGTTGACTTAATAGATTTAGAAAATGCCCTATTTGGTGTGAGGTTGTATAAAAATCTACATTTTAAGTGGGTTCCTTTTCTCTCTTTCTTCCCTTATTAGTTAAAATAGTATGCAATTTTAAAAACTATATATATAGTTTTTATGGCTGAGCTCAGTGGCTCAAGCCTGTAATCCCAGCACTTTGGGAGGCCGAGGCAGGCGGATCACTTGAGGTTAGGAGTTCAAGATCAGCCTGGCCAACATGACGAAACCCCGTCTCTACTAGAAATACAAAGATTAGCCAGGTGTGATGGTGTGTGCCTGTAGACCCAGCTACTTGGGAGGCTGAGGCAGAAGAATTCTTGAACCTGGGAGGAGGAGGCTGCAGTGAACTTATATCAAGCCACTGCACTCCAGTCTGGGCAACAGAGCGAGACTCCATCTCAAAACAAAAACAAAAACAAAAACAAACTATATATATATATATAGTTTTTAAATTAAAAATGCTAGATATGTACTATATTTAATTATATATAATATATAATTTTAAAACTATATTAACATTTTACAACTATATATACTATATATGATTTTAAAACTATATATACTATATATGATTTTAAAACTATATATAATTTAAAAACTATATGTAATTTTGAAGTTCAAATCTTCAAAACCTCTCTGATCTTTGTTGTATTTAATTCTAAACTATACAGTTTTAAAAATTGCATACCATTTATATATATATATACACATAATTAAATGTATACATATAATTTGATTTATTTATTAAAACACAGATGGAGTCTCACTATGTTGCCCAGGCTGGTCTCAAACTCCTGGATGCAAGCGATCCTCCTGTCTCGGCCTCCCAAGGTGCTGAGATTACAGGCGTGAGCCACTGCACCTGGCCAAATTTATATATACCATTTTAATTTAAATTCAGAATTGGAATCCTAAATGTTTGAAAAGGTGTGGCTTGCTGGAGACAGGCTGAGGACTGAGACTAGGGCATGGCTGGGATCCTCCCTTTCCTCTTTTGCCTACTTCGTCTTGGAAGCCAAATGAGCCAATGGGCTGAATTACTTTATCCTGGTTGATCAAGTGGTGTGTTATGGGGTCACTTATCACCTTCGCCCCAGTAGGACAGTCCTGCAACCATTTAATTATTCAATGTCCCAAACAAGATCATCCAAATCAGATAAACCGATGGCTATCCTAGGAGGCCAGGTGACCATGACGTCAATATCTATCGTCCAGCAACGTCCAAAGCCTCAGCCCAATGACGGCATCCAAACACACACGACCCACCCTTGCCCCCAGGAGCCAGGAGACACGTACGCGATGAGGTTGAAGTAGTCCTTGTTGGATAACTGCTCCTCCAGCAGCAGCCGCAGGGAGTGCTGGATATGAATAATGTACATGGAATTGGTCGCAGAGATATCGAGCAGTACAACCACCCTAAAAGGAAACACGAGCTTTAAGAGGAGAACCGAATCTCTGAGATAATGTTTATTTTGTTCCATTTTACTATTTAAAGTTTTTTTCCAGGGGAATTTTGCATGCCAGATTCGTAGCTGGCCAAAATCTTCTCTGTGGTTTGAGGCCAACAGAGGTAGGCTTACAATGGTAGATTAAGGGGATCATGGAACCCCCCTTCTCTCCCAGGAGATGCTTTAATGGAATAAAGCCTCATGGTGGAGATGGTTTAAGGGGTAGGGGCTTCATATAATGATTTTCATAGATTTATTTTAAAGAATTAGCATTCAATATTTTTATAGGTCAGAATATAAAAATATATATATATATATTGCCTTAGGCAAGTCACAAAACCTCTCTGATCTTTGTTTAAGTAGTTTAACTATAAACTATTTGTAAGACTCGTCATAGGGTTGCTTCAAGAACACACACACACACACACACACATATATATATATGTATATATTTAGACGGTCTCTCTCTGTTGCCCAGGCTGGAGTGCAGTGGTGCGATCATGGCTCACTGAAGCCTCAACCTCCTGGGCTCAAGAGATCCTCCTGCCTCAGCTTCCCAAGTTGTTGGGACCACAGGCACACATCACCATGCCTGGCTAATTAAAAAAAAAATTTTTTTTTTTTTTTTTTTTTTTTTAGAGACCGGGTCTGCCCATGTTGCTCAGGCTGGGTTTGAACTCCTGGCATCAAGTGATCCTCCTGCCTTGGCCTCTCAAAGTACTGGAAATACAGGCATGAGCCACTATGCCCGCCATAGGTTGGGGTCTTTGTAGGGAAAATGAAAACCAGGTGAGCAAGTAACATGAGGAATTAGGTGTATCTGGGCCTCTTGAAAAATATTTTTATCTTTTTGTTTGCTGTCTTTCTGTTTTAAGATCTCTGGCCTCATTTGTTCTTTCTCTAATTTTACAACTTCAAACTTGTATTCCCACCTCCTGCCCCATTCTCATTTTGAGACAGCTATGGATAGCAAAAGAAAATCTATGGGATTTACAGTCAGAAGACCTTGGTTCAAGTTCCACTTCCTACCAGCTGTGTGGCTTTAGGCAAGTCACAAAACCTCTCTGATCTTTGTTTAAGTAGTTTAACTATAAAATACTTGTGAGACTCGTCATAGGGTTGCTTCAAGAACAAGATTACATAATAGATGTATAGTGGTCAGGTGCGGTGGCTCATGCCTGCAATCCCAACATGATGGGAGGCTGAGGCAGGAGCATCGCTTGAGGCCAAGAGTTTGAGACCAGCCTGGGCAACATAGCGAGACCCTGTCTCTAATAATAATAATAATAATAATAATAGATATATGGTATTACAAAATATAATACTTTGTAAATATGAATTCATCAAACAAGGTATGGAATCTTAATAATGGCTGTAATAGATAACTATTGTTTCTCCCAACTCAGCATCCATTACCTCATCTGGCAACAGCATCCTGATTTTCCTTTGGGGAAACACCTCTGCCTCTATCAGTCAATTTGAGTTGAGTGAAGCTGAGCCCACTCCAAGCTTCAGGGATGGGTATTTGACCCTGGCCAATCAGAACATCACACCTCTGGCTGAGTGGGAGGATTTATTCATCCATGACCAATTTGCTCTGGCCAGGGAGGAAGTGTGATTTTTTTTTTTTTGGTAGACACAGGGACTCGCTCTGTTGCCCAGGCTGGAGTACAGTGGCATGATCATAGCCCACTGCAGCCTTGAACCCTTGGGCTCAAGCGACCCTCCTGCCCCTGCCTCAGCCTCCTAAGTAGCTGGGACTACAGGTGTACACCACCATGCCCAGCTAATTATTTTATTTTTTTAGAGACAGGGTATCACTATGTTGCCCAGTCTGGCCTCAAACTTTTGGCCTCAAGCTATACTCCTGCTTTGGCCTCCCAAAGTGTTGGGATTTCAAAAATGCTCAGTGACACAGTGATGACATTATTGACATCAATGATGGTGGTGGTGACTTTTTCCTCCTCTGGGGGTTCTGCTGAGAGATTCCCAATCCCTAATCTAAGTGATGGCTTCTGATGCTACCAACAGGGAATTCATGAGTCAGATAAACATCATGTCACACACCAGACCCACGAAGGATAAGAACCCTGCTTAAGAAAGGTACCTTTTTTCACAGACAGTGCCCCAGATTCTTCTGCTGGCCAGGGAAAGCCACTCGATCCGCCTCTCGTACATCCGCATAGCTCTACTGAGCTGTTTCTACAGAAATGTGGGCCACAGTGAGCAGCTGCTCGAAGGCTGAGCAACCAAGGGGTCTGAGGGGAAGTACGTGTACCTGGGTGGGCTTCAGGGAATGGTGTGTCAAGTCCCTGGGAATCCAGGCAGTATAATCATTCTACTAAATCATGGGCAAATTTGCCATAAGACCAGGAAGGGAAGAGTCACACGATATTTCATTGCATCAAATGGGGGAGGAAGCAGATCTTTCCCCAGAGGATTAGAGGTTTTTTTTTTTTTTTTTTTTTTTTTTTTTTTGGCATTGAGGTCTCTGCTTGGGGAGGAGGTGGCCAAAGCTCCAGGGGGCCTGTAGGTGGAACACACAGTCCCTCTTAACAAGAGGGAGTTTAGTCAATGGCTTGGTGACTCCATAGCCCAGGGAACCTTCCTCCCGTCCCCACTTCCTGCACCCCATTTTCTGATGGATTGAACCCATCACTGACCTGGTACTCATAGAGGAAGGGTGGGTCCACATGAATGTTCTTCACTGTCCCGTCGTGCCATTCAAATTGTATCATTGCCTTCTGTACTCAGGCACAGGCAGGAGGGTGGGCAGGCGAACAGAAGTACATGTAGTTTAATTTGGGCCCTGGTTCTCCAAATCAGGTGCAGGAGAGGGAAATGGGCTCTGAACACATTTGAGGTTGGATTGAACTCCTTCCCACATCTCCACCACACACCCCCCCACCCCAATACCACCACCACCAGGTCATTGCCTTGTCTGGAACTGGAAGTAGAGAGCCTTAGAGAGAGTGATCCCCTGAATGGACCATGCCTGGGAGGCTTTTCTGAACATCAGAGTCATGAAGATATGGTTGGAGGTTTTAGTAATAGACAGCAGTTGGAGACCTTAAAATATACTGGCCATAGCTTCTTAGGTTTGGGAACCTAGACAGACCTTCACAGATGCTTTGAAAATCCAATTTGTTCATCCTGTTTTTTCATCCTCCACCAAGTCAACATATCCATCTCTCTATCACTCCATCCATCTAGTCAGTCTTCCATGCACTGCTAGACCTACATGTCCCTTACTCCTCTCTCTTCCTTTCAGTCTTCCATTTTTCTGCAATCTTTCTATTCACCTATTATTCCTTCCTTCCATTTCTCCATCCTTTCACTCCTCCATCCTTACTTTAATTTCTACTTCCATTCTTTCATTTGTCCTTTATTCCATTTTGTTATCCATCCTTCCATTTTTCCCTTTTATCCTTCCATCTGTTCAAATTTCCATCCATTCACCCATCCATGCATCCATGCATCCATCCACTAATCCATTTATCCATCCAACCATCAATCCATCCATCCATCCATCCATCCACCCACCCATCCATCCACCCACCCATCCATCCATCCACTCATCCATCCATCCACTCATCCATTTACCTATCCATCCATCCACTCACGTTTCTACTCATTCATCATTCTTTTCCTTCTTCTTGCCATCCTTCCTTCCAACTACCTTCTCAGCCATCCAGTAAACATTCATTGATTTCCTACTCATACTAAACATGGGGGATAGAGAGTTAAGAAGAATTTTCCCTCTTTATACTTCATACTTGATGGGGATTTAAATATGTAAAAATCCATGCATTAACCCTTTATGGGAGCAATAGCAGAAGTCTGCATTAGGTACAGTGAGGACATAAAGGGAGCGTCTGTCCTGTCTGAGTTGGGAGGAGAAAACCTTCATAGAGGAAGTGACCGTGGTACCTGATTTATCCCTCTTGCCCCATCTCCCAAGTTCAATTTTCAGATCTTTGAAAACCAACAGCTGCAGTGGATTTGATGTGCATTCTAGGGTCCTGGGTGGGAAGCCTGAATCCCTGGTGATTCTTATCGCCAGAACATTTAAGAAAGTGGGAAAAACCACAAGGGAGCTCTCCTGCAGAGGACTGGAGAGAATTATGAATCTGAATTACCTCATGGATAGTCGATGATACTGTTTTCTGGAGAATAGGTACAAATTCCTCCACAGGAGAGAATGCGTTGGGTGCCAGGACCTGATATAGACTTAATTTCTTGGCTGAAAAAATAAATTGTGAGGTTGGAGGCACTGCCTGGGAAGCTCCAAAGGGTTCAAGCCTTTTATTTTTTTGAGACAGGGTTTTGCTCTGTCACCCAGGCTGGAGTGCAGTGGCACAATCATAACTCACTGCATCCTCAAACTCCTGGGCTCAAGGTATTCTCCTGCCTCAGCCTACCTGAGTAGCTGGGACTATAGGTGCATACCATCAAGCCCAGCTAATTTTATTTTTTATAGAGATGGGGTCTTGCTATGTTGCCTAGGTTGGTCTCAAATCCCTGGCCTCAACTGATCCTTCCTTCTTGGCTTCCCAAAGTGCTGGGATTGCAGGTATGAGCCACTGTGCCCAGCCAGATTCAAGCCTTTTAGTCAGTCACCTGTTTCCTGGGTTCTGCCCTCTTTGGAGATTTACCTTTCAGACTGTTGACCCTAAGCCACTCTGCAGAAGTCTTGTCCAAGTTTGGAAACTCAATGGTGAGAGGAGCGTCATGCTTTGGGGGTTTAGGCAAGAAGCTTATGAGTGGCCCATTTGTAATCTCTGTGGAAATCTAAATTAAATGAGAAAGCCCTCATTACAAAATCATATTTTAGAGCTGAAAAGTCCTCAGTCTTCACCCTCCACCCAGTCAATGCAAGTGGAGCATCTCAAACACTCCCTGGTAGATTAAAGGCAGTTTTGCCTTTCCATTCCATCATCCCCTCCCCTTCTCTGGAGATTTCTGGCATTTCCAGGGGAAGAGGGAGGAGTACCTAGCAACTCGCTTGCTCTCACAGTGGCCCATGCTCCAGGATCCTTCCCTAGCCTTACCATGAAGATCAGCACCATGGACTCCAAGATGACAGGTCACCCCTAAAAACTCCTGCAGCAAATCGCTTAGTGAGCCCCCACCTGGCCACCCTGTGGCCACACTTGCAAAGCAAAGAACAGAGGCTCTAAGAAGTTAAATTACATAGCGAATGTATAAGTAAAACATGGAACAGCAAGTCCCAAACTTCAGAGATTTGAGCACTGCCTTCATGAATTTTGCTATATCTGAGTACTACTGTATTATTATTAATATTTTAAGAATCAATATGTAACATTAATGCTTTTTAGTTATTAATTTTCTTTAATTTTAAAAATTCAATCCCTTTCACAATTTTAGAAAGAAGATCTATGATCACCATAATGAGCTAGTTTTAAATAGATACCATTTAAAAAATGCATTAATCCATGCACCACCTAAAATCATCTTGCAAACTACAAGTAGTACATGCACTTCATTTTGGGAAACTCTTGGCAAGGTTTTGGGTCTTAGACCTGTGTTCAATCCAAACTCAATCTATTTCTATCTCTGCAATCTTAGGCAAGTTATGTAACCTCTTAACTTTGGTTTCCTCATCTATAAAAAGTAATAATATACTTACCTCAGAGTGTTAAGATAAAGCATTTAAATAATTGAACATTGTGCCTATCTCATAATGAGGAGTTAATACATGAGAACTATTATAATTCTTTTTTTTTTTTTTTGATGGAGTCTTGTTCTGTTACCCAAGCTGGAGTGCAGTGGCACTATCTAGGCTCACTGCAACCTCTGCCTCTTGGGTTCAAGAGATTCTCTTGAGTCAGCCTCCCACGTAGCTGGGATTATAGGTGCCTGCCACCGTGCCTCGCTAAGTTTTGTATTTTTAGTAGAGACAGGGTTTCACCATGTTGGCCAGGCTGGTCTTGAACTCCTGACCTCAAGTGATCCACCTGCCTCAGCCTCACAAAGTGTTGAGATTACAGACGTGAGCCATCACACCTGGCCAAGAACTATTATAATTCTAATACTAATTGTTATTATTGTATTTATATATTTTTAAAATTCTTTTTTGAGACAGGGCCTCACTCTGTTGCCCAGGTTGGAGTGCAGCGGTGCCATCATGGCTCACTGCAGCCTCGATCTCCCAGGTTCAATCATCCTCCCACCTCAGCCTCCTGAGTAGCTGGGACTACAGGCACATGCCATTGTGCCTGGCTAATTTTTAAATTTTTTGTAGAGATGGTGTTTTGCCATGTTGCTCAGGCTGGTCTTGAATGCCTGGACTCAAGCGATCCTCTGGCCTTGGCCTCCCAAAGCACTGGGATTTCAGGTGTGAGCCATGGCTGAGGTGAGAATGACTCTCTTCAAGGCAGCCTATTCTGGGTGGTTGAGGTTTTCATCATTCTCCAAACTGGGGGTAAGGGAGGGGACAGTGACAGGACAGAGGGGGTGGCAGGAGCCTGCTGGTCTTTCTCTGAAATAAATTTTACGGTTAGTAAATCCACCAGAATCTTTCTGGCACCATGGTGGGCCCACCCAGCCCACCCAACTCAGAACTCTGGGGTGCAATGGAGGGTGGGCCTTGCCTTGTTTCAATTTTAGGAAGTGACGGGCAGCTGTGCCTTCTATGAACAGGTGAGAAAGGGGAACAAGGCCAGCTGAGTGCTGCTGGGAGAAGGCCCCACAATTGACACTCGCACCACCTACCTCCTCCATGGTGCAGGTGAGCGCCTCACAGGGGCTGCTGTGCTGCAGGGCTTGCACATGGCTGAGGAGGCTCTGGGCCTTCTGAATTTCTGCCCGGAGCTCATCCATGTCCCGGCTGGTGTAGAGCTGAGGGTGGCAAGAGCAATCAGACATCCGGAATCACTTGGCTACCTGCAGGGGCCAACCCAGGAAGGGGCAAGCAGCCAGGCCAGTGCCCAGGCAGAGGGTCAGACTCTCTCCACCAGGCCTTATATACTGGGACCCATGTGCCAGACAGAGCCTGCAGACGTGTGTGCTCCATTTGTGCAATTCACCTGCTGTGTTTTGTTTGTTTGTTTGCTTGCTTGTTTTGACGGAGTCTTGCTGTGTCTCCCAGGCTGGAGTGCATTGGCGCGATATCGGCTCACGGCAAGCTCCGCCTCCCGGGTTCACGCCATTCTCCTGCCTCAGCCTCCCCAGTAGCTGGGACTACAGGCGCCCGCCGCCACGCCCGGCTAATTTTTTGTTATTTTTAGTAGAGACAGGGTTTCACCATGTTAGCCAGGATGGTCTCGATCTCCCGACCTTGTGATCTGCCCGCCTCGGCCTCCCAAAGTGCTGGGATTACAGGTGTGAGCCACTGCACCCAGCTTGGCCTGCTGTGTTTTAAAACAATTGAAGGGTTTTCTAACTGTAAAGGTGTAAAGAAACACTTTACACGCACTAGGATGGCTATAATAATAATAATTATCTATTTTATTAGTATTTTTAGAGAAAGGGTCTTGCTCTGTCACTTGAGCTAGAGTGTAGTGGTGCAATCATTGGTCACTGCAGCCTCAAACTCCTGGGCTCAAGTGATCCTCCTGTGTCAGCCTCCTGAGTAGCTGTGACTATAGCCATGTGCTACCACGCCAGGCTAATTTTTAAATTTTTTGTAGAGATGGGCTGTCACTATATTGCCTAGGCTAGTCTCAAACTCCTGGCCTCAAATGATCCTCCTGTCTCGGCCTTCCAAAGCACTAGGATTACAGGCATGAGCCACCATGCCTGGTCAAGCCACAGGTTTTAAGATAAAATATTTCTTAAACCAGTCAGTTTCAGTCATTTACTTTACCTTTCTAACTTCTGTAGTCTGAGTCACCTACAGACAGAGTCTAGATGATGAGGTATCAAGATAGAGTGCTGCCTGAGCTTGGCTCCCTGCAGGGACCTTGTGACCTCTGAATTCACTTGTGAGATGCAAACACTCATTTACTCATGGTTATTAACGGTAGGCAAGACACAGCCTGGGAGCGACCAGATGATTGCATTCTTAATCTTCCAAATGGATCTACACACGTTTGCTAATCGTTGCCTCACTTGTGAACACAGGGTGGCTGATGTCTACTTATTAACTGGGACAAGGACAGTAATGGATGGATCACTACAGAATGGATTGCTCATTTCACTCTGCAGTGGGTCCCCTGCAGTAGCAGGAGTTGATCTAGGGGAGAAAACCAAGGTAATTCAGACTTAGTACTTTGGTGGGAGCAGAGCTAGGCTGGGGCCTACATTAACGGCAACTGGAGAGAGACTGAGGATTCTGCAGGCAGGGCTTTAAAAGGCCTCTGGGCTCCCAGGCATGCAATCAATGCATCATACAGGCTGACCAAAGCATCTCTTGTGACTTCAGGTTGTCCCTGGTCTTCCCACATATTCATTCTAACCTGATTTTACCTGTGTAACCTCATTGAATACAGGTGGGGACAGGGAGAAAAGGAGAAACAAGTCCATAGTGTGGTCCTGGCCCAGATCTCCTGGGTACAACCTTGGAGGCAGACAAGGAGAGAAGAAGAGGGGCCATGTGTTGGCAGAAGGGCTTACCTCCATCTTTGGGCTGTAGCAGTGGTAGGAGCCCCTAACAGCTTCTGCAAGGTTCTTCAGGACAGCCTGCAGGGATGAGGCCAGGGTCAGCCCTCACTAGGTCAACACCAATACTCCAGTAAGCCTTCTCCTTGACTGAACCTCCCAATTACCCAAAGCTTCCCATTTTACCAAAGGGAGAACCAGGCACAAGGACAGGTGCATTCTGGTCCACAGCTTGGGGGCCTGTCCAAGCACGAGGCCTCAAAGGCCAGCCCAGCTTACTACCGCCAAAGCCAAGGGACACCTCAGAGAATCTTGGGCACTCACAGGGGGCATCTGATCATCGCATCTGTAGGTGATGAAGTGGATGATGAGGTCTCTTCCCATGGTGGACTGCTGGATGTAGTCAGACAGGATTTCAGAAGGCTGATCTGGGCTGTGGAGAAGGCAAAAGAGAAGTGGGCACCCCAGGTCAGACCACTTTGAGAATATTCCAGAGCAAAATGGTAATTCCCAAGGAACATCTACCCATTCTTAACTGGTCACCTGTGTCCCAGGTCACCTATGTGGGATGCAGGGCTAGGTGGACTGCAGGGCTAGGTGGGCAGCAGGCCTGTCTGCCCTCTGCCTCCTCTGCAGATGGGTGGCCTGTGACCATAGTCCTTCCCTCGTGTGTGTGTGAAGAGTCATGGTTGATGATCTTTTCTCTCTCTTTCCTTTTTTCTTTTCTTTCTCTCTCTTCCTTCTTTCCTTCCTTCTCCTCTCTCTTCCTCTTTCTTTCCTTTTTCTCTTTCGTTTTCTTTTTCTGTCTTCCTTTCCTTCCTGTCTTTCTTTTTCTTTCTTTCTCTCTTCCTTCCTTTTTCTCTCTTCCTTCTTTCCTTCCTTCCTTTCTCTTTCTTTCCTTCCTTCTTTTTCTTCCTTCTTTCCTTCCTTTCTCTTTTCTTTCTTTGTTTCTCTTTCTTTCTTCCCTTTTTTCTCTCCCCTTTCTTTCTCTCTCTTTTTCTTGTTTCTTTCTCTTTCTTTCTCTCTTTCTCTCCTTCTTTCTGCCTGTGACTGCAATCCTTCCCTCATGTATGTGTGAAGAGTCATGCTTGCTGATCTTTTCTCTTCCTTCCTTCCTTCCTTCCTTCCTTCCTTCCTTCCTTCCCTCCTTCCTTCCTTTCTTTCTCTTTCTCTCTCTCTCTCTCTCCCTCCCTCCCTCCCTCCTTCCTTTCCTTCCTTCCTTCCTTCCCTGGGTCTCACTCTGTTGCCCAGGTTACAGGGCAGTGGAACAATCATAGCTTACTGCAGCCTTAAACTCCTGGGCTCAAGCAGTCCTCCTGCCTCAACCTCCCAAGTAGCTGGGACTACAGGTGCACACAACCATGACCAGCTAATTTTTTGTTTGTTTGTTTTGTTTTAGAGATAGGGTCTCACTGTGTTGCCCAGACTGGTCACAAACTCCTGGCTTCAAGCAATACTCCTGCCTCGGCCTCCCAAAGTGCTGGGATTACAGGCATGAGCCACTGTGACCAGCCAATCTTTTCTCAAAAAGTGGTTTGGTTCTTCAGTCCTTTTCATGTTGTATGTCACCTGCTTAGGAAAGAAGACCTACCAGCTTCTCAAGATGGCCACCAGGGCATCCAGCCCCTTGAGAGTGAAGATCTTCTTCAGAGCTTGTAGCAGATTGCTGCCTCCATCAGGCTGCAATGTCTTTACCCAGAGCTTAAGTTCCTGGAGGCTGGGGGGGAGACAACAACAGCAACCTAATTATAAGACTGTTTGTATTTAATTTCATTTTAATTTCTTTTTAGAGATAAGGTCTTGCTGTGTCACCCAGGCTGAAGTACAGTGGTGCAATCATAGGTCACTGTAACCTCGAATTCCTGGGCCCAAGCGATCCTCCTGCCTCAGCCTCCCAAGTAGCTGAGACTGCAGGTATGTGGCATCCTGCCTGGCTAATTTTTATATTTTATGTAGAGGGCCAGGCATGGTGGCTCATGCCTGTAATCCCAGCACTTTTGGGGGCCGAGGTGGGTGGATCACTTGAGGTCAGGAATTCAAGACCAGCCTGGCCAAAATGGTGAACCCCATCTCTACTAAAAATACAAAAAAAATTAGCCAGGTATGGTGGTACATGCCTGCAATCCCAGTTACCTGGGAGGCTGAGCAGGAGAACTGCTTGAACTGCAGAGGCAGAAGGTTGCAGTGAGCTGAGATTGTGCCACTGCCACTGCACTCCAGCCTGGGCAACAGAGTGAGACTCTACAGGAAGGGGAACATCACACTCTGGGGACTGTTGTGGGGTGGGGGGAGGGGGGAGGGATAGCATTAGGAGATATACCTAATGCTAAATGACGAGTTAATGGGTGCAGTACACCAACATGGCACATGTATACATATGTAACAAACCTGCACATTGTGCACGTGTACCCTAAAACTTAAAGTATACTAATAATAATAAAAAAAATGTAGAGATGGGGGTCTCACTGTGTTGCCCAGGCTGGTCTTGAACTCTTGGCCTCAAGAGGTCCCCCTCCCTAGCCTCCCAGACAGCTGGGATTACAGGTGTGAGCCCCTGCACCTGGCCTGTAGTATTAGGTACCAGGCCCAGGACAAATATTAGCTCGTTTAAACCTAATGATAACTTGTTGAGGTGGTACCTTTATTCTCATTTTGTAGATGAGGAAACTGAGTTAGGACTTGCCCAGGGTGATACTGTAAGCAACTGTTAAAACTGAGATTTCAAACCAGGTCTGACACTAAGATCTGAGCTTTTAGAAGTTATGCTATGTGAGGGTCTGGGGCTGAGTTCCTTCCTCCCCATACCCACTCTCTTGGGAGCCAGCCCTCAACAGGAGGCATGGAGTTAATTCCACGACCCTAAGAAGGCTCTAAGAGAAAGCTTTATGGCTGTGTGGCTGTCTCACGTGGGTTGGGGTACACACCACTGGTGAGAAGAAAAATAACTTGATTCTTTCTTGGCTAAAACTTTGCACAGCACTAGTGAAAGAGGTCTGCTCTTTCTACTTCAAAAAACCAAAAATCTGAAAGAGAAAATCTCAGTGTGGTGCTAATAAGTTCATCTTTCATGATCATAACTGTCAAGTCTCCCTTTTGAACAGCGAGAGTAAGTCCCAGGTCTAGCACCTTCTCTAGCCAATAGATTTAAGCTGGAATTTAAAACCACTGTTTTGCTCTCATCGTATTTATCTATATGGCTGCTTTCTTTTTTTTTTTCTCAAAGCCATTAAAGAAAGATATATGGTTGCTGATTATAGAAGTATAATCATGCAAGTGATATGAGCTTCTCAATTATGGTATTGATAGAAAGTTTCCTTCAGGCCAGGAGCAGTGGCTCATGCCTGCAATCCCAGCACTTTGGGAGGCTGAGGCGGGAGGACCACTTGAGGCCAGGAGTTCAAAACCAATCTGGTCAACATAGCCAGACCCCATCTCCACAAAAAAGGAAAAATTAAAAAAATCAGCTGGGCACACCCTTGTAGTGCCAGCTACTGGGGAGGCTGAGGCTGGAGGATCATTTGAACTCAGGAGATTAAGATGGCAGTAAGCTATGATTGTACCACTGCACTCTGGCCTGGGTGACAGAGCAAGACTTCAAGACCTTGTCTCAAAACAAAAAAACAAAAAAAGCAAAAAAACAAAAACAAAAAAAAAAAACAAAAAAACAAGTTTCTTTCAATAATAAATAAATGGAATTGAAGTAAAGAAAAATCAACAATAGTACACATGGTAGGCTGGGCACAGTGGCTCATGCCTGTAATCCCAGCACTTTGGGAGGCCAAGGAGGGCGGATCACTTGAGGCCAGGAGTCCGAGACCAGCCTGGCCAACATGGTGAAACCTCGTCTCTACTAAAAATACAAAAAATACAAAAAAAAAAAAAAATTAGCCAGGCATGGTGGAGCACACCTGTAATCCCAGCTATTTGGGAGGCTGAGGCAGGAGAATTGCTTGAACCCAGGAAGCGGATGTTGCGGTGAGCCAAGATCATGCCACTGCACTCCAGCCTGGGTGACAGAATGAGACTCCGTCTCAAAAAAACAAAAAAACAAACAAAAAAACCAAATAAATAAAAAATAAAATAAAATAAACAATAGTACACACGGTAAAGATATGACATAGGGTTATGACAAGAGAATTCCAGGAGTTCCTGAAGATGCAGAACTTTCGGCTGCCATCCATAACAATCCAGGGGTCACTGCTCCACCTGAAGTGGAAATCAGAGTAAAAAACGCTCTCGTTCATTGAGCACCTGGCACTAGCCAGGTACTTTGTTTTCATTTCATCTTCATAAAAGTCCTGTGAAGAGTGGGTAGGATTGGCCTTGTTCTGCAAATGAGAGAGTTAAGGGACTTGTCAAGACCACCCAGTGACTGTTGGGGTTGGGATTCAAAGCCAGAGCTGCCAGAAGTGGGCATTTCTGTATCTGGAAGGGCCCCTCTTTACAGCTAGTGCTGGCGAGGGGGCCTCCCTCCTAGAAATCTAAGCACATGCTTTTTTTTTTTTTTTTTAAACTTTTTATTTTTGGAGACAGGGTCTCTCTCTGTCACCCAGGCTGAGTACAGTAGCACAGCCATAGCTCACTGCAGCCTCGACCTCCCTCCCTGGCTCAATAAAACCTCTCACCTCAGCCTCCTGAGTAGTTGGGACTATAGGCACATGCCATCACACCGGGCTAATTTTTAAATTTTTTTTGTAGAGATGGGGTCTCACTGGGTTGCCCAGACTGGTCTCAAACTCCAGGGCTCAAGCAATCCTCCCACCTTAGCCTCCAAAGTCCTGGGATTTTTTACAGGCATGAGCAACTGGCCCTGGCCAAAGCATGTGCCTTTTCCTGGAATCTGGAATCCAGTCCTGGCTCTGCCACTTTGGGCATCTTCCCTAACCTGAGTCTGCGTTTCCTCATCTGCAAAATGAGGATAATAATCCTATTCCATGGGGTGGCTATTACATACTAAATACAATCATCTATGCAAAGTACCTAGTATGGTAACCAACACATGGTGGGTGATTGAGGACATTCCCTTCATGGAAAAGAAATTTCTACTCACTGGATAAGTAGAAATTCTTACATACCTCCCTCCTATCCCTCAAAAAAACTCCAGACTAGAAATCCCCAACTAAAGGACATCCATGCAGTAGAATACTATGTAGCCATTAAAACAAATGAGGTAGATTTGTATGCACTGACAGAGAAAGAGATTCAAGACCAGCCAGAAAGCCAAGGCACAGAGAAGTGTTATGTAGGTCCTGTTTATGTCAAAATAAGAAGGTAAACACACAGATGCATGTGTGTGCAAAGATTATTTGTGGAAGTGGATATAAGGAACTGTTTTGGGCCAGGCACAGTGTCTCACATACGTAGTCCCAGCACTTTGGGAGGCCAAGACTGGAAGAGTGCTTGAGGCCAGGAGATCAGGACCAGCCTGGACAACATAGCGAGATCCCATCTTTACAAAAATAAACAAACTGGCTGGGTGTGGTGGCTCACGCCTGTAATCCCAACATTTGGGAGGCCGAGGTGGGCAGATCACTTGAGGTCAGGAGTTTGAGACCAGCCTGACCAACATGGTGAAACCCTGTCTCTACCAAAAAATACAAAAATTAGCTGGGCGTGGTGGCACATGCCTGTAGTCCCAGCTACTCGGGAGGCTGAGGCACGAGAATCACTTGAAACCATGGGGTGGAGGTTGCAGTGAGCCAAGATCATACCACTGTACCCCAGCCTAGGCAACAGAGACCCTGTCTAAATAAATAAATAAAAACTTAGCAGGATGTGGTGGCACATGCCTGTAGTCCCAGCTACTCAGGAGGCTGAGGTGGGAGGATTGCTTAAGCCCAGGAGGTGAAAGCTGCAATGAGCTATGATTGCGCCACTGCACTCCAGGCTGGGAGACACAATGAGATCCTGTCTTAGAAAAACAAAAAAAAAAAAACAAAACTAAAAACAGGGAGACTCATTTGCTATTATTTATCATCCTTTCATACTGTTGGAATTTTTAAAAAACATGCATGTGTTATTTTCACAATAATAAAACTATCTTTGCTAGTTTGCTGGATAAAAATAGTGTCTTGTGGTCACCTTATCTGTCAGTTTATGAACCGCTCATAAGGGTGGCCATCTTCCCAAAAATTGTTTCTGCTTTTGTGAGTTGTCTCTTTGTACTCACTTATCTAGTAGGGTCCTGGGGTTTGCAGTTGAATTATTCAATAAAGACTCTGCTGGTTAGGGAGGAAAATGAACAAGTGAACATCACCGTCAGGCAGGAAAGTCACTCACGCAGAAGCGCTGACTTCCATGGGGTCCGGCCAGAGGGACCTGGCATTGGTGCCAAAGGACAGGACAAACAGCTTCTCCTTGTGGCTCAGCTGCTCATCGATGAGGCTCTGTTGGACAAAAGGACATCACTGGCTCCCACAGCCAGGGGAATGGGGAGCCTGGCTTTGCCTCTCTCGCCTTTGCCGGCCCCTCTGGGCTGGGTGTGAGCTGTACTGAAATAGGGCTGCTCGAGGCTGGGCTTAGCAGCCAGCCCCAAGCCGACATTTGCTTCCCACCTGCCGGGCCTCCTGTGGGTGGGATGAGCATCTGGGCTGCCGTCTCAGCATGTGCTATTGCTGGACCTTTGGCACTTACCTGTGGCACCCAGAGAGGGAGGACAGAGGTTTCTCTCTAAGGCATGTAAGCTGGAGATGGAGCTGGTGAGTATCCATAACTTCTCCCTCTTCTTCCTGGCCAGCTAGAAATTCCACCTGTACGCCACCCCCATGAGCTGTGCCCTGGCTAATAGTAGACCACTCCACCTGGAGGATCTTTGGAAACTCCGTCCTGAGGACTTGTCATGAAGGGGGAGCCTGCTCTGACACCTGTCCCCTGACATCCACTGAGACCAGGAACAGGGGACAAGTCTGGAGGACAGCCCCACACTGAGCCTCATAAAGGCTCTGCAGGACCTGTACAAAATACAACGGGCTATTGCTGCCATGTTACCCGTAAGAAAATAGCCCATCCACATCACATCACGCTGCAGAGGCTTTTTCTCTAGGCCAGACTTCTCACTGAGCACTTCACTTGAACAAGCTCCTTTTACCCTTATGGCAACCCTAGGTACCCACTGTTATCATCCCCATTTTACAGAGGAGGTAAGTAAGGCACAGAGAGATTAGTTAACACAGTCACATGGCCTGGAATTGGTTGAGGTGGCTGGGATTTGACTCCAGCCATCTGACTCTAGTTCTTAGCTTCTCTGCTACGGATGTGAGTTGGGGATGGAGCAATGGGCAACACCATCCTGTTCACTGCTCTCAAGCTAGAGCTGGTGAGTATCCAATGGGAACCATAACTCCAAAGAAACCAGAATAGCTCCTCCATCCAGAAAAGGCCAGAAGCCCTGTGCTATGCTATGCAGGAGACTTCACATCCTCTTTCCAGGGAAACATGGGAGCTCTTGAGTCAAAGTCTAGTTGGCAGGTACTGTCGTGCTGAGAATACTGGAAGTTCACACTACAACCGAAAATGACTCTGTGGTTGGGTTTTGTAGAATTCAACATAGTTCTGTAACCACAGGTGCTAATTAAGTGTGAACTGTTCTTTATAAGACACCCTGTCTTGCATTTGCTATAAACAAGCTAGTCAGCAAGCTCAGGAAGGAAAGGCTGGGGGTGGTGGGTGGTTCCATGTGTTTCTCTGTGCCAGACAGACTTACCATGAGGTCCTTTTGGAACTCCTCTTTCTGAGGGCCACTGCTGACGGCTGACACATCTATGAGGACGCTGACTTTGGCCCCTTTGATGAGGCCAAATGCCTAAAACCAAAGAGGGCATTTGGAAACAGCCAGTGCAAGTCTGTGCGTCTCCCACACTGAGCTGCTCTGTGCAACACAGTGATGCGAACACTTCCCTCACCCCTAACAAGCAGCAGCAGACGGAAACCCCACTTTATAAGGGAAAAGCAAAACCCAATGTCATGACTTCAGCTCTGGGCATGAT
The DNA here is from genome assembly GCF_028878055.3 of Symphalangus syndactylus. Classification (NCBI taxonomy): domain Eukaryota; kingdom Metazoa; phylum Chordata; class Mammalia; order Primates; family Hylobatidae; genus Symphalangus; species Symphalangus syndactylus. The sequence continues at coordinate 61,808,249 of NC_072433.2, forward strand.
CTGCTCTTATTTTGTGGCAGCCTCTTCTTTATAAGCTTTTTCCCCTTATATTTATTGTCTAATCTTATGAAGTAATACATGGTCATCGTAGAAAATCTGGAGACTATAGAAAAGCACCCTTTGTTTGAAGATATAAAATTTGATGGCTATTTGTATTAGCTTATCTGATTTAATTTCTCTATATCCTTATTTATCTTTTGCCTACTCTATCAATCAAAGGCAGATGTGTTAGGTTCGCCAGCTGCAATGGTATCTCTGTGAGTTTCTAATTATGTTTCTTGTTTATTCTTTTTGAGATGGGGTCTTGCTATATTGTCCAGGTTGGTCTCGAATTCCTGGGCTCAAACAACCATGTGCCACCACATCCAAATTTCTACTTATGTTTCTAAATGGTGTTACTCTACAGCTATTACTCCTTGACTTATGATGGGGCCACGTCCTGATAAACCCATCATAAGTGGAAAAATCCTAAGTCGAACCATTCTAAGTCAAGGACTGTCTGTATTACTTGTCAATGCTGTTTGACTCTGCACATAAATGTTCGTCTTGTTATAGCTGCATTGTGGATTGGAACTTTCATTCATATGAAATTGATAGTTCTCTAGGGGCAGTAGGTTCCATTGGATGTTTTTCCTTAAATCCTACTTTACTGGATATCTAATTTTCCTATTGAATTCACTCTTCTGCTCTCAGAGAGTATTTTACATCTTCTCCCACACCTCCAGTGCTCCCTTTCTGTACTCTCCCAGCAAGTGATTTTGCCTCCAATTTTGCTGAGAAAACAGAAACAAATTGGAGGGAATTAAAAAAAAAAATCTTTCCATGCAGAGTCTACTGACCTACCAGCCCATAGCCCTACATACTTCACCTTTTTCCAGTTAAAATGCATCTAAGGCCAACCAGCAATGGTCTAGGCTAACCTTTGACTTGCATTACTGGATCTTCTCTTGCTAAATAGGAACTCTGCTTCTGTGATCATCCCTTCTCCTGGATCATCCATTCCTATTGATTGTACAATTTCCATCACCATACAAACAGGTTATAATATCGCCCATCTTAAAAAAGATATAGACCTCTCAGTACGCCACCTCTCCCTCCTGCTGTTTCATTTTTCTGCTCTCCATCTTAGCCACACGTCCTTACCTAACGGGCACCCATTCAAGTTAGGTTCTCACCTTCTTATTCCTCTGAAACCACGTGTCAAGAGGTGATCAATGACCTTTGTCTTGCCAAGCCCAAGGGTTAAATCCAAATTCTTGACTTTCTCGAACTCTCAGTAGCATATAGCACAGTTCGACTGTGTCAAGAATTTAACAAGTTGAAACACTTAGTACACGTGTCTTCCAGGACACTATATTCTCCCACTTTCCCCACTATTCACTGGCCGTATTTTCTTAATTTCCTTTCCTAGAGAGCCCCTCCTCCTTGTTCCAAAGTCACAATACTGGCATGCCCTAGGAACTTGCTTCTGAAGGTGTGGGTCATGGGCCGACAGCATCACCATCCCCCAGCTTGTTAGAAATGCAAGGTCTCAGGTCCCACTCCAGGCTTACCTAATTTGAGTCTTTATTTTAACAAAAGCCTCCATGTGCACAGTGGCACAATCATAGCTCACTGCAGCCTGGAACTCCTGGGCTCAAGTGATCCTCCTGCCTCAATCTCCTAAGTAGCTGGGACTATAGGTGTGCGCCACCACACCTGGCTATTTTTTTATTTTTATTTTATTTTTTGTAGAGATAGGGTCTTATTGCATTGCCCAGGCTGGTCTTGAACTCCTGGCCTCAAGAGATCCTTCAGCCTCAGCCTCCCAAAGTGCTGAGATTGCAGCCATGAGCCATCGCACCCGGCCACTCTCTTCTTTATCTACCCCAGAGTTTGCCAACTTTGGCACTATTGACATTTGGGCTGGATAATTATCTGTTGTAGGGAGCTATCCTGTGTATTACAGGATGGTGAGCAGCATCCCTGGCTGCTGATAAACTAGATGTAGGTAACAACCCCTCTCCTCCAGCAATGACAATCAAAAATGTCTCCAGACATTGCCAAATGCTCCCGTGGGGCAAAATCACCCCTGATGGAGAACCACTTTTCTTTGATCACTCCCTAAGTGATCTGAGTGTCATGCCTTTGAAGACCATCTGAATGCTAATGATTATCTGAGGTCCATCTTCAAACAGATTTCTGTTGGAACTTCAGACCTGTGCACCCAACATCCTGCTCTGCTTCTCTGTCTGGATGTCTACTAAGTCCCTCAGGCTTCACATGTCCAAAACAAGACCTCTTGGTTTTCCTCCTCAAGCCCGTTTCTCCCTTAGCGTTCCCCATCTCAGCAAATGCCATTCAACACTGGCCCAGGCGCTCTGGCCCCAGACCTATCCAATCCATCGGCAAGTTCTGCTGGGCCTACCTTCCAGCCATGTGTTGAATCTACCATATCTCATTCCATCGACCCTAGAGCTTGAGTCTAAGCCTCCATCGTTCTCACCCAGCGCAGTTGTCCTGTTTCCACTTTTACCCTCTGTGCAGTCAAGTTATGCAGCAGCCAGTGTGATTCTTTTGAAACTTGTCAGATCAGGTCACTCCCCTGCTTTATTAAAGCCCTCAGCTTTGGAATCAGGCCTTCCCGGACTTCAACCTGCTCATCTAACCTCGTCTCCTTTCTCCACATAGCTCACTCTGTGCCTGCCGCACTGGCCCATGTGCTGCTTCTGGAACATACCAAGCTCATTCCTGCCTCAAGACTTTTGGACTTGCTGTCTCCTCTGCTTGGAACATTCTCCCCAAGATATTGGTAGGGCTTACCCCCACACTTTCTTTAGGTGCCTGTTCAAATGCCTCCTCTTCAGAGTGAGTATCCTCAACCATTCCATTTATTTATTTTTTATTTTATTTTTGAGAAGGAGTCTCACTCTGTCTCCCAGGCTGGAGTGCAGTGGCACGATCTCGGCTCACTGCAACCTCTGCCTCCTGGGTTCAAGCAATTCTCCTGCTTCAGCCTCTCTAGTAGCTGGGATTACAGGTACCCATCACCACGCCTGGCTAATTTTTGTGTTTTTAGTAGAGATGGGGTTTCAGCATTTTGGCCAGGCTGGTCTCAAACTACTGACCTCAAGTACTACTGACCTCAAACTACTGACCCACCTTGGCCTCCCAAAGTGCTGGGATTATAGGTGTGCACCACCATGCCCGGCCTCAACCATTCCATTTAAATAGTCCTGTTCCACTCTCTGTTCCCTTACTCAGCTTTGTTTCTTTTTATGGCACGTAAGCTCCATGAAGGCAGGAACTTAGTATTGGTCATGTTTTTTATCCCCCCACAATGAACCATTCCTTCAGCAAGTACTGGTCATGTTGGTAGTCTCAATCCTAGAACAGTGCCTGATATACAATAATCACTCAATACATGTTTGTTGAATTCATGACCCAAATATTCTAGGGTATTGCCAATCTGGAGGCAAGAAGTTGAAATTTAAGGCCAGTTCTATTTCTTTTAAATTAAAAACAAGCTGCCGTGAGGGCTTTACAGCTTTTGGAATTGAAAACATTCATTCCCTAAACCTAGCCATTGAAGTTTTAGACATTTATTCCATAGAAATAACTGGACAAGTACATAAGAGGCAATTGGAGCCTGGTAATACCAGATATTCTCATTTTTCAAGAGAAGTCCGATAGCAGACACAAAAGTGAAATACCAGGATTTAAAAAACTAATTTGAAAAATAATTAAAATTAGGGAGCCCAAAACAGCATGGTTGTGGGCCAGATTTGGCCTGCATGCCACTAGTTTATAACTTCTCCTTTTATCCTCTGCAGACACAGATCCAGAGAAGCGAGGCCACTTTCTAGGGCCTTAGTGACAGAGCAGAGCAGGAACAGAGACCAGCGATTATCTGGCCATCACCTCAGGCTGCCTGCCTCAACACCCAGGGACCCGGTGAGCTGATTTACAGGTGATCGCTTCCCTGGGCTCTTCCATGGTTTCTCTGTAGCTCCGTCAGAAAGGGGTGGCAGGAAGAAGGGGCTATCAATCCCCGCCCACTTTGACAAAGGTGCGAGGATGGGGTAGTGGAGGTGGGTGAGTGAGAGCAGCATGCCCTACGCGGATGCCTATGGAGTATGGGAGGATTTCATTCCCCTGGGGCCTCTCTGCCTGTTACCATGGGCAACCAGAGGGGTCCAGCTATAGCCACAGACAAGCATCTGCTGACTCAACTCGTCTAAGCCAGTGAAGGAGGTTCTGGATCTGAGGTGTAGACCACAGCCTGGAATTGGCGGGACAGGCAGGCTTAGCACTGTGCTGTTACCCACTGGTCTCAGGTAGAGGTGGGGATTGGGAGTAGGGAGCATGACTTTTAGCATCTGCTTTTCCCAGGGTTTAAAGCAAGAGTTGAAGATTATGCCTAAGGTGGAAGCAAACGGGAAGCCAGAAAAGTGCCAGTTGATGGCAATTAAGCTAAAACAAATAAGGAAGCAAATCAAAGTGTTCATTTGCCCATGATTACTCTTCTACCCTTGGGTTCTGAGAAAAACATTTAATTAAAAAAAAATTTTTTTTTGAAAGACAGGTCTTGCTCTGTTGCCCAGGCTGGAGTGCAGTGGCAAAATCTTAGCTCACTGTAGCCTTGAGCCTCCTGGGCTCAAGAAATCCTCCTGCCTCAGCCTCTCAAGTAGCTGGGACTACAGGTGTGCACCACTACGCCTAGCCCTTAATCAAACTTTTGTGGGTTTTTTTTTTTCGTTTGTTTGTTTTGAGACGGAGTCTCACTGTGTCTCCCAGGCTAGAGTGCTATGGCGTGATCTCGGCTTACTGCAAGCTCCACCTCCTGAGTTCAAGTGATTTTCCTGCCTCAGCCTCCTGCGTAGCTGGGATTGCAGGCTTGCACGACCACGCCCGGGTAATTTTTTGTATTTTTAGTAGAGACGAGGTTTCATCATGTTGGCCAGGCTGCTCTTGAACTCCCAACCTCAGGTGATCCACCTACCTAGGCCTCTCAATGTGCTGGGATTACAGGCCTGAGCCACCATGCCCAGCCCTTAATCAAACTTTTAAGAAAAGTGATATCCAGATGATCAGCCTTAGTCTTCTAAATCTCATTGCGGGTCTGAAGTTAAATGCCTAGTGCACATCTGCATTCTCACCTGCCCAGCACCCATTTCCCCTTCTGGTAACAGTGCTCTGGCCTTCCACATGCAACCATCTGTCTCTCTTTCTCAGTCCATGAGGGCTGGGGGGCTAACCCAGTCTCTTTCCCCTTCCCCCCTGTCTTTTATTTTATTTTATTTTATTTTTGCCCTAGAAGTGAGCACTAGTTCCAGGCCTCGTCAAATAGTGATAGTATATTTCATCTCCTTGGCTATGATGATTGGTGTAAATTGGTCAATGAGAGTCAATCTCAGGATTTGGAAGTTGTGCAGGGAACAGGAAGTGAAGTCCCTTTTTACTGGAGCTGCTGATCACCACCTTCCTATGCCCAAAGAGAGATGTCCCGAGAATAAAACCAACTCAGAGGAAAGCAGAGCCCACAGGCATAGAGGTGACATCATCTGAGCACCTGGATCCAGCTATGGCAGGGGTTTTCATTTACTTAGGTTAGTAAATGCCTTTTTTAGCTTAAGCAATTTACATTGGAGGTCTATCATTTGCAACTGAAAGGGTTCTAACAAATACAGATGGAATGAGTGAAAGGGGGCAAAGAATGAAATCTATGCCCGTTACCTTCTTGCTGTTTTCTGTGAGCCACTGAATTCTCTCTTGATAGACTTTGATAGTGCTGTGAAGACATCAGAAAGACTCATCACCCAAGGCCAGCATCATCACTGAGCAACAGCCACTTACATACACAAAAGGCAGGTATGAATAATTGTTTTTTCTTTAATGTGCATAGGGTCTTGGAAGAAGGTGGTGAACTTTTTAAGTGCACTGTAGTGCACGCCTGTAGTCGTGGCTACTCGGGAGGCTGACGTGGGAGGATCACTTGAGGCCAGGAGTTCAAGACCAGCTTGAACAACCTAGTGAAACCCTGTCTCTACAAAAAATAAAAAAAATTGCTGGGTATGGTGGTGCATGCCTGTAGTCCCAGCTACTCAGGAGGCTGAGGTGGGAGGATCACTTGAGCCCAGGAGTTCAAGGCTGCATGGAGTTATGATTGTTCCACTGCACTCAAGCCTGGGCAAAATCGAGGAAAGACAAAACTGAAGATACTTGTTTGCCAGGGCACTAGGTATATGGGGATTGTGAAAGGGATCGAGCGTATAGGTGCTGCTCTATTGGTGACACAGTGCACAGGATAAATGACAATGGTTTGGTGGATCAAGCAGTGGAATCAGGCCCTTCTGGGCTTCAACCTGCTCATCTAACCTCGTCTCCTTTCTCCACATAGCTCACTCACTCTGTGCTCACTCTGCCCGGTGTGGGCAGGTCTGTGGAGGGTGGGGGAGGGTGTTCTTATGAGAAAGTTGGAAGACCACCCTTACACTTGCTCAAATCTGTGTCTTCTCAGAAGGAATTGTTCCTAGTCTCCTGGAAACTGATCATAAAGGCACAACAGAGGCAGTTAAGCAATCGTTTCTACTGGATTGATTAACAAAAAACCTAGTTTCTGAAAAGTAGCTGGGGGACCTTCTTGAACTTGCCTTATTGCATGCCTGGCTTGCAATGACTGGTTGGAGACTAGCATATATCATGTGCACAAGGTAATGACTAGGTCACTTGAATTTAATTGACTTGTTCTTACTGGGGGCAGGTGAGATTTGGGGGCCTAGAGAGGGACAAAAAAGTCTTTGGAAATGAGATCATGGGGCAGTGGGTGGTAAGTAGAGTCATAAGGGATACATGAGTTACGAATAGAGCTAAGAAGATGAGCTTTAATCTTCTTCTTCTTTTTATTTGAGACGGGGTCTCACTCTGTTGCCCATACTGGAGTGCAGTGGTACGATCATGGCTCACTGCAGCTTCAACCTCCCTTGGCTCAGGTGATCCTCTCACCTCAGCCTTTAAATAGCTGGAACTATAGATGCACACCACCACACCTGGCTAATTTTTATATTTTTTGTAGAGTTGGGGTTTCATCATTTTTCCCAGGCTGGTCTCAAACTCCTGAACTCCTGAACTCAAGCGATCCTCCCACCTCGACCTCCCAAAGTGATTACAGGCGTGAGCCACTGTGCTCAGCTGAAGATGAGCTTTATAATAAAATATGTTTGTGTTTGAGATACAGCTCTGCCATCTACTAGCTGTGTGACCTTGGACAGGTGTGGTAACCTTTCTGAGCCCCAGTTTCACCATCTCCAACATGAATGTAACAACAGGATTCTATCCAAGTCAATTTGCTAAAAGTCAATTTACTGAAAGCCAATCCTCTGAAAATTGATTTGCCAAATGACCAGTTAGCTAAATAGACTTGAACATTCCTTAAAATACTGGATTCACAATTAAAACTGATAAATCAAGACACTGCAGAATTCCTTAAAACCTGTTTAAGCTTCCAACCTAATAAAAGTTACTATAAATTCTACAGTTAAATGGTTTTGAGAAATTTGAGCAACTGGTCATTCCATGAATGGTCATTTAGCAATTGACTTTTGGTTAACTGGCTTGAGAGTGATGGTTTTATAAGGGGAAACCCCTTTCTCTTGATTCTTATTCTCTTTGCTGGCTGCCTTGTAAGATGTCCCTTTGCTCTTCCTTCATCTTCTGCCATGAATGTGAGGCCTCCCCAGCCATGTGGAACTGTGAGGCCATTAAACCTCTTTCTTCTGTAAATTGCCCAACCTCGGGTATGTCTTTATCAGCAGCATGAAAATGGACTAATACACATGTGCTATCAAAATCTGGTTTAGGAGTGGGGATGCATGCATGTTTTTGGCATATTTTGCAAAGGTAGGAATGCAATCAATTTGACATTGAAAGTCATTACTCTTAACCATTAAACACCAGATGAAGCTATGTCATCCAAAGGACTATGGATTTCATTTTATATTTTTTTAGAGATAGGGTCTTATTCTGTTGCCCAGGCTAGAGTGCAGTAGTGTGATCATAGCTCACTGCAGCCTCGAACTTCTGGGCTCAAGTGATCCTCCCACTTTGGTCTCTCAAAGCGCTAGGATTATAGGCATGGACCACAGTGCCTGGGGCCCTAGACTATGGATTTGAAAAGGCTGAGAGACACTGATCTGGTCCAACCTTTCTATTTGAGAAAAGGGGAAATTGGGGCTAGAAGCAGGAAGAGACCTGCTCATCTCCCTGGGTGGTAGACTGTTTTTTTTTTTTGAGACAGGGTCCCACTCTATTGCCCAAGGTCCCACAGAGATTGCTGTTTGAACAAAGTTACTTCCAGGCTACTGAAATGACATAATTCTTTTTCTTTTTCTTTTTTTTTTTTTTTTTTTGACACAGTTAAGCTCTTGTTGCCCAGGCTGGAGTGCAATGGCGTGATCTCAGCTCACTGCAACCTCCACCTCCCAAGTTCAAGCGATTCTCCTGCCTCAGACTACCGAGTAGCTGGGATTACAGGCATGCACCACTAGGAATAATTTTTTAAAAAAATATTTTTAGTAGAGACAGGATTTCACCATGTTGGCCAGCCTGGTTTCAAACTCTTGACCTCGTGATCCACCTGCCTCGGCCTCCCAAAGTACTGGGATTACAGGCATGAGCCACCACGCCCGGACTGAAATGACATAATTCTTGAGCTCTGTGGTGTTGGGAGGACAGTGAGAAACACACTTACTCAGAAAGCTTTGACTCAAAGTGGCGGATGATCTGGGTGGAGAAACGTATTTTCTGCACGACATTGGTGCCCTCCTCCCTGAAGAAGCAAAGCCTCATGAGGGGGTCTCTCAGGCCCAGGGGGCTGCATGTGTCACTGCAGCTGTGGGGGGTGTGAGGAACAGCTTCAGACTTACAGAACTTCCGTGCCCTGGCTCATCAGGTCAGCCAAGGTGAGTTTCTGACACTTTAAACTGTGAGCCGAAAGCCAGTCTTCAGAGTCCTCCCAATCTGAAGACTGGGTCTCGCTCCCCTGCAGCCTCTGCAAGACAAAAGCCAGAGTCAAACAGAGAAGTGGAAAGAGAGGGAAGGAAGAGGTTCCCTTCACACAGATACCCAACGGGTGCCAACTCAGACTGACCCTATCTTTTTTTTTTTTTTTTTTTTTGAGAGGGAGTTTTGCTCTTGTCACCAAGGCTACAGTGCAGTGGCATGATCTTGGCTCACTGCAACCTCTGCCTCCCAGGTTCAAGTGATTTTCCTGCCTCAGCCTCCCGAGTAGCTGGGATTACAGGTGTGCACCACCACGCTTGGCTAATTTTTGTATTTTTAGTAGAGACAGGGTTTTGGCATTTTGGCCAGGCTGGTCTCAAACTCCTGACCTCAAGAGATCCACCAGCCTTGGCCTCCCAAAGTGCTGGGATTACAGGCATGAGCTGCCGTACCCGCCCCCCTGGTTTGTCCGTTTTAGAGACAGGGCCTCACTCTGTCACCCAGGCTGGAGTGCAGTGGTGTGATCACAGCTCACTGTAGCTTCGAAGTTCTGGGCTCAAGCGACCTTGCCTTAAGTTCTGTGCCTGAGGCCTGCTGGGCCCTCTGTCTCAAAGGGAAATTAGCAAGTGTTGAAGAAGTGTGAAAAACACTCTCATAATTACTGCAAATACTTAGATAGCACTTATTACATGTTAAGCACTTTCCATACATTAACTCATTTAATTTTACAAAGTGGGTTCCATTATGATAACCCCATCTTGCTGACCAGGGAACTGAGGTACAGATAATTTAGGTAATCAGTCCAAGGTCATCCAGCTAGAAAGTGGCAGGCTGTAAAGCTCAAGTCATGCTTCTACCTATGGCACTATGTTGTCCCTCTAAACTAGCACCAAACTGTGACCGTCTCCATGAAGGAGTGAGAGGACTGACGGGCAAGATTACTTTCTCATTATGTGATTCAGTGCTAACAAATGTCCTGCCCTTGAAAGGCACCACCTAAAATCATAGGTCCCTGTTGCATATCTAGGGAAACACAGCTATCACATGGACACTAGATGTCACTCTTCTCACCTTTCAGACTCAACCCCTCTCCCTGGTTGGAAACATTGAGCATGATACTTTTTTTTTTCTTTTAAGACAGGGTCTCATTTTATTGTCCATGCTGGAGTGCAGTGCCACAGTCTCAGCTCACTGCCAAAATCTCAGCTCACTGCAGCTTCAGCCTCCCAGGCTCAAGCGATCCTCCTTCCTCGACCTCTCAAGTAGCTGGGAGGGTAGGCACGTGCCACCACACCTCGCTAATTTGTGTATTTTTGTGGAAACAGGGTTTCACCATGTTGGCCAGCCTGGCCTCAAACTTCTGGACTCAAGCGATCCTCCCATCTAGGCCTCCCAAAGTGCTGAGGTTACAGATGCGAACGACCGTTCCTGGTGAGCATGGTGGACTTAATAATTCACCTTTCTTCCATCTGTGTTGCTTTTCAGATAATGTCATGTTTTAGGACACAGAGTTTGTATTATTCGTACTTGAAGATACACTATTAAACACTATGGATTTTGACTTTAGGCCATGCTGATTATGTAATTCAACTAGTTCATTTGCATAGAGAATGGTAAGATCTTCCTGTTGGAGCAATCCTTTCCCTCTTTCCTTCAGGTTCATCTGCAAGGCAAAGGAGGCCCCAGCTGTGGCTAATAAATATAAGAATGATCCTGTCTACACCTGGGAAGTCATGTATTTTCATATAAAATTAGAGGAAAGATGCATGTCATCAACATCTGAACTCATTACAAGACTTCTTCAGAATCTCAAAACTCTATCAACCTTTCCTCGTCTCCTTTCATTAAACTTGCTTTCCTGCAAGTGCCAGAACCTAAGTAAATCATAAGTATTTTTCTGATTGTTTAATTGCCAGCATTATACCTGTATTGTTTTTGACTGTCATTTCAAAGGTATCATATTTAAACTCTAGTGTGGGTTAGGTACATGGTTGTGCACTAGCCTTGCTTGAACATGGCAACCACTGATTGCCATTGTGTCCCTGGTAGAATGAATTCTGAGTTCTAGACAATCCACTCACCCTCTTGGGAAGGCACACTGAAGGTCAGCCTAAAATCGTAGTCTGGTTAGAGGTTTATTCTCCTATCATACCCCATTTGTCCAACAGCACTTCCTGAAATGGATTTCTGAATCTCGATTTCAGGGAATCTCAAAAGCAAAGCAAATCTCAGGAAGGGGAATTTTAGAATCAAATGCTTAAGACTTCAGGCCTTGATAACATGATCAGAGTCTTCACATGCTCCTGAATATTTAGTGACGTGGCCAAATAGGCTTTACAATGTCTATATAAACAGTATAGAGATTTTTCAGTCATTTCTAAAGGCAGATGATTAGAGATAAATGCTTAATTAATCCTTTTTCAGTCCTAGAATCCTATGAGAAGGAAGAAATCCCCAGAATTTAACACATTCTGCATTCCCTGAATGATTTGTAGTATCACGACCCAGTTAAAGTGCCATGGTCTTTACCAGTAAGTCCTGCGTCTGGTTAACATGTGTAACCAATAATCCATTGTCCGAATTTTGACCAAGTCCATTCATATTCTTCTGCTTTAGTGGCTTCTTTGAATCTCTGCCAGTGTTTCTCCTAATGCTACAAAACATAAAGTAATTTGATCAATGCCTCAGCACTGGGCATTGCTTTGATACCCCCAGTGCCTCCTCTCTTTGTCCTAGTCCCTACAAGGATTCTAGAAACATTTTTCTGTGCAGTAACTGAGAAGGGTTCCTGCAGAGTCCTGACAAAATGTAGACTCCAGTTCCATGAGATATTTTATTATTTAGATAACTAAAGCCCTCAGGTGGCTATAAGAAGATTCAATGACCATTTACCCAGTCTCACCCTCAGCTCCCATGATCAAAATGCTGTTGCTGTTTTCATTTGCAAAATCAGAGAACTAGGCCAGGCGCGGTGGCTCACACCTGTAATCCCAGCACTTTGGGAGGCCGAGGTGGGTGGATCATGAGGTCAGGGGATCGAGACCATCCTGGCTAACGTGGTGAAACCCTGTCTCTACTAAAAATACAAAAAGTCAGCTGGGCGTGGTGGTGGGCACCTGTAGTCCCAGCTATTCGGGAGGCTGAGGCAGAGGAATGGCATGAACCCTGGGGGCAGAGCTTGCAGTGAGCCTAGATTGCGCCACTGCACTCCAGCCTGGGAGACAGAGAACATATTTTCTTGACCATGGAAGACATGACTAGTTTGTGTAGCCATTGCAAAACACCCAATGCTTATTTTCCTAAAGAAGAAAAGAATACCAGAAAACAGGATAAGTGTGGCATACAGAATAGTTTTGGGGGGTATCTATATTCAGCACAATGTTTCTTTTTCTACATTTTTAAATTAATTTTTTTTTTTGAGATAGGGTCTCACTCAGTTGCCCAGGCTGGAGTACAGTGGCCCAATCATGGCTCACTGTAGCCTTGACCTCCCAGGCTCAAGCAATCCTCCCACCTCAGCCTCCCAAGTAGCTGGGACTACAGGCACAAGCCACTATGCCCAGCTAATTTTTTCTGTTTACCGTAGAGAAGGGGTCTCACTATGTTGCTTCGGATGGTCTCGAACTCTTGGGCTCAAGTGATCCTCCCACCTAGGCTGGGATTAGAGGTGTGAGTCACCATGCCTGGCCACTTTTTAAATTTTATAGACAAGGTCTTGCTCTGTCACCAAGGCTGAAGTAATGTGGTGCTAACATAACTTATGGCAGCCTCGAACTTCTGGCCTCAAGAGATCCTCCTCAGCCTCCCTAAGTCATGGGATTATAAGATTGAGCCACTGTGCTCAGCCAACCCTTCTTTAATTAATTCATTCAGTAAATACTTATTGAACACCTACCAGGTATCAGGCATTGTGCTTGGTGCTGAGGATACAATGGTGAACAAGATAAATCTTTCTCAACTTCAACACTTTGACTCTTGGACCGGATCATTCTTTGCTGTGGGGGCTGTCCTAAGCATTGTAGGATGTTTAGCAGCATCCTGGCCTCTACCTATTAGATATCAGTAGCATCCCTCCTCGCTTTTTCCCAATGTGACAACCAGAAATGTCTCTAGACATTGCTTAATGTCTCATGGACAGCAAAATTGTCCCTAGTTGTGAACCACTAAGATAGACATTGTCCTTGTCCTCCCAGCACTTATGTTCTAGAGGGGGAGACTGATATTAAAAAACTAAATAAAATAATTACAAATTGTGGAAAGTGCTGAAGGAACTAAAAGGATAATAGAAAGTAATCAAGGGTCAGGCATGGTAGCTCACACCTATAATCCCAGCACTTTGGGAGGCAGGCTGAGGCAGGAGGTCACTTGAGGCCAGGAGTTCAAGACCAGCCTTGGCAACCCAGAGAGACCCCATCTCTATAAACAAAATAAAGATAAATTAGCCAGGTGTGGTGGTATGTGCCTGTAGTCCCATCTACTTGGGAGGCTGAGGCAGGAGGATTGCTTGAGCCCTGGAGTTCAAGGCTGCAGTGAGCTATGATCATGCCACTGCACTCAATCCTGGGCGATAGAAGGGGATTCTATCTCTAAAAAATAAATAAGAATCCACACCCAAATCCAATGTTACACCCCCTTTTCTCCCTCCTGCTTAAAACTGATCAAAGCCTTCCCTATTTCTAGGATGAAGACTGAGATCCTTGGGCCGGGCACGGTGGCTCACGCTTGTAATCCCAGCACTTTGGGAGGCCGAGGCGGGCGGATCACGAGGTCAGGAGATCGAGACCATGGTGAAACCCCATCTCTACTAAAAATACAAAAAAAAAAAAATTAGCCGGGCGTGGTGGCGGGCGCCTGTAGTCCCAGCTACTCGGAGAGGCTGAGGCAGGAGAATGGCGTGAACCCAGGAGGCCGAGCTTGCAGTGAGCCGAGATCGCACCACTGCACTCCAGCCTGGGCGACACAGCGAGACTCCGTCTCAAAAAAAAAAAGACTGAGATCCTTCAGATGGCATCTGAGGACCCTCAAGGTCTGGCTGCTCCCACCCACCCCTCTAGATTTCCCACTTCACCACTGCTCTCCTCTGTGTTCCACAAGGGCCTCCCTTTCCAGTTCCTGGAATTCTCTATAGTTCTTTTAACCACAGGGACTTTTCATGTGCTGCTGTCTTTGCTCTGGAACATTCTTCTCCTTCTCCCCTACCCTAATCACCTTGACATTTCAGCTCGAATATTACTTCCTCCAGGAAATCTCCAGCATCCCATTCTATTTCAGTTTCTTTTGTTTTATACAGACTTTCATAGAACTATGCTCTTTTAGGGCAGGTATCTTAATTTGGAATGATACATTCGTTAGAGGGATTTTTTAAAATTTGTGTGTCTCTCCCTTTACACTGTAAGTTACATAAGAGCAAGGACTGGCAGATACTCGATACATATTTTGAGAAGGGAAGGTGAAGGGCCAGGAGGTTGAAAGACTCCCTTGGTTTTTGTTTTTGTTTTTTTTTTGAGATGGAGTCTTGCTCGTCATCCAGGCTAGAGTGCAGTGGCGTGATCTCGGCTGACTGCAATCTCCACCTCCTGGGTTCAAGTGATTCTCCTGCCTTAGCCTCCCACATAGCTGGGATTAACAGGCGTCCACCACCATGCCCAGCTAATTTTTGTATTTTTAGTAGAGACAGGGTTTCACCATGTTGGCCAGGCCGGTCTCAAACTCTTGACCTCAGGTGATCCACCTGTCTTGGCCTCCCAAAGTGTTGGGATTACAGGCATGAGCCACCACGCCCAACCTGCCTTGGTTCTTGAATTTCTAATTATATATCCCAGGCACATGTGAGACCTTTCTGCTCTTGGGTTCCATGAGATACCCTGTTTCTTAGAATTCTCTACCTTTTTTTTTTTTTGCTTCAGCTAGCTCCTTTAGCTTTCTGTTATTTGCAACCAAAAAAATACCAGCTAAGACACAGCAAGTGAGAGACTCTGAATAAAGTTGCAGCTTAAACATTAGAGTGTGTGTTCTTGTGAAATCATTAAATTAAACAGCCTAATAATGGTTTGGCAACTTGCTTTTCTCTTTCAAGTCTTTAATCTTTTATTCAGAGGATGCTTTGTTTTCTGGGAAGCACCAGGATAATATGGCAATGCTTTAAAAAAAAAAAAAAAAAAACTGGCTTTACTTCAGCAAGCTTTCCTGGGAGACTCTAATGGCAGAGACTGTTGAAATAGAAATGCCTCATAAACACTGGCCGCCCCATAGTGTCTCACTTCCCTCTTTCCAGCCAGTGATTAACAGCTCTTAATGAATTCAGAGGACTGTATGACTAGATTCTGGGGTGACTGGTGCAGGCTGATGGAGAAGGGGTTGAACTGCATAAAAATAACAAAACAAAATAGTGTTCCAGAAAGAGCACAGGGCCGGGTGCAATGGCTCATGCATGCAATCCCAGCACATTGGGAGGCTGAGGCAGGGAGATTGCTTGAGCCCAGGCGTTTGAGAGTAGCCTGGCCAACATAACGAGACCTGTCTCTACATAAAAAATATATATATATATATAAAAATTAGCTGGGCATGGCAGTGTGCACCTGTAGTCCCAGCTACTAGGGAGGATGGGTTGGGCAGGTCATTTGAGCCCAGGAGTTTGAGGCTGCAGTGAGCTGTGATCACAACGCTGCACTCCAGCCTGGGTGTTGGAGTGAGACTCTGTCTCAAACACACAAACAAACAAAAAAGGGCTGAACCTTTGGTTTCTTCACCTTTAGAATGGAATGGGGATAACAGTAACTGACCTGCTTACTTCAATGCTGTTATCAAGAGGATCAAATGAAATTGAGAAAGTAGAAGTACTTTGTGAAATACCAAGTACTATAAAAATGTAGAATACCATAAAACATGGGCTGCATCTTCAAGCACTTCAGCATACGACATGAAAACAATCATGTGTTTCGTGAACATTTATAGAGCGCTCACTGCGTGCCAGAGAGAACGGGTGCTGGGGAGATAGACATGAACAGGACGCAGCCCTTTCCCTCAGGCCTTTGCTCAAATAAAATCTTGTTAGAGAGGTCTTCTGTGAGTACCTTAACTCAAACAGCACCTCCTCCATCTGGCTTTGTCTTTCCTCACAGCATGTTTCACTATATATATGTTCACTTATTTACTTAAAAGTAAATACATTCTATATATTTACTTATCTACTTGTTTTATATTTTCTATATATTTATTTACCGTCTGAACCCCCACGTACCCCTCCCACATAAACATACTAGAAGTAGATCCATTTGGGCCGGGACTTAGTAATGTTTACTGCTAGGACATTTTTGCATAAAATAGAGTTTAGAACATGGTGGCTGCTCAAAAAACATTTATTGAATAAATTCACTCAGAGCAGGTCCGGAGTTTAGGCAAAGGTGAACTGAATTACCCTGGGGGGTGATTGCAGGAGAGGAAAAGAACAACCAGTCCATGGCAGATGGCATTTTGGTCCAAGGGAGAGAGGGAACCTTGATTATTGGGTGAAAATAATAATAATAATAGGAGTCTTTCCCGAACCCCATTTGCTGTCCCCAGGGAGGAAACCACTCCTCCTGTGGAAGTCCTCCTGTCGCTGCCCCCTCACTTTGTCATATGGAGTTGTCATGGCCTGTCTCCTAGACCGGCTCCATGACTTCCTTGTCTACTGGCACCCCCAGCATTTAGTCCAATGCTCGGCATGTAGGGAGTGGACACTTCACACCCCAGGCTCCCTCGATCTTCTCACTCAGTCCAGAGCTTAGTATCTGGCCTCCCCCACCCCCTTTCTCACCACCCCTGTCAACCCTTGTTGACGCTCACCCTCACCTGTATTTCTTCGTTTATTTCTCCATCTTTGGGAAAAGGGCTCCTGGCACTCCAGGGCCTTGCTTCTCCTGGATCTCACTTCTGGTTTCTCCAAGCTCTTCCAAGCAACTCAGCAGTGAGGCTTGCCCTGCGGGAATGTGTTAGCTGGTCTCCAAGGTAACAGACTGCACCACTGCAGCTCGGGACAGGGAAAGGGAAAACCTTCCTCACCCCAGGGAAGAAGTCACCCACTGTGTTGTTGATAACCACTTCTCCCAGGTCACTCTGCTTTTCTCCACCTCAAAAAAACCTGGAAGCAGGATTTAGACCTTTTTTCTAATTTCAGAACCTCTCAGTCAGCACAGAACTATGGTTTAGGCCGGTAGAGCCCTGGTACCTGTGGCCTTCCTGTGGTAGGAACAGAGGAAAGGTTCCAGAGAACTCTGCCACATGTGTCAAAGGTGGTAACTTTCTGTTCCTTCCCAGATTCCTTTGGGTTCCCTGAACACAATCCCTGGGAGAGGTCAGACAGTCCCCTATCCCTACCCAGTCCAGCCCCACCTAAACCTGGCTAATACAGACAAGCTCAGTGACCTCTTCGCATCAGAAGAGATCATCTGCCACAGTGGTTCCTAAGCCTGGATGCCCATGAGAATCACCTGGATTGTTTGCTAAGAAAACATTCCCATTCAGGAGACTGATTCAGAACCCTGAAAAGGTGTGGGAATGTGACCGTTTAACAATGGCCCCAGGTGATTATGATGTAACTAGTCCTTGGCCCATAGCTGGGAAGCTCTCTAAACCCTTCTTTTGTAGTGGTCAAGAGAGACAAAGTGATGTCTCCAAAGTCAACCAACTTGTAAGTCGCTAAAGGATCTGTACTTAGTTTTTCATATCCAGGTCATTTCTCAAATCAGTTTTCACTTTCTGAGAGTTTTATAAGTTTTATAAACTTTTAAGTTTTATCAGTTAGAACATGAGGTTTGGTGGTGGCTCATGTCTGTAATCCCAGCACTTTAGGAAGCTGAGGCGGGAGCATTGCTTGAGGCCAGGAATTTGAGATCAGCTTGAGCAACACAGTGAGACTCTGTCTCTACAAAAATAAAATAAAATAAAAATTGGTCAGGTACAGTGGCTTGTGCCTGTAGTCCCAGCTACTTGGAAGGCTGAGGTGGGAGGATCGCTTGAGCCCAAGAGTTCAAGGCTACAGCAAGCTATGATTGCACCACTGCACTCCAGCGTGGGCTACAGAGCAAAACTTTGTCTCAAAAATAAAGAACATATGTCACTTGTGGTAGTCATCATACAGTAGGGAACACCCTTCAGATGTTGACCCCAGCAGCCACACCTATAGGCCAGGTCAGAAACAACCAACGTGCTCAAAATAGAAACTGCTTATCAACCACTGGTCACCGGGCTTGACAGCACCATGTGTAAGACCATGGCATTTGTTATGTGGCCAGCACCAATAAGGCAGAAAATGAGGAAGATCAGAAAGAGGTAAGGAGGTCATAAGGGGCTGTGAGCAACCAATGGCTACTCAGTAAACAAGAGATGAGGGTCCTTGTGCCCATCTTGATGGAAATTTTGGGTGGAAGGGGCTGGCTAATTTTGACACCATTTTTTTTTTTTAGGCATGGGAGCCCCAAGCAGGTCATCTACCACCCTCACACCTTTCTTTGCTTCCTGGATACATGGGTTTTCAACACTGTGCATAGAAGTAAAGTCTAACACTGGAAACTCTTTGTTCCTGCTTTCTTCTACTTGGGCCTACACAACACACATTCTGAATAGATCTCTGCCAGGTGGATAAAGCAGAGTAAGGCTTTCAGGCTGTATGACTCATCAAGAGGAAAGCTGTGTGGGTACCATCTTTCTTGGCTCCCTTCAGAATGCAGATCATGATGGCACCCATGGAAAGCATCAGAGCACAACAGACATTTCTCCTACCTTAGGCTCTTGGAAATGGATCAGGGTCAACTCATCTCTGGTCTTTTATTTAGGAGCTCTAGTGTGGTCCCATTGCCCAGGAGTATGATGGGATATATATTTCAGATATTAATTTGTTTTCTTTCTTTCCCCCATTTCAAACCAGGAGCAGGTGCTTTGGGTTGGGTTGAGAAGCAGTAGCCTGAAGTAACTGTTTTTTCTGTCTTTTGTAAAACCCTAAGCTAACGAAAAGATTAAAGTGACATGCCAAAGCAGGGGAGGTGAGGAATGTGTTTAATGTCATGAAGAAAGTGGGAGTGTAAAGCTTATTTCAGTTAAAAGAGACAGAAACCCAACTCAAACTGGTTTAAGGAAAAAAAGGAATTTATTTGCTTAAATAACACAAGAATCCAGGGATAGTTCTGGCTTCAGGGATGACTTGATCCAAAAGCTAAAGTGATGTTAACAGAACTGTCTTCCTTTCTCAACTTCCTTTCTTCTAGGATGGCTTGATCAGGAGGCTCTTCAGGTGTGGCTGCCAGCAGTACCAAACTTTTCCTTACAACTTAGCAACTCTAAGAGAAGGACACCTCTGTCTAGGAGTTCCAGCAAAGTCCCAGGCTGGTCACATGCCATGCTAATTTCTGAATCTGTTACGATGACTCCGACCAAGTCTGCCTTCTGTGTCGAGCTCTGAAGCCAGAATGTGAAATCGGCCCCATGAAACCACATGGCCTGAAGGTAGGAAAGGAGCGATTTTCCAAAAAGAAAGTCTTTTTTTGAAATCAAAGGGACCATGGTATTAGGCAAACATGCTTCTCAGGAAAGCCAAAGGGGAGATGATATTCTCCCAGACAAATTAAAAAAAAAATCAGAGATGTAATCAGAGGGAGTAGAAACTTGTTTCATGTTTGGTGGCAATACTTTGGTAAGATGGCAATATCTAAGAGAAAGTGGGTCCTTGGTGCATTCAGGGAAGAGTCCACAGACACAGGAGTTCCCAGCTCACCAAAGTTTATCATTCCCCAAGTGTGAGACGAACACAGTAAAACTACTGCCTCATTTAGCCTGGGACAACTGATGTCTCAGCAGTAACATGTAGACAGATGATCAACTAGTGGGTGGTGGCGGGAGGGTGAGCTGGGGGCTTCCAAATGTTTGAACCATGAACCTCTGCATAACTTAGAGTACTCCAATAAATTCCTACCAGTCCAGTAGAAGGGATCCAGTTGAGTTTTAAGTGCTTTGGGAGTAGGGGTGAGGAGCAGCTGGTTTGGGAAAATTTCCCTGGGTGCTGGAATCCTGAAAGGGCCCCAATAAAATCAATGCCCTCATCTAGATTCATCCATCAAGGAAGTCGGCACTATAAAATACCAATGGGCTGGGGCATGGTGGCTCATGTCTGTAATCCCAGCACATTTGGAGGTCGAGGCTGGAGGACTGCTTGAGGCCAGGAGTTCAGGACCAGTCTGGGCAACAAAGTGAGACCCCGTCTCTACAAAAAATTTTAAAATTAGCCAGAAATGGTGGTGTGTGCCTGTGGTCCCAGCTACTTGGGAAGCTGAGGTGGGAAGATGGTGGCCCAGGAGGTCGAGGCTGCAGTGAGCAGCCAAAAACCAAACCAAACCCAAAAACCGGTGAACAATGATTACAAAGAGAAAGTTCAACAATGAGAGGGGAATGATGGAAGATTAGACACAAACAACTTAATAAGTGGGAAGTTTTTCTTACATTTTTTTTTCTCTCAACAAAGTGGAAAGTGTTTCTAAATAGGGACCACCTTTTATGGTTGTTTGCATTCCACATCCAGAAGAAGCAAACCATAGATTTAGCTGCTCATGTTTGAGCCAAGGAATCATGCAAGCGGGACAAGTTATTTTTATTCCCTTTAGATCAGCCACACTGGCAACGCAGGACAGCAGGAGTCCTAGATCTGAAGTCAGGGAGCCTGGCTGTGAAACCCAGATTCACCAGTTGCTAGTTACAGAACCTGGAGTAAGGTGTTCAGCCTTTTGATCCTCGGTTTTGTAGTCTATAAAACACCACCCCGTACTTCACAGGTAGAGGATTAAGATGACATATGGGAAAGCACATAACACATGAATTTACTGTTAGTTTCCTTCTCTAAACGTAGAGAATGCTGCTATTATTTAGCCACAGTGCTTTTGAAAATAGGAATTCCTTTAATAGTTGATACGCTTCAGTTAGAATGTCAGGTTATTATGACATTTGAGAAGTTCTTGTTATCCAAGGCCTAAGTTCACAGCAGCATTATCTGCAATAACAAAAATCTGGAAGCAATCTCAACGTACATCAAAACGGGAAGACACATATTTGATATGTATCAAATGGAATACTATGCATTTAAAATGAGGAAGCTCTATATTTACTGACAGAAAAATCTGCATCACAAATTAAGTCAAAAAAGCAAGCCACTGGGCATGGTGGCTCCCAGCACTTTGGGAGGCCAAGGCAGGAGGAGACTGGGAGATGACCCTGGTCAACATACTGAGACCCCCATCTCTACAAAAAAAAATTTTTTTTTAGTTAGCAGGCCGTGGTGGCATGCACCTGTAGTCCCAGCTACTTGGGAGGCTGAGGTGGGTGAATCGCTTGAGCCCAGGAATTTGAGGCTGCAATAAGCTAGGATTGTGCCATTGCACTTACTCCAGTCTGGGTGACAGAGCAAGACCCTGTCTCAGGAAAAAAAAAAAAAAAAAAAAAAAAAAAAAAAAAAAAGCAGTGGCAAGTATAGATAATATCTTGCTTTTGTTAAACTGATCAGTAAAATGTCTGTTAAAATACCCAATAAACTGTTAACAGTGGTTATCTCTGGAAGGTAGATTGTGGAGGAGGGAACTTTTTGTTTCCTATATTATTTTTGTGTTTTTTTAAAAAAATCTACAGATATATGTTATTGTAAAAAGAAAATTTGTGTCCCAGTTCAGGGTCATAATTTCTTTCTCCACAATAGCACTTAAGGCAGGAAAAAGTTCCTGATAACCGTGAAGGCAGAAATTAGGTAAAGTACTGGAGTGGTGCATGTAAGGGTAGGACTGCACCAAACAAGTTCATTTTGCCTCTTACTACCTACCTTAGTAAAACATTTAGAAGATGAAGTAGTCAAAAGCCTTCTTAGATATGTGAGTTTTTAAAGAGCAATTTATTATGGAAAATGTAAAGGATTTTGATTCTTCAACTTCTTTGCATTTGTCATAGAAAACAAAGGAATGGAAAAGAATGAGTTTTCATATTTTTTATTTAAGAAAATACTTGAATTGCCTTAGACAATATTAAATATTTAAACAACATGAGAAAGAGTGCCAGCGGTCAGAACATAGTATTTACTTCACTGACTTGCCCTGACAGATAATGAATGGGGATTGATTTAATAGTGACCAAATACACTGGCCATATTTACTAAAGTGCCATAAAATGGCCAGTTGAGGACAACTGCATCTAAAATGAGATCAAATCCTCGAGTCCATTCCTTTTAGCAGAAATGATTAAAACCATCTTGGCAGGACCAAGTCTTTGCAAAACATATCAAATGGATGGATGGCTTCAAGGCAGCAGAGAACCCACAAGCTTGAAGAGGCCTCCAGAGTTCACTCAGGATCAACAGGGTGCTGGCATTGTCCTGGTCCTCTCTGTATAGTATCAGTGTTATAGCCCTGTGAGTTCAGTAGTATAGGATCTGGAGTCCATAGGGAAATTCTAAGGAAGTCAATGGAACTGACATATTATATAGCCAAATACTTATTAATAAAGTAACCATCCTTATAAAGGCTGATTTAGGCAAGCCTCTGCCTTCAGGAAGAAGTTCACTGAAACAAACCTGGCAGATCGATGACTCTGTCTTTCAAATCTCCAGGAAATATGGTTTCATAATTTTTCTTTATCACCTAGCCCCAACTTTAATTTTCATAATTCAGTGTGTAAAGCACTGTGCCAGGTCTCTAGGGAGTACACAATGAGGAAGCCATATTCTTTGCATTCAACAGTTTATATAGTTATACAAAAGCACTTACTAATGACAATATCAGCAACTAACATTTGAATGCTTACTATGTGCTTGGAACCTTATCTCCTTTAAACCAACAGTAGCCCTATTAGGTGGGTAATATTATTAGTCCCATTCTACAGATGAAAAAACCAAGGCTCACACATAAGTTACATGATTTACTAAGGGTCACACAACTGGAATGGTGGAATTGAGATTTAATCTAGGCAGTCTATGCCTGTTTAGCAAGTTCTGGTACAGAAGCATAAGCAAGAGAGACACAAAGCACAAAAGATTAGATATATTTCAAATATGGGAGGACTTTAAAACTGAGAGGAGGTGGTACAGACACAGCCAGGGAAGGGAGCAGGTTGTAGTGAATGTAGAATGGAGAATGGGCTGGTTGTAAGAAGTGAAGAGAGAGAGAGGTGGGAAATGACTGAACAGAGAGCTTGAAGCCAGATCATGAAAGCTCGTCAACGCTATGCTAAAGGAGTTTGGATTTCATTCTGTAGACAGTGGGAATGACAGAAATGTGAACACGGAAATAATATGCTTTCTTTTGTGTTACGAGTATCTTGGCAGAATTGATTTGGATAGATCAGAGTGAATGGAGACCAGTTGAGGGAAGACTGGTTCAATGGCTACAGAATATGAATGTTGGTCTTAAGTCCAAGGCCCACATGTCAAAGACATTCTTTCCGATGTCGAGTGCTCTGCTGATATCTAGTTGAGTGACTTTGGAAAAGTCTGAGGCCTCGATTTCTTCACCTGAAAAGTGAAAACACTGGACATGCTCTTTGACATTTCATCCAGCACTGAAATTTTAGTCTTGTGAAAAATCTCTTCTTGAAATGTTATCTTGGGTGGTCTTAGATTGTGTGTGACTAGAACTGGGGCTGATTTGTAAAACCCTTGAATGTGCTTGAAAATACCAACCCACAGTGTTTTCTTCTCCTGGGAAAAGAACCAAAACTCTTAAAAAATATACATTGTGCTTTCTATCTTTAATACCATTTATAAATAACTACCTTTATTTTTGTTGCTGGGTAACTGTGACCCAGAAGAGTTGACTTTGCATAAAAGGAACCCAGAGTCCTCTAGTCTTGGTGTTTTTCCTATAATCTTCTCCTAGTGGCTAGAATAGAGATGATAGAAGAATAAATCAAAATAAGGTATTTTTGAACCCATGTTATTGTTTTTAAAGCCACTGTGTTACCTTTTCCTAAGGTATTACCAAATAGAAAAAGCGTCCCCTCCACCATAGCAGCTCAGCATAAATCTACCATTACAATTTCCAGTTGTTTCTATAAACATTCCAGTTTCTATAAACATTTATTAATGTTTATAGAAAATAACCCTCAAAAAACCTCTAATCTGTGTTACAAATCAGGAGAAGATTTAGATGGTGTGAAGATAGGGTAGGGTAACCAACTCATCCTAATTTGCCTGGAACTTTCCCAGACATAGCACTTCAAGTCTAACCTCCAAGGAAACCCCTCAATCTTAGAACCCAAGAACATCTAAATCTTACCATGTCTTAATCCTCCAATTCCCCAGGAGGCTCCTCAAAAGGCCACACAAGGAAGAATCAGCAGCAAACTGTAAATATTTTATTATTATTATTCAGTTGGGCTAATCTTGACACCCCCAGAGAGAGCTATAGTTAAGCTGTGACAGGGCCCAAAGGCCTCTGTATTTGCTCCTCCAGCCCATACTTTAAGATTTTAAAAGCTAAGATCTTTTGGCCTGGAGTAAAGTAGAAACAGAAGACTGAAGCAAAGATGGACTTGGGTCTATGTGCAAGGAAGAAAGAAGAGAAAGATAGTTGGCTTGAGGGCTTTGGCTTGGTTTCTCTCTCCTAGCTCATGGAAGCATGATGCAGAAGGGAAAGCCACATGTATGTGGTCTTTTATTGCTGAGTGACTCTTATTGGTAATCGTGGCCTAATCCATGTCCTGGAATGTTAATGGCATCTCTTCTCTAGCAGTGAGCAAAGAGTGGGAGTGGAAGAAGATAGGGAAGGACCGCCCTCACCCCCCAATGCCAACAACAAAAAACCAACCCAAGAGGCATGGAAGTGGCACTTGTGAATATGTGAAACCTCTATAAGAAATCAATTTTTTAAATGAAGCTTATTTCAAAGTAATAGAAGCCTTTTTAGTTTCTTTAGTAGACAATTTATTTTGATAAACTTGCTCAATAACAAAAATACAAGTGAGGAAAATTATGTTCATTTTATACAGCTGTATTAACAATTTGTTTTGAAACTATTAATTGAAAAATGTTATAACCAATTAGAAAACAATTCTTAATAAAGTTTGGGATAATATACAGACCTTGATCACAAACTTCAAAATCTCTTGAGGTGATACAACTAAAAGTACTGTGTAGGGAATCCTACCTACACGGGCCACTTTTTTCCTTCATGTTTTTATCCTTCAAAAATTTTCTGAAAGACAGCTTACTGTTTTGAATTGTGAATGTAAATTTAATTTTTTAAAGATCAAGTGGGTTGATAAAACAGTTACTCAGAGTAATCAGAGTAACTTGTGGCTAGTAGTCTTTTAATAAAGACAAAATAAATGCAACATGTTCTTCCCATGAAGCCCATGATGCAAAATAATAGCTAACAGCATATGCAAAGTTAGTTTCCAATACTGTATTTTTCAGGGCTTTTCCTCTAAATCAACAGATTGTCACCAGGACTATTTATTATTTCACTTAATAGATTAAACAGTGAATTCACAGAACATCAAGTGGGGATATCAAAGCTTTAGGCAAAAGGGTAAAAACCAATAGTGTTTTGGTCATCTAGAACATTAAAAAGAAAAAACAGCCATCCTTCAAAAACAAAACAAATGAAACAGAAAATAGGTTTATAAGACGTGGAAGAGTCAGAAAAATTACATACGCACATTAACAACACAGAACATGGATTACCTTTGGAAAGAATCATACTGAAATGTTTGCTTTTAATAAATTGAAGATTTTTCATGTTTACAGATGTTTAGGCATGTTCAATAGGAGCTTCCAAAAATTTCAAACTAATTCAGTCTTGTGCAAATAAAACCTAAAAATAGTTTTCAGCAGATTTTACAGTGATATTCTTAGGTATGAGAAGAATGCACACACTCTAAAAACAATGTAACAGACAAAAGTTTGACAAATGATTGCACCATAAAACAGTGTTTTATATACAGTTTACAAGA
The DNA here is from genome assembly GCF_028878055.3 of Symphalangus syndactylus. Classification (NCBI taxonomy): domain Eukaryota; kingdom Metazoa; phylum Chordata; class Mammalia; order Primates; family Hylobatidae; genus Symphalangus; species Symphalangus syndactylus. The sequence goes on from NC_072433.2 coordinate 61,834,184, forward strand.
TATGATTTCCTGCTATAAATTAATACTGTACTATATAGTACTTATTATAGTGACCTTTTTTAAAAGCAACTGCTGACAGTTGTCTATCTTTTCACTTATAGGATTTATAGAAATTTATATGAATGTGAGTCCATTTCAATGTCTGGTCTGCCAGAGTACAAAGACTTGACTTCACATACTACTTGATGGGATGGTTTAATCCTGGGTTAGAGTGCTGACTGGCTAGAGGGAGTTTTCCCCCATCAGCCCTGTATGCACTGGACCTCCAAGACAATGATGAAATTAAAGACAATTTAATGGTTTGGGTAACAGATACAAATAAAACCTTAAATTTTGTAACCTTAAATGCAATACCACCATAAGTGAAAGAAGTAAACAGTGGGGAAATTCTTAGCAGCTGAGAAACTTTCTCTCCCCATGCTCATGATCCAGTTAAAAATATTTTGAGAAACTATTTACAGTACAATTCATCTTTTGGAAGAGAAAAGCTCTTGGTCATAAGTTAATTTGAATCATACTTTGCTAACACTTTATCTCAGTGGTATATAACGGTGACAACCAAAGCTTTCCTTCAAAGTGATCCATTTGACTGAGGACCAATCAAATCAGAATAGCAACTGCAATCCCAAATGTCCATAGAACATGGCCAGTGGTATTCTTAGACTTGACTAGACATCATCATACTTGGGGAAAAACAGTCTCCCTCAGGATCTCCCGAAGGTTTCTTTTACTCTGGGAAGGAAAAGTATGACATTCTCCCAGAACACTTAAGAAATGCACCACAGTGGTGGTCCATCTCTCTCCCCAGTTCCTGAGTGAGCTCAAACACTGGGGTTTTCTTTCACAATAAAATACTGCTGAATTAACAGTAAGATAGAAGACTGTCAAACAAGCCAGTGTGAAACACATCAAGCACCTCCATTTCATAGTGTGAATATCTGAGGAGGTAGCTCCCATCTTTGAAGTAATCATTCTAGAACTGATAATCTAGCTCTTAAAAAACAGTGCATTCATTTCTGCTTGTGTGAAGCATGGGCCACATGGGACTCTACTGACAGGGAGTCATTTGGGTCACCAGTTCACTATAAATGACAGGGACATTTGGGTCACCAGTTCACTATGAAGAGGAGAAACTTAGCTCCACTGCCATGAAACACCCTGTCCCACATTTCAAACAGGAGATTATCTATAGTGTTCACCAGGAAAAACAAGCATTGATGAGAAGGCATGGAGATGTGGAGAAGAGAAATACTGTATTTTAAAACTGTGAGTTCAAGGGTTAGCTGCAATGCTTCTTTTAGGGAAGAACTTAAAGCTGTGGGTTTAGTACAGCCCTTTAAAGTAAATGCAAAAATATTAGCTTTTAGCAAACAAAGGCATATAACATATAAAGAAAATATTGTATTGCTCAGGTTTTGGTAAAGATGTATTAATAATGCTTACAGATGAAAATAATGAAATTAGTGTTGTAAATAGCCAAAATAGCCAGATATTTACTAGTGAACTTTGTATTCATGTAAAGTTGTGTGCCTGAACATATAAAATGCATTATTAATGTAACAGACTGAGCCAGTAGAAAAAGAATTTCTGTACAACAGACAACAGTTGCCAATAATTTAAATAGTGTCAGATTCCCCAAATTATAAGGTTTGACATGATCTTACCTTCTACTATCATATACAAATAAATTAACCCTACAAATAATTTTTAGCTTAACTTAAAATCGCACCTAGAAAGGTATGAGATTGTTTGTACCTATTACAAAAACCTGTTAAAATCAAGGGCTGCTACAAAGAATGAGGTAAACTGAAGACTCTCTCCACTATGCAGCCTTCAGATAAATGGCTTTTTTTTCTATTGGGTTCTAGGTTTGCACACCACAGTGTTTTGCTAGCAAAGCATTCAGAATTCTCTTCCAGGAACTGTTTGCATGTGTGTGTATATAAATTTACACACACATACACACACACACATACATATATACACACTGTATACTGCATCAGCAAAATATATATATTATATATATTTATATAAATATAAGGAAGATTTCCCCCACCCACCCACCCAAAACATGTGTCTTAGTGTTTGATTTTTTTTTTTTTTGTACACAGAGAGAGGGAATTTCAGAATTTTTACATACATTTTAGCAAACAAGTTTTGATCTATTGGCTTCTTGGTGCAGTAATGCAACGGCAATCCATTCTGGTGCCAAAGGCTCAAACTATTACAAGGAAGTTGTGAACACTAATTTCTTAGGAGGTGAGGCCAGCCCCACATGAACTTCTCTTGCATCCCTCTGGTCCACCATGATACATAAATACTTAGACTTTTTTTTTTTCCTCTAATGAATCATTAGACATTAAAAACGGAACAACAGAGTCACAAAGGGCCACATGCTTTTCGGTATAAAGCATTCTCCTTCTCTAGGTTGCTATCACAGTGCAGACCTGACTGCCTGAATATGCTCAGGAGATTTAGTCAATATTGTCTGTATTTGGTTATGGAAAAGGCTCTCCTTTTTTTTTTTTTTTTTTAAATCCAAAGTGCATAGTGAGAACAAATCAAAGCATTTTTTTCCTTCTCAGCATCAGTTTCATCTGAGCATCTTCCCATGAGAGGGCTGCTCAGATGCCTCGCCTTTGTCCTCTCCACCCTCCAAAAATAAAAAAATAAAATAAAAAATAATAAGAGTCAAGCAATTTAGACATTCATCAGCCTGGTAAACAAACTTTGCCAGCAAATAGAAGTCCTACTATTGTAAAGAAAATTGATAAGACAAAAAGTACATATGATGACCCAACTACTGTGTTGTTGGGTAATTTATAAGGTTGACCTCCGACTTCATTGATGTAAAATCCTATTGGAAATATTAGGGCAGCCATACAGAAAAGGATCACTGTAAAACAAACCAAAACACAACATTAGTAACACGGTTTGGTGATTTCAAAAAACAATGAAAATTTGGCACAAAGGTAGCTTATAAGAAGGGCTGGCCAAACCTGTTAAAACATGGGCCACTAGTTAAAAATTTGTATATATTACAGGTCACATAGTATCCCCGAAGCCTAACAATACAGTAAAACCTAAGTTAGCCTTTTATGTAAGTTTTAGGACAATTCTGAATATCAGGATTAAGAAAGTCCTTCTCGAAACCTACCAAATCCTCACAAATACGATTCCTAGCCATTTACAATAGTAATTAAGGGCACTAGCTAGAGTCAAATAGGGGCTCAATTCCAGCTCTATTGCCTACTAGCTGTGTAATCTTAAGCCTCTGGTTCCCTTCTGAAAATGGGGGAAATACTAGAAGGATAAATAAAATAATGTCTAGTCCCTGGCACAGTGCCAGGTAACAGTAAGTGCTGAATGAGTGCTGCATACCATTATCACAATAGTTACTATTCTGACAATTCTCTGTTCCTCTCAGTGTTAGTGAGAAGGAATTGGAGAAAAGGTACATACAAATAAGCATCACTTATCTTACTCTGATTTAAAATCAGCTAGTAGAGGCCAGGCATGGTGGCTCATGTCTGTAATCCCAGCACTTTGGGGGGCCAAGGCGGGCGGATCACCCGAGGTCATGAGTTTGAGACCAGCCTGGCCAACATGGTGAAACCCCATTTCTACTAATAATACAAAAATTAGTCAGGTGTAGAAGTGCAAGCCTGTAATCCCAGCTACTCAGGAGGCTGAGGCAGGAGAATCACTTGAACTTGGGTGGTGGAGGTTGCAGTGAGCCGAGACTGTGCCACTGCACTCCAGCCTGGGTGACAGACTGAGACTCTATCTCAATACAAAAATAAATAAATAAAAATAAAATAAAACCAGTTAGTAGAAAGAACCTCAGATCTCTGGGATTAGTAAAGTGTCACAGTGGTTATCTCTTATCATGGATAATATTCCAAAAAATAAAATCTCTGTCTGGTTTCTGAATACCCAGAGAGGTAGGTTAAAGCCAGGGAGGATAGGTAACCTTCTTTGAGTTTTGCATGTAAACACAAAGGAGTATATTATTTGTTAAAATGTTTTTAAAAGGATGTCAGAAAACCCAGCGTCCGAGTAAAAGTGATTCCACAGTCCAGTGTTTCAGCAAATGGCCTGCTCCCCTGTGCTACCAAAGAAATGGTCTTCTTAGTGAACACAAACTATTTTTACAGATAGGCTAGCTTTTCCAAGAAAATATTTTTGCTTTTTGAAAGCGTATTGCTCAAATGTTCATTGTCCTTCAACTTTCTCTAGAGGCAGAAATACTTCTTCAGTGTAATGTGAAGACAGATTACTAGTCACTGTACATGAAGAGTTGGACCTTCCATTATTAACTGAATGCGTTTTCACCTCCAGGTGAAAACTATCCCCCAGCAATACTAACAGAGTCCTGGATAAACATTTCAGCTGACGCTCGTCTCTACATTTTTTTGTGTCTTAACCAATCAACAAAACTTTCAGAGTTTTAAAAAAGCCGATTAGGAACCCCTTTCAGAAGGAATAACTCCAGCAATACAATGAAAAATAACATTTGCTTAAGTAATACATCAGCTTAAGAAACAACAGCACTCTTACTTGCACCATTTAGGTAGATTATTTTATATTATACAAACTTACAGCTTATTTCATTTTGGGCAAATGACCACACCAAATAATATTACATAAGCAAACTTGGATTTTTTTAGATACCTACTATAGAACAAATGAAAAATTCAGGCATTACGCTTTAAAGCTTTTAGCTTTTTTGTTGCATAGTCAGCAACAAATAACTATTAGTGCTGCCAATGCCCACTTATCAGTGTTGTCTGTCACCAATTTCTAATGGTTCTACGGCTTAATATGGTCTGGTGAGTAAAATGAAATGACAATTTAGGTAACTATAAACAATCTAATTAAAAAACCAATGGGGCAAAATTATTGTTGTAAAACAATTTTTTTCTTAATGTTGACTAATCTCAAGAAACAAGTAATTTAGAAAAGTACTTTAGGAATACGCAGATGTTAAATTTGTTCATTGTGTTGACATGCCAACTTTGTTCCTATCATTTCCTATTTTCTACTGTAAAAAAGATCTATCCTTTATAGTGGAGTAATCATTTTGCAACTATAGAGTTTAACATTTTCAAGAGTTAAATATTTTCCAAATTTGTTAGAAAAGGCTTAAATTTTAAGGGAACAATGAAGTCCTGTTTAACCTTAGTTTTAAATCCAAGGAAGCAGGTTCTCTATACTTCCTGGGAGCAGATTTAATGCAGGTGGATGAGTTTTTCTTTTAAGCTATTGTGAACTATTAAGTTACTTTAGATCTTAAAATATTATTAATGCTGATAATATCAACCTTTGAAGGCTGAGCTTTGGATCCTAAACAAGTTTGTAAAGACACAATTTCACATCCTCCATGGCACAGATTTCTTGGTGGCGAGAGTCAGAAATCAGGTGCACTGGTAGATGAGGGTGGAAATCAGGGTGGCAAAGGAAAGAACAAGGGCCAGACTTGAAGAACATGACGACTCATCTTGGTTTCTCTTGCCCCCATAGGGAACCCCCATCATGTGGAGGCTCTTCTCTGAGACATATTTCCCCACTGTGCACGGCCATCAGAAGATATCACCCTCGCATTATTATGAAAACTATAGCTTAACTGGAATAGAAATACGTATAATAAAGTACATTTTTCAGGGGCGGAGTGGAAACACTAGGGGGCGCCCAATCCCTCTCAGAACTGCCACCCCAGCCACTCGTTCTGGTACCAAAAACAATGTATTTAAGGAAGCTAAAAGCAAGGCAGCTCCATGCTTGCTTAAATGCAATTAACTCAAAGATATATGAAGTTTAAAAACAAAGATACAGAATAGTAGAAAGAATTTTACATAAATATGTATGTATGGAACACATACATAATAGATATGTTTCTATGCATTGAATACCTCTAGTAGGAAACCCCAGAAACTGGTAAAAATGGTTGCCTCCAGGAAAGGGGTTAATGGGATGGCTGGGTGACAGGGCCAAATATGATTTCACATGTTTACCCTTTCACAGATTTTGAATTATGCATCATATGCACATATTATTTCAAAAAGTTAAATTATTTAAAAAATAAAGGAAAAAATACATTGCATTTGGGGGCAACTACACATACTTAAATATTCTCTGTTTAAGGGGAATGGAAAACAAAGATAATCCTAGTTCTTTCCCTTTATTGGGTCATAAGAATCTATAGCTCATGAGAGCATTTAACGTTTCGACTCGCACTACCTTGCTAAATCATATTTTAGGTTTTTGGTATTCAAGGCATATGATTCCCAAATTTCAACTAAATCCAGAAACTAAATCCTTCTTTGATATTATTTTACTCCTTGAAGAGTGATTTCTATCTGGATTAGTGAATCTGTGAGTAAAAGATAAAGAAGCAGATTCTCTTTAAATTTCTCATCAATATCCTTAACTTTAGCCGCACTGTTTCTACGATTGCTTCTGGACCCTCTCTCCAGAAAAGAATTGTCTCAGGAGGTCTGTTTGACAGGGGAAAGGTCACCAACTTGTTTCACTCTGCTTAACAAGGATGGAGAACCTTTTTTATATAAAAGGCAACTTGATGTAAATTTAAAAATTAAGGGCAATATAGATAAACAGAGCCAGAAACCTACACATTAAAGAGTATCAATTTCAGAGAATACAGGAAGAAACAGAGGCTCATGAAGGTATATCACTCTCCTGCAGCCTTTTAGGATAAACTGAGTTTTAACATTAATAGGGATACATGGGATTATCCCTTATCCCAATTATATGCGTTCTAAATGAAAATATCGAGAAAGTCAGCTGTTCTATTTATTTTTAAAAATGTATGCAAACCTGAGATTTTAAGGCACTGAATTAAAAGTCTCATTTGCATAGGTATTGTTCTCCTGTTTCTTTTTTTTTTTTTTTTTTTGAGACAGAGTCTCGCTGTCGCCCAGGCTGGAGTGCAGTGGCGCGATCTCGGCTCACTGCAGGCTCCGCCCCCCGGGGTTCACGCCATTCTCCTGCCTCAGCCTTCCGAGTAGCTGGGACTACAGGCGCGCGCCACCTCGCCCGGCTAATATTTTGTATTTTTAGTAGAGACGGGGTTTCACTGTGTTAGCCAGGATAGTCTCGATCTCCTGACCTTGTGATCCGCCCGCCTCGGCCTTCCAAAGTGCTGGGATTACAGGCGTGAGCCACTGCGCCCGGCCTCTCCTGTTTCTTCATAGCAGGATTTCTAAACAGTGGCTCTACTGCTACTTGGAACCAGGCAATTCTTTGTTGTGGGGGGCCGTCCTATGTATTTGTAGGATGTTTAGCAGCCTCCCTGCCTCTACCCACCAGCAACCCCCTAGTTGTGACTACCAAAAATGTTTTCAGATATTGTTAAATATCCCCTGGGGTGCAAAATTGCTTTGGAGAGAAAGAAGCACGAAAGCAGAATTGCAGAAATGTCTTTTCTTTGTGCATTTTTGTTTCTTCTGTTTAACTTGAGATAAGTCTCTGATGTGTTTGAAATTAAACCAGTTTTGCAAAGTACAAGAGAATGTGTAATATATAAACTTATACCCTTGGGCAGAGCTTAATGGAGTAAGAAATATTGATAAACAATTATTAAATATACAAAATGTGTTGATTTTTCAATGGTTACAACATACAGCAGAAACTCAAAATCAATATTAAAAAAATATTGCCACCTTCATCTAATTTATATTTTTATGTATTTGTTCTATATTTATTTTGATAGATGATACCAATAGCTTCAAGAAGAGGAAAAGACTCAGGCTACTGGTAACTCTGAGTCACAAACCTGGAACACTTATGTCACAATCTGAGCAAAAATAAAATTCATTAAAATAGCATTTCATACAAAGTGATTAAAGTTGTGGATGTCCTGGTCTTGCAGAAAGAGTTTTGAAGAAATGATGGGACTATGTAGAGTCTATCTCACGGCCATACACAAGTGGTGCTCTTTGATGATTATGAAGTCCTTATTACTGATTCTTGATTATCTTCATAAAAATACCAGTGTGGGTGGGTGCCTTCTAGACAAATTTAGTAAGCACAGGTTACTTACTTCCAGTGAATGCTATCCATCGAGCATATTTTGTAGCTTCTCTTCGCCAGTGGGAAGCCACCAGCAAACCACATGTGACAGTCAATGAAATGATTCCCATGATGATAAAAAACAGTGTGGTGACCCACTCCGGGGGAAGCCGGGGAGGGATGCACGTCCGGTCTCGTCCATGGATTGTTTGACACTGTCGCACGAGGCCCACCGTGAGTGCTCCTGGGGAGATGCAAATGGTGGGAATACTTTAGTGGGTTTGGCCTGTCCAGGGAATATTCCTCACCACCACCCCTCTGGTTCTTAAATCTCATTTATCTCTTTGTGGGTCATTCAAGCACTTAAATCCCAAGTCCTACCCTTCAGCATTCTGCTGTAGTTCATAACATCGTAATACTTAGTTTAACATACAAAGTGAACTTAAAAAAACAACAAATGACCTCAGAAAAGTCTTAACAGGCAGTTCACTCAGGTATTCATTAAATACTTTTCTGAGTAATTGTGTCAGGTATTTTTCTAGGCTCCAGGGAAGTAACAGCAGACAGGATGAGGTTCCTGCCCTCACTGAGCCTGCATGCTGGCAGAAAGAACTGGTATTTTTTGATTCCTAGATCCAAGACTCATTGTATATGACTTCATTTTGGCTGAAAAGAAAATCACTTTTCAGGAAATTGAAGACAAACCTGAAATATGCCTAATTGTAATATAGAAATAAAATTAAATAATAGATTAAATGCTAGAAGCAATATGTTTATGAAAGGTATAAGGTCTAAGAATATTACAATATAAGTAGTTTTCCATTAAACTCAAGAAAATGTTGGAAAAACTAGGAGGGCCCTCTGTCCCAAACTTGGTATATTCACCAATTTTTGTAGAGTTGACAAGTGTTGCACTGCCAAACCATGGCTGGCATGCTTCACAGAAAATCACAAAGGCAAATTATGAAGGTAATTCTTAAAGTGCCTCTCCCCATTTAAATAAAAGTGATTTTTGTAAAACATCAAGCATTATTTTTCCATAAACATGTTCTCATGTCAAACCCAAGGGCCCTCCCCCAATCAAATTTGGGGTAATTTATAAAAACTTAGATTAGAAGGTGACAGAGTAATTATTTTATCTTCTTCCCCAATAAGAAGAATGTTTACAATGGTACTTCTCAATAAAAACTACTTGTTTCCCCTTCCAAGAGCAACAGCAAATAGGAAAGGTTACCAAAAATATAGGAATGGAAATTTCTGGAGCTATTAGAAATATAATAGATTTTTGCATTTCAGGGGGATTTTTTTGGTCTACATTTTTTTATTTATAGAGATGGGGTCTATGTTGCCCAGGCTGGTCTAGAACTCCTGGCCTCAAGCGATCTTCCCGCCTTGGCCTTCCAGTGTGCTGAGATTACAGGTGTGAGCCACTGTGCCTGGCCTGCATTATTTTCTCAATATGAACACAAAAATAAAAAAGACATTGACCTCGAAATCATAGCACTTGCCATGAACAAACGTCTTCTGTGAAGGGAACTGGTGAAATTCCTAGGGCATTTTGGGAAGCTGCCCTGGTGGGAAGACAGAGCAGGGCTGGACTTGTGTGTGCACATGCACGTGTGGCTAGGTGGGGCTGCTGGAAGGAGGGTGCTTTTCTGCAACTTGAGTTTGGCCATTGATATATTTTTAGAAATAAAGCAACTTGTTGAAATACAATGAAACAAGAAATCAGTTCTTCTCTCAAAATTGAGTTGGGGTCCTCCCCCAAATGCTAACTGTTAAGTACAGAAGAAAATAAACAAGCTGTACTTTGCCTCCCAAGTCATCTAATAACTAGACCCATCTGGTGATCCCTGCCCAGGTGCAAGCAATATTATAATTATAGGGTTGTCACAGGCAGGAGGTAGGCAGACCGGACAGAAAGTATGCAAATCTTCACAAAAATGCCACACACTATGCCACACACCACCTTCTACTTGGAGCTGATTGACTTCATAGGCCAAAGAGAAGTAAATCAGTAAAAAAAAATTGTCACACTATTTATTGCTAACCTTTTAGGTTTCACGGTAATTGCTTGAAACCAGAAGAGAGGATTTGGTAGAGGTGAGTAGGCACCAGGGAATTGCATGACTGTTCTTAAACAAAAACACTAGAAAGTCTCCTTGAAAACAAAAAAAAAACTTGAGGGAGTGTCTTATGATAAGGCATTTTCTTGTAATTTTGGAAATAAAGAAGGCATTCACAGCAGTGCTCAAGAACTCTTAACAGGAAACTACTCCTGATCATTCAGCAAAAGACCTCTAACAAATTATCCTCGTCTGGTCACTGTTCCATTTATAAAAGATGTAACTGCTGGCAATGAAAGACCCTCTGACAAAATGCAATATTATGAATTATTACATTAGCAACTTTCTTCTCAATTTAACATACAAAGTCTGTACAGTTACAAAGGAAACTACATATCTAGTGAACTTAGATTTACATTTGATTATTTTTTGCTGGTAAATATTAAAAATTGTAGGTTCAGTACATCGTAACTGAACTCTCCTTCTAAACTCTCCTTCTAAACTCTCCTCTACTCCTTTGAGTATCCTTATGTTGACTTTCTTACTCTCTCAGCGTTAGAAATGAAATTTAACTTAACCTCCTGTGCCTGTAGATTGAGTGGAATTGCTTTTCTCCTCCTCCTCTGTCTAGCACACCACACCAAGTGACTACAAACAGAACAAGTATGAAAATTACAACAACACCTTCTATAAAACTGCAAATAATCTGACCATGGTTTAGCTTTAAAAGAATAGCTATAGTCCTGTATTTATCAAATTCCTTATCACAATAAATCAAAACCAAATAGCAGCTCTATTCTAGAAGGAAAAAAGCTAATGCTAATCGACAAACAGAAGGCATACTATATATAAGAAAATAAATACACATTTTTTTTTTTTTTTGAGATAGAGTCTCGCTCTGTCACCCAGGCTGGAGTGCAGTGGCGCGATCGCGGCTCACGGCAAGCTCCGCCTCCCGGGTTCACGCCATTCTCCTGCCTCAGCCTCCCGAATTGCTGGGACTACAGGCGCCCACCACCGCGCCCGGCTAATTTTTTTGTATTTTTAGTAGAGACGGGGTTTCACCATGTTAGCCAGGATGGTCTCGATCTCCTGACCTCGTGATCCGCCCGTCTCGGCCTCCCAAAGTGCTGGGATTACAGGCATGAGCCACCGCGCCTGGCCAATACACAAATATTTTACTGAGTGTCTCTCGTGCTCAGCATAGTAGCAGTCAGAGATTCAACAACTAATATGCTCACACATTCAGTAAAAATAGACTTTCCTTAAATATGCTAGAGCTAATGCAAACAGTGGTCAGTCAACATTGTTAAAGTTCATTTTCTTGAGTGAGACTCTAAGTTGACAACATTTATATCACAGTCATATATTTTCCGTAACCTGACGGGGGGAATTTGCAAGGCTAACAGTGCTGTTACTATTAAATCTTATAAATCCAGGTCTGTTAGTACCCAAACTTTCACCAGGCCTTCAAATTTAATATTTTACCTCAAGGAATTACCTCCTTGAGCTTCAGACTCATCACCCACATTAACAGTCAAGATCTTTTACTTCTTCTAAATTCCCTTAACACATTTAGTCTGTATCATACAATCATGCACTTACTTTAAGGTAGCTTCTTTTTATCCCCAAACAGGACATGAGCTTTTCAGAGGAGGGAACTGCATCTTCCACTCCACTGGAAACCCCAAAATGGCCTGCAGCAGTGGAATTCATAAGCATTAAGTGAGTTTAAATGTATTAAAAACAAGCTAAATTTAAAATCGCACTGCATTAAATAAGTTCTCTACTGTTGAGCTATCTTAGTATCTGCACACTTACTAAATACAAGCTCAGCCATTCACGAATTTTTGTTTTATCCAACAGGTCTTTCTGCCTCTTGAAGGGGCCTGTAATTCCATTCCCCAAACAGCCAATCCATCTGTACCCTGCAGCTGTTTCCTAGGTAACTAACCCAGCCAAATAAAAGACTTGTACCCAATAGGAAAAAGGAAACGGAACTAGAAACTACAGCATCCCACATGCCTCTCAGCGTCTCACCTGTGCAGCATAACACACAAAAGGAAAGTCATCCTGAGTCTTACTCCATTAAGTGGGGGCATCTTAAGAACCTTCGACACTCGTCATCTGTAAATCCAGACACTGTTAAAACGATTTAATACAGCCAGTCTGAGCATGTCTGTTGCCACAGTGAGGATGATTATAAGGTATGTCATCACTACATGTAAAAGCAGTGTCACAGAAAATCTGTAACACAGGGCTTGTAAGGCAGAAAGGCACACACCCAGCAGTCTGTCAGAGCAAATCATGTGGAGTGCTTGCCAACCTGGCCAGAGAGAGGGTTTTCCCATACAGGGTTGGATATGAGCAAAAATACCGAAGTTAACATTAGCTATTGTCTTCTTCCATCTCCCTGTTACGTTTTCCTCCTCCTGACAATGCTCTCCTCCTCTCACGGTGCTCTCCCTGTCAGCTCTAGGTATTGTGATTTGGAGTGCCCAATCCCTACCACAGATGTGGATCTCTTGCTCTACTTCCTCCTTGGGGAAATAAAATCTGTTTTTGGCAAGCTGTTTCACTGGTTACACAGGCCAAAAAATACTCTACCACAAATGTCTTAATGATTGATAAAAGCTTAACATACTGCCTTTCCCAAGAGCATTTGTATTTGAGAGAGGGGTAGTATCCCAACTGAACTGAAATTACAGAGTTTCATGTTTTAGCAATGGGCTGGCTAAAGAAATTTAGGAGAATTGGGTGGCACGTGAAGATGGGGAACAGGAAGGGGAAAGACCCCGATGTACGCAGCCCTGTGCACCTCCCTGGGTAAGTCAGACCCTGGCAGCTCGCCCTCTGAATGAGTAGAAGCACAAAAACTAAACAACAGCCTACGGGTAACTTAAAAACATCAAACACCTAATTTCTTCCTCTAGAAACATAGCTAGTGGTGATGATTTTTATCTGCTATGATTTCTAAATTGTATCTTAGGATATAGGTGCTTATAAATAGCAAACTGGCCAAAAAAAGAGTGAAAAGGTAAATCAAAGAAGCTTAATGAGCCACACATGGAGTGTCTGAAAACCTGAGTAACATAATAGGCTGAGGCTGAGCCCTACTCTCCACTGTAGTAACAGCATCCCCTCCTGTGACTTTCACCTGTTCTTACCCTCCTGGGAGTTTACAGTCACCGATCCTTACAGTTTCTCCCAGTCTCTCACTTTCCTCTTGCCTTCATGTCTTTCCCTACCCAGGCTAGAGTCCTTGGTCCATTATGTTACCACCTTTTATCTTTTCATTGCACCCACCTGGCAAAAATGATAGCCCTGACTCAACAGAAATTTCTTCCTTCTTGTAGTAACCTCCAGGCTGTGGAATGCTGATGGAGAAAATCATATCAGAGCAGACGGGTGCTGCTGTAAATTTCTAAATTTTAATCTCAGGGCCATCATCTCTGTCCAGGAACTAATTAGGTCTCACTAATTCCGTGCTTCACTGTTCTTTGCTGAGGCTGTTCCAAGACTCCTGCACTCGCCTTTAAAAAATCTACCACTTCCTTCATATTCAGTAGGTATCAGTCTCTATTATTTCTCAGAAAAAAATAGAGGCCATCAGACAGCAAATCCTCAACTGTCCACCATCAAACTTACAAACGTATCTGAACACATTCATTCTTTCATTCTCACAATCCTTTCTCCTTGTGTTTTGGATCCCATCCTCTCCTTCTTTGGGATCTTGCCCAATACATTATTTTCTCTTTTCATATCTATCCTCTTCTGGATCTCAAAAATGTTTGAATGTGTTTAAGTCTCCCCTACCATAAAACAAAACTATCCCATATGCCAACATGTCCTCCAGTGGCATCATGCTTTCTGTTTCTGTCTTGCTTTGTCTAACCTCCCTTGCCCCCAGCCATGGCCAGATTTCCTCCTCCTCTGCTGCCTCCACTTCCCAGAGTCTCATTCACTCTTCAACCTACTGAAGGTTGGCTTTTGCCCCAACTACCACTTTGATAGAGCTCTTGTGAAGCTCACTCACTCCATAACACCAACTCTAATGGATGCTTAACATTTAAAGTCCTGGACTTAGCATTTTAGCAGCATTTGATATAGCTTCTTCAAACACATTTCCTTTGGTTTTGGTAACTCCCGCCATATCTACTGGGTTTCCTCCTGCCTCTTCAGTTTCTCCTCCTTTCATACACACTTTTTTCTTTCCCATTTGTTAAAATTTTGTGTTCTTTAGGGATCTTTCTTGGATCTGGTTCTTCTATAGTGACTCTCTGTCCTAAATCCAAACTCTTTAAAATGGGCTGTAAAGGTCTGGATTACATTGCTTCTAGTCTTTCATTTAATTACTTTTCATACTTGATGCTCTAATTCTTAGATTAATTCCTAATTCATATATCTCCTTATATTATACACACCCCAGGCCCTCATATATGCTGTTCCCTCTGCCTACAATACTCTATCAAACCTCTTTTCCTGGCTACTACCTATGACTAGAAATTCCAGTTGCAGCTTAGAAATTGCTCCTGGGATATCTTCCTTGACAAGCTCTTACACTCCCATTCTGAGTTGAGTGCTTGTCCTCTGGGCTCCTATCAAAGCATTGTATCTCCTTACTGAACCTGATGAGATCATGGGAACCCCTAAAGTTGTGGCCAGTGAGAAGCAAAGGTAGCCTGGGGACCCCCTGACCTTGTGGGTAGCATCTGCATTGGGGGCAGCATCTGAATTTGTGGAGAACTGAGTCCTTAATTTGTGAGGTCTGCACTAACTCCAGGTGATTAGTGTCAGAATTGAATTGTCCTGCAGTGCACCAACTTGGGGTTGGAAGAGACTACATATCTTTACACAAAAACTTATATATGAATGTTCATAGCAGTATTATTCATAATAGCCAAAAAGTAGAAGCAATACAAATGTCCATCAACTGATGAATAAAAAACAAAATATCCATACAATGAATTTTTCAGCAATTAAAAAAAAGAACTACTGATACATGTTACAACATGGATAAACCTTGAAAACACAATGCTTTGTGAAAGCAGCCAGACACAAAAGACCACATATTATATGATTCCGTTTATGTGAAATGTCCAGAATAGGCAAATCCAAAGAGGCAGAAAATAGACTAGTGGTTGCCAGAGAATGGGGGAAAAAGTAATTGGGAAGTACAAGGTTTCTTTTTCTTGGAATGTTACAAATATTCTGGAATTAGACATTGGTGATAGTTGCACAATACTATAAGAAAATCCATATATGTGAATGGATTTCCCCCATTCTCTGGCAACCACTAGTCTATTTTCTGCCTCTTTGGATTTGCCTATTCTGGACATTTCACATAAACGGAATCATATAATATGTGGTCTTTTGTGTCTGGCTGCTTTCACAAAGCATTGTGTTTTCAAGGTTTATCCATGTTGTAACATGTATCAGTAGTTCTTTTTTTTAATTGCTGAAAAATTCATTGTATGGATATTTTGTTTTTTATTCATCAGTTGATGGACGTTTGTATTGCTTCTACTTTTTGGCTATATGAATGTATGTTGTACATTTTATTTTTTAGGCCATTTTAAGGACTTTATAACTTGTACACTAAAATGGTGACTATTACCTCAAAAGAAATCCAACAATCGTTTAAATACCAACTTAAATTCAGTAGCATACGGAAACTTTACTCCAATATAGCTCCATTCTCTCCCTTGTCTTTGAACTATTATGCAAATTATACATATACACTATAAGCCTAACACAGTTTTATAATTATTGATTTAAAATAAAAAAGTTATAAGCAAAAATATATTTGTACTTTTACATTTACCTATGTAGTTACCTTTACCAGTGCTCTTTATTTCTTTATGTGGATCCAAAATATTGACTAGTGTCCTTTTATTTCAGCCTGTGGACACACTTTAGTATTTCTTACAGAACATGTCTACTTGTGATGAATTGTCTCCATTTCTATTTATCTTGAAATGTCTACATTCTCCTTCATTTTTGATGGATAGTTTTGCTGGATATAGAATTACTGATTGACAGTCATTCTTTTTTTTTTTCTTTCTTTTTAGAGACAGAGTCTCATTCTGTTGTCCAGGCGGAGGGCAGTGGCACGATCTTGGCTCACTGCAACCTCTGCCTACCAAGTTTCAGGTGATCCTCCTACCTCAGCCTCCCGAGTAGCTGGGATTACAGGCATGTGCCACCACGTCCAGCTAATTTTTTCGCATTTTTAGTAGAGATGGTGTTTCACCATGTTGACCAGGCTGGTCTCAAACTCCTGACCTCAAGTGATCTGCCTGCCTCGGCCTCCCAAAGTGCTGGGATTACAGGCATGAACGACCACAACACATCCAGCCGAGAGTGATACAGCACTTTGAACATGTCCCGCTGTTCACTGGCCTAATAGTTTTTGATGAGAAGTCAGCTGTTAATAGTATTGAAGATCCCTTGCATATGAGGATTCACTGTTTTCCTGCTCCCTTCAAGATTCTCTTACGACTTTGTCTTTCAACTGACTATGATGTTTCTGAATGTATATTACTTTGAGTCTATCCTACTTAGAATCTCTTAGATTTTTCAATGTATAGTTTTTCATCAAATTTGGGGAGTTTTTAGCCATTGTTTTTCTAGACATTCTTTCTGCTCCTTTTTCTTTTTCAGGAATTCCCATTTGTGTATGTTGATATACCTGATAATGTCCCATGTTTCTTATGTTCTCTTCACTTTTATTTCTTCTTTCTGTTCCTCATATGCAATAATCTCAATTGATGTGTCTTTAAGTTTGATGATTCTTTCTACTTCTGATTTGTTTTAAATATTTAACTTTTCAACTCCTGAATTTCTATTTTATTTCTGAAAATAATTTCTATCTCTTTATTAGATATTCTCTATGTGGTAAGCCACTGTTTTCAAACTTTCCTTTAATTCTTTGTTTTTTTGGGGGTAACATATTTATAATTACAACAGCTGATTTAAACTCTGTCTAGTAAGTCCAATGTCTGGGCTTCATCAGGAGCAGTTTCTATTGAACGCTTTTCATTTTTCATGTGTATAGGCCACACTTTCCTATTTCTGTGTGTGTCTTGTAATTTTTAGTTGAAAACTGGACATTTGAATAATATAATGTGACAACTATGGAAATCAATTTCCTTCCTTCCCCAGGATTTGTTGTTGTCACTGTTTACTAACCTTCCTGGAATCATTCTGTAAAGTCTGTATCCTTTGTTGCGTGTGGCCTCATCTATTAGATTAGTTTAGTAGTCAGCTAATGGTTAGAATAAGGTTTCTTTACATTCTTTGAACCAATAAGACTTCATTGGTCTTATTGGTTCAAAGGTCTTATTGGACAACAGGTCACAATTTGAATTTCAGTTTTGTCACTAATTTGGGCAAGTCAGTTAATCCTTCCAAGCCTGCTTCAGCAAAAAAATACTATAACCACCATTCAGGTCTGTGTGAGAATTAAACAAGATAATGAGATAACACCTGGAAAGCAATCAGAACTGTAAGCACTGAATAACAGTTTTCAGGAAAAGAAATTAGATTTTTTTTTTTTTTGGTTAAAACATACACAGGACAGTACAAGACACACCAATTTAACACAGTAGTGTACTCATGAAACTTGCATTCCAACATAAAAAGGGTGCTAAGGCTACTGGTCATAAAAAGTAGTCAGGACATTACTTCCCTGTCCAACTTTTTAGTATATTATTCAGATTGACCACACACAAGGCAAGTTCAGGCTTGCTGAAATAGAAGCTCTGGGGATGGATTTTATTGGAATACCAATGCTGGAAGCCTGGAGATTGAGAAAGATTTGCTATTATAATGAAATAACAAAATGTTTTGTTATATAACAAGTAAAAAATGATCATTAGCCTTTAAGTTTGATTTTCTTTTTCCTTGCATCCTGTTGGCTGTTCCCTCTATCCCGATTTAAAAGACAACTATTACCACCTGTTTGTAAGCATGACTGTAGTTTGGAGGCCTTATTTTACAGTTGACTAAATCATACCCAACACTGCCCTCACATTACAGCTTATTAGCTCTTGCTCCCTAAACTGACCTTAGGTTTAATCCCATAAAGACATTAAACACTAACTAGCAGCAAATCTCTATTTTAAAATCTGCTTTATTGACAAGTACAACATGCTACCAGAATCTGTCCTCACTATGGCACTGACTCTGCCAGTTACTGAAGCTCTTAACATATAGTGCATGAAGAATTCACTAAAGAAAAGCTTACCACAATGTTTAAACTATCCATACAATGTATAGAAAATATGTGGAAGGATACTTGTCATACTGCCAAGAGTAGCCTACTCTGGTTGAAGAGAATTGGAGGTGACATGCAGAGAGGGGATGAGAACCTTTGTATTTTTACTGTCTTATCTAAGTGTAGATAAATCCATACAATTCTGTCTTTGGCAAAAAAAGAATGTTTGCTTTATATTTTAAAATTCTAAAAGGTTTATAGGATATTACATATTAAATTTAAGTGTGCTAATTGCATTTACATTACACACTATGAAATCTTTCAATCATGTATGAATTTAAGCACATGCTCTGGATCTAAAAGAAATTAAGAGGCCGGGCGCGGTGGCTCACGCTTGTAATCCCAGCACTTTGGGAGGCCGAGGCGGGCGGATCACGAGGTCAGGAGATCGAGACCACGGTGAAACCCCGTCTCTACTAAAAATACAAAAAAATTAGCCGGGCGTGGTGGCGGGCGCCTGTAGTCCCAGCTACTCGGAGAGGCTGAGGCAGGAGAATGGTGTGAACCTGGGAGGCGGAGCTTGCAGTGAGCCGAGATTGCGCCACTGCACTCCAGCCTGGGCGACAGAGCGAGACTCCGTCTCAAAAAAAAAAAAAAAAAAAAGAAATTAAGAGTATGCCAAAGAAATTAGCATAAACCAAAGTGAGTCAGGTAGAAGGCTAAAATGGAATTTCAATTACAATGTGTACATTTTCTATTCCATTTCAATTAGGGTATCATGAGAAACTCCCATGGAAGAATTCCATTCAAGGATACTTACTGTTTCTTCTCTGATTAATCTGGCAGAAGTAACCCATTTATTTCACCTGAATGAATAACCTCCATGGTTTGTACACAGAACTGAGCTGGATTAAGGTGAGACTGGTAAAGAGAATGAAAGTTAAATTTGGTAGGTTAAATAATTCTTGTGGCCAGAAAAGTACTGTGGAATTATCTGTAAAAGTATTTTAACAAAAAGACTAGACATTAATGACCCCATAGCCTCACAGAAAAGGACTGCCTATGGACAATGATCAAGAAACAAGCAAGCAATGCAGCAGACAATAGCAGCTCTCAAACAAGTAAAGCTCCTGGCCAAAAGCAGTCATAAAATTAGAGAATTTAGAGCTGGCAGGGATCTCAGAGATCATCTGTTCTAATCTCCCCAAATTAGGGTTTAGAAAATACTGAAGCCCAGAGAGATTAAATGATTAATCCAAGGATACAAAGTTAATTAGCAGCGCTGAGACTAAAACCCAGGTTTTGAATTACCCACTTCAAAACTTCCTAGCACATGATGCTAACTTCCCTGAACACCATTCATTGAGTAAAGAAAATGAACAGTATTCCTAAAAATACCTCCAGGAACATTCAGACTTCTATCGGAACAGACTTAATCACAATTTTGTAAGCACAGTGATAGTGAATCTAAGGACTTTCATGGGAGGTCAAAAAAAAAATACAGAAGGAGATGTCATATTTGGGTTCCTCTTGTCAGTTCACAGGAGAGGCTCCCCTGGGTTTTGTTCCTTATAAAATGTAACCTCTTCCTACACTGGCCACTACTTCTCATAAACGTTCAAGGAACACCCTGCTCTCAGTTTATTCTCCTTAAAAAAAATCCCAATATCTTTGTCTGAAGAACAAAAGGATTCCCTACATCAACTTTAGGCTCTTATCCTATCTCCAAGGAAACTTGGCTATTTATAGTCTACTCTCAGACATCAAAATGAACACTCACATTTGTCTTACCTATTTGCATCGACCAGAAGATGTGCACTACTACCTTCTCAGAAAGGAATTTATATAAAGTCACAATAGCAAAGGATCCATTTATGATCTCTAGGCCTGTTAAAATAACTGCTCTTTTTCAACTAGTTGATATTCCGGTATTAAACAAGTTTAAATTATTTCTCTACTAAATTGTACTCCCTTAACAATTTACATGAGTACAGTAATTCTCTGACATTAAATCAAATTCTAAACCATTTAGTCATGTATGTGTTGTCTTCACAGGGAGATAGCATATCAGCAGTTAGAGTTCAGGTTCTGGATTAAGACTCAAATCTGGCCACTCAAAAAAGGCACGGCGGCTCACGCCTGTAATCCCAGCACTTTGGGAGGCTGAGGCGGGTGGATCACCTGAGGTCAGGAGTTCGAGACCAGCCTGGCCAACATGGTGAAACCCCATCTTTACTATAAATAAAAAAATTAGCCAGGAATGGTGGCATGTGCCTGTAATCCCAGCTACTCAGAAGGCTGAGGCAGAAGAATCGCTTGAACCTGGGAGGCAGAGGTTGCAGTGAGCCGAGATCGTGTAATTGCACCCCAGCCTGGGTGACAGAGCAAGACTTCATCTCGAAAAAAAAAAAAAAAAAAAAAAAAGGCTCAAATCCAGGTCCACCAGTTACTGGCTGTGAGATTTTGGGCAAGTTAATTAACCTCTGTATACCTCAAATGCAGAATGACCTCCCAGTATTGTGTAGATTAAGAGAGAGAATGTATATAAAGCACTCAGAACAAATGCCTGGCACAGAGTAAGAACTTGATAGATGTTAAATATTATCAATAATGTGTTGCTATGTCGATATACTTTTAAAAAATGAAATAGGCCAGGTGCTATGGCTCAGCTCACACCTGTAATCCCAGCCCTTTGGGCGACGGAGGCAGGAGGATCACTCAAGGCCAAGAGTTTGAGCCTGAGCAACACACTGGGACTTTATCTCTATAAAAACTAAAAAAATCAGCCAGGCATGGTGATGTGCACCTGTGCTTCAAGCTACTCAAGAGGCTGAGGTGGGAGGATTGCTTGAGCTCAGAAGTTTGAGGCTGCAGTGAGCTATGAATATGTTACTGTACTCCATCCTGGGTGACAAAGTGAGACCCTCTCTCTAAAATAAATAAATTAAATATAAGAAAAGGAAAAAGAAATAAGAGAAACATAGTTTGGGATTCTATCTTTCTCTTAATTTTTTATATGTTTTTTATTTTAGTTTTCTCTTAAATGTATTATTGTCTCATAGTACCTCTGAGTCTCTTGCTTTTTTAGACTTAGAAGAAAAATCATGAATTCGTGTCCAATTTATGTAGATCCACTTGTTTTTAAATGAGTCAGAACTGTAAAAGTTTAGAGCCTCACAAAAATGAGGAAAGCAAGTTTAACACTGAGACAAGTGTTTCTCTGTGCCATCAGTATGATGCCTCAATTATAAAGTGGATAGATTTCAGAGTGGAGAGCTTTGGAGAAAGACAAAAGTTCTAGTTCTGACATCTCTTCTTCCATTTAATCTTTAAGAGGAGCTTGTTTTCTCATTGTAGTTAAATTCGGCATAAGATTAAAAATGTAAGGTGATAATCTCCCTCAATTTTCAACTTCTGAAAACACTACCTAAGCTTCTGCAGAAATATATAAAATCAATCCCTCATTAATTAGCTTACATTTGTGGTAGCCATGATCTCCTAAGCAAAGAGATGGTGGTCTAGAAAAACCATACTTTAGAGAAGGTTTCTCATGATCTTGAGAAGCCTGGCACCACACCATGAGCTATGCCTGACTTTTCTGTCCAAGTCTAGTAGGCAAAAATGTTCTATACCAAGCTTTCATTCATTCCGCAAATACTGAGCACATGATCTGTGCAATACACTGTAGGATGTATGAAGGACATATGAAGACATGACCCCTGTGTTTCCAGAACTTACATACACAGAGCCAGACGCACATCCACAGAAAGTTAAATAGCACAATACATAGCAGGGTGTGAGTTAATGCCAAGGGAATTGTGCAGTCATGTGGGATTAGGAATCTGGACATAAGCATTCTATCCACAGGCACCACTACTCATGGAATTTTGAGCAAAAAGCTTCATTGTCTTTAGGTCTACTGTCCCATTTTACAAGTGATATCCTAAAAGGCTTCTGATAACCCTTCACAAATGCTGACATTAGGTTTACTGAGGTTGAGTTTAGATACAATAAAATTCACATTTTAAAATGTATAATTCAATGAGTTCTGACAAATATATGTAGCCATTTCAATCATGATATAGAATATGCGCATCACCATAAAAGTTCCCAGACTCCTTTGCAGTTAGTCTCCTCCCCCAAGCTCCCAAGATAGATCTACATTCTAACAGTGTAGTTTTGCCTCTTGTAGAATTTTATATAAATGAAATCATACGCAATCATGAATAAGGCTACTATAAACATTTGCATACAGGTCTTTGTAAAGACACATTTTCATTTTTCCTGTGTTAATGTCTAGGAGCGAAAAGCTTAGTCATATGGTAAGTGTATGTTTAAATTTATAAGAAACTACCCAACTGTTTGATAAAGTGGCTGTACTTTTCTTTTTTTTTTTTTCATTTTTTGAGACAGAGTTTTGCTCCTGTTGCCCAGGCTGGAGTGCAATGGTGCGATCTTGGCTCACTGCAACCTCTGCCTGCTGGTTTCAAGTGATTTTCCTGCCTCAGCCTCTGGAGTTGCTGGGATTACAGACATGTGCCATAAAGCCCGGCCAACTTTTGTTATTTTTAGTAGAGATGGAGTATCACCATGTTGGCCAGGCTAGTCTTGAACTCCTGAGTTCAACTGACTGGACTGCTTCGGCCTCCCAAAGTGCTGGGATTACAGGTGTGAGCCACCGTGCCCGGCCAGCTGTACTATTTTACATTCCCAGCAGCAATATCTAAAAATCTAGTTGTTCACCATATTCATCAACACTTTGTATTTTCAATCTTTTTAGTTTTAGCCATTCTAAGAATGTAGAGGTAGGCATGTAGAGGTCTCTTACTGTGGTTTTATTTCCCTAATGTTTAATGATATAGAACATATGTTCATGTATTTATTTGCCATCTCTGGCCTGTTAAAATCTTTATCAATTAAAAAAGTCAAGTTGTCCAATGATTAAAGAGTTCTTTATATATTCCGAATATTCTGAATACAAGTCCATCTTCTGACATGTGTTTTACCAATATTTCCCCCATAGCCTTGCTTTTAAATTTTCTTAGCAATGGCTCTTGAAAGACAAATGTTTTATATTTTGAGTCCAATTTGTCAATTTTTTTTTTGAGACAGAGTCTCACTCTGTCACCCAGGCCGGAGTGCAGTGGCGCAATCTTGGCTCACTGCAACCCCAGCCTCCTAGGATCAAGCGATCCTACCGCCTCAGCCTCCTGAGTAGCTGGGACCACAGACATGTGCCACCACACGTTGCTGATTTTTGTATTTTTGGTAGAGACACATTTTCACCATATTGCCCAGGCTGGTCTCGAACTCCTGAGCTCAAGTGATCCACCTGCCTCAGCCTCCCAAAGTGTTGGGATTACAGGCATGAGCCACCATACCTAGCCAATTTGTCAATTTCTTATCCTGCCTTCTGTGGCTACTTAGTGGCAAAGGGGGAAAACCCCATTGATATGGTTTGGCTGTGTCCCCTCCCAAAATCTCATCTGGAATTATAATCCCCATCATCCCCACGTGTCAAGAGAGAGACCAGGTAGAGGAAACTGAATCATGGGGGTGATTTCCCCCATGCTGTTCTTGTGATAGTGAGTTCTCACAAGATCTGATGGTTTTATAAGTGTTTGGTAGTTCCTCCTGTGTTCATTCTCCTTCCTGCCACCTTGTGAAGAAGGTGCCTTGCTTCCCCTTCACCTTCTGCCATGATTATAAGTTTCCTGAGACCTTCCCAGCCATGCTGAACTGTGAATCAATTAAACCTCTTTTCTTTATAAATTACCCAGTCTTGGGTATTTCTTTATAGCAGTGTGAGAATGGACGAATACATCCACCATCTTAATCCCAGACTGAGGCTTAGGCAATAAGAGATGACATCAGTCAGGACACCAGAATAATAAACGTTTATTATCTCTAGAGCTGTCTCTGAGAGATGCCCAACAACTCATGAAAAAAGCCTGCCAAGGAGAATTCAACCTTTCTTATTACATCTGAACAGACAGCTAAACATTGTATCACCTCAACCATTTATAGGACAAGAATATAATAAGAATGGTTCTTACTACTGTATCTAGACAAAACTGTTTAACCCAGATGCTTAGAAAACATCACTTATATTACCTTTGGATGATCAATGAATGGCCAAGTCTATTCACTGTTTGAATAAATAATAGATTATATACAAAAAATAAAGAGATGACAATATATCTGGCGAGAGAGAGAGAGAGGGTTACTACATCACAACAGAAAGTCTCAGTTAAAACAACCAAGGTTATTTCAAAGTACAATTCTTATAAAACCAAAGTCTGTTCAGAATAAAAATTATACAGAACACCACCAAAGAGTTGTCAAGTTTGTTCCCAAGCTGCCCTTTTCTTCTCACTCCATATTCTTCCTAGGCAATCTCAGCTGGGTTCACTGATTCAATTATCACCTAAAAGCCAATGACTCACAAATTGATCTCTAGCTAAGACATCTCTTTTAAGCTCCGGATTCCTGCTTATTACTTCCTTAATATTTCCACTTGGATGCCTCATAGGCATCTAAAGCTCAACAAATACAAAAATGAACTTATCCTCCATTTCAAACCTCAGTGTCCTCAATGGCACCACTATTCATCCAGCTGCACAGGTCAGTTATTCTTAACTCCTTCCCCTTCTTTCCCCCATAGGTTCCCACTCTGAAATCACTAAGTCAAGCGGAATTTACCTCCTGAACAAAAGTCTATCCTGTCCTCTCTGTCTACATGTCCAACATCCCAACCCAAGTCAAAGTCAATTCTCAGCACTCATTTCTTCTTCCTTCCAATCCTTTCTTCTTCATACTGCAGAGCAATTTTTTTTTTTTTTTTTTGAGATGGAGTCTCGCTCTGTCACCCAGGCTAGAGTGCAGTGGCGCGATCTCAGCTCACTGCAACCTCTGCCTCCCGGATTCAAGTGATTCTCCTGCCTCAGCCCCCCAAGTAGCTGGGATTATAGGAGCACGCCATCACGCCCGTATAATTTTTGTATTTTTAGTAGAGATGGGGTTTCACCACGTTGGTTAGGCTGGTCCTAAACGCCTGACCTCGTGATCTACCCACCTTGGCCTCCCAAAGTGCTGGGATTATGGGTGTGAGCCACCGCACCCGGCCCAGAACAACTGTTTCTAACACGCAATCTGATTTTGTCACATTACCTTAAACATTTTAGTGGCTTCCATCACTCTTAGGATAAAGAACAAAATCTCTACAAAAATGGCCTACCAGGTCCTGTATTACCTGAACTATGCCTATTTCTTCAGACAGATCTAATCTCACCCCTCCCCCTTGGCTCTATACAAGTTAGCCTCATTGGTTGTCTTCAGCTCCTAAAAGCACCAAACTCTTTTCCACTTCAGGGCCTTTTGCACGTTATTCTTTTTGCCGGCAGAACTATTCCCCACTCATGTTCTTGCTAACTCCTGCACTTCCTTTCATTTCCAGTTTACATGTCATTTTCTTAGGGAGGACTTCCCTCGTAACTTCTTCCTGTTAATAGGTTCCTGTTAAAACTATATTTCTCCCTTTATAGCACTATGACAATTATATTTATTTTTATTGTTGTCTATTAACTGCTAGATAAGTTCTGTATATGGCCAGTATCTATCTTATTTTCCAATATATATCTAATGCCTAGCAGAGTTCCTGACATATAATGTCTGCAATAAATATTAAGTGAATGAACTATCAATCTCTTCCACGTAACTTTTGTGTATGTTATTTGAGAACTCACATGCTATGATTCAATGTGCAACCCAAAATTCATGTGTTGGAAACAATCTGCAATGCAACTGTGTTGGGAGGTGGGGCCTAATGGAAGGTGTTCAGGTCATGAGGACTCCACTCTTATAAGCAGATTCATGCTGCCATAAAAAGAGCTTGTGAGAATGAATTCACTCTCTTCTGCCATGTTAGAACAGTGTTCCTCCCTCAGGAGGATGCAGCATCAAGGCCCCATCTTGAAAGCAGAGATTAGTCCTTCACCCGACACCTGAGCTTCTGGCACTTTGATCTTGGACTTCCCAGCCTCCAGAACTGTGAGAAACAATTTCTGCTCTTTATAAATTACCCAGTTTTAGGTATTGTTATAGCAACAAAAAATGAATAAAGACACCACATTTTTTCACATTATACTCTCTCTCTCTAAAATAATAAGTTAGAGAATAGTCTATAATTCTTCATTTTAAGGAAGGGATTGTTTGAACAGTGACTTTCCTAGGCCGCTGATACTATTTAATTAACTATTTGAGAGGAAGGGAAATAGAAAA
Organism: Symphalangus syndactylus; assembly: GCF_028878055.3. Taxonomy (NCBI): domain Eukaryota; kingdom Metazoa; phylum Chordata; class Mammalia; order Primates; family Hylobatidae; genus Symphalangus; species Symphalangus syndactylus. Next base: position 61,860,779 of record NC_072433.2, read on the forward strand.
AACTAGAAACAAATATGTATTTCAGTAAGTCAGCAAAACATGTTGTATTTTAGGGACATATCCAGATAATTATGAATCCTGATAATGTTCTCATTTATTTCATGGACTAAAGGTATCCCTAAATAGAATCGGAAATGCATTTTTAACATGGCCAGCAAACTGTCATTTGAGATGTGTCTTGGGGAGTATGTTGGTTCCTAATGGACTAGGCTGGTTCCTGGGACAGTGAAATGTAAACATAGAGAAACCAGAGAGACATTAAAAAATTTTTGTTTGTCTAATTTGAAAGGAGGGAGAAGGCCGGGCACAGTGGCTCATACCTGCAATCCCAGCACTTTGGGAGGCCAAGGCGGGTGCATCACCTAAGGTCGGGAGCTTGAGACCAGCCTGACCAACATGGAGAAACCCCGTCTCTACCAAAAAAAAATATATAAAATTAACCGGGTGTGGTGGTGCATGCCTATGTAATCCCAGCTACTCAGGAGCCTGAGGCAGGAGAAATGCTTGAACCTGGGAGGCGGAGGTTGCGGTGAGCCGAGATCGTGCCATTGCACTCCAGCCTGGGCAACAAGAGCGAAACTCCATCTCAAAAAAAAGAAAGAAAGAAAGGAGGGAGAAAAGGAAGCGACAAGAGAAACTTGAAGGAAAAAAAGACTACAGAATTGACAATTAATGCCTGAACTCAGGCCTCAGTGGCAGATGTCCTAGAATATGTTATATTTGTCAAAACGTTTTAGAAAGAGAACTAAATAAGCCTAGTCCCCAAGAAGAGAGGGCTTCCGGGCAAAGCAACGAAGTCTAGCACAGGGGTATCCAGGCTTACTTTTGCCACCTCTCTGAAAGCAGGAATATACCCCAAGGTTCTACCCTGCCTCGCCCCCTGCCGGCCCAAATTAGACCCTTTAGGTTTACTGGTCTTTTGGGACCACAGTGTGGAGGACATATCACCAAACAGCTTCATAGTTTTGGCATGGTCCAACCACATGCTTTGTACTATTCAAGTCAGTAAGGCTGCCTAACTACTCTTCCTCTAAAGTTAATGAAAAACACAGGCATATAAGAGAGGCATAATGAAAAGTCATTTCTTTTCCACCCTAAAGTGATGGCTAAAGGTTAAGATGACTACAATTATCACCTTGCTATGTGAGCAAAACCTACCGATCCACTTTCCATTACAAAACCTGATATGGGATAGAATTTTTGTGACTTGAGCTGCAAGGATAAATCTTTTTCAAACAACTTATTTGCATTAAAGACTGATGATTGTTCTGGAAAGAATTTACTTTCATGAGAGAAAAAGTCTAGGAAGCAAAGTTAAGCTAGTAATGAAGTCTTTACCATCCATCATAAAGAAGGAGTGATTGAGTACTGCATGGTGTCACTTGTATTTGCCTCCAGTGGATTTGTATCTAAGCACAAGGAGGATGCAAGGGTAGTAGGAAAAAATAGCTAGTTCCTTTAAAAGTTTGCAAGATACTGGAGGAAGTGGCAATCCTGTTGTGGTACTGTAAATGTCAGGGTGTAACATAAAATGAAACTATTTCACAGTAGAGCATAACATAGTTCATTTTAGCATCCTGTCATTGGGAGATAACAGTATATCAACACTTAACCTAGAGGAAACAGTGGTGTGGGTGTAGCAGTACCCAGAAGCAGTGTGTTGACTAAGGTGACCAGGCAGATGCCATGCTACCCAGTGGAAACAGCATCAATCCTTGCAGTGGCCATTGGCACTACACTGATGTATGATGTTGCACAGAAGCTGACCAGACTTGTTCACCCTCAAAAACAAATGGAGAGAAGGCAAGAGTTTTCAGTGGGCTAGAGACTTACACTATTAAGAGAATTCATGACCCAGCTAAATACAGGTTACGCTTACAAAGTTTTAATCATCTATACCAGACATAATAAATGTAAAGAAAAAAACCCCTATCTTTATAAAAGAGAATGGATTAAACACTTTATGGAGATAAATGCCTTTGACATGTTTAAATAATTTTAATTTAGTAATAAGACCCAAATTATTCCTCTAAAATGAAAATGTGAAAAAAAAATCTGTGAACAGTCTTAAGGAAAAAGAAAGGCGTCCAATTAGTAGATTCTCTTTCTAAATAGTCAAGTTAGTGGGTACAGACACTGACTTTTGTTTCCTATCACAGGTAGGGCCTCAATAAAGGTTTTGGTGAGATGCTTATGCATTTAAATTGTGCAGCATTGCTCTAAGTACTGATTACTAAGAGTTGAACAGAACTTATGAAAAGAATTAAGAAAGCTATTTTTCCTCAAAAAGATGTTAAAAAACATGAACAAAATCCCAGAGACTCCTTAGTAAACAATAAAAAGAGAGAGGTAAGGTTGGTAAGGCTTTGGATAAGGGCTGAGAGTAGAGTATCATTTATATTTGATAAATTATATTCCATGGAATCTAACTTTCAAGGAAAAATTGGCATGAGAGGTGAAATACCCACTCAACAAAAATTTGTCTTCCTGGCTGGGTGTGGTGGCTCATGCCTGTATGTCCAGCACTTTGGGAGGCCAAGGAAGGAGCCCAGGTGTTCAAGACTAGCCTGGGCAACAGAGTGAGACCCTGTCTTTGCAGAAAACTTAAAAATTAGCTAAGTGTGGTGGCATGTGCCTATAGTCCCAGTTACTGGGGAGGCTAAGGCACAAAGATGACCTAAGCCCTGGGGATCGAGACTACAGTGAGCTAAGATCCCACCACTGGACTCTAGCCTGGGCAACAGAGGGACACTTTGGCTCAAAATGAAACAACAACAAAGTGTCCTCTTTTTATTTCTTATATGGTTTGGCAAAGCCTGCAAAGTCACCAAGGTTAGAAATGATACTGGAATTTCCCCACCCGTCTCTCACAAATGATAAATGACTTTCCTTTCTCTCTATACACACATTTTTAAAACTAAAATTTGGATATGTACTATATACATTTGCTACAAAAATTCAAAGACAAAAAGCATATAGCATAAAGTGGTAAGTACATTTCCTTTCAACAATGGGCCTCCAACTACTCTGTTTCTTTTCCTTGAAGCAATAACCACTTCTCTTTTTTGAGACGGAGTCTCCCTCTGTTGCCCAGGCTGGAGTGCAGTGGCATGATATCAGATCACTGCAACCTCCGCCTCCCGGGTTCAAGTGATTCTCCTGCCTCAGGCTCCTGAGTAGCTGGGATTACAGGTGCCCGCCACTACACCCAGCTGTTTGCATTTTTAGTAGAGACAGGGTTTCACCATGTTGGCCAGGCCGGTCTCGAACTCCTGACCTCAAGTATTTGCCTGTCTTGGCATCCCAAAGTGCTGGGATTACAGGCGTGAGCCACCGTGCCTGGCTGCAACCACCACTTCTTGTGTATCTTTACAGGAGGGATAATGTATGCATATACAAAAGCATGAGTGTGTGTCTGTATATAATTTTTTAAATGACCCATGCAGTCACAGTAACATATATAATGTTCAATACCTACTTTCCAAAACTTATTTTTAATAATTAGTAAATATAAAATATTTCTAAAATTACATAACGTTAAACAAAACTATCATATCATGAACCCCCATGCATCCACGTGCCAGTTTAAGAAGAAAGAATAGGCTGGGTGTGCGGTGGCTCATGGCTGTAATCCCAGCACTTTGGGAGGCGGAGGTGCATGGATCACTTGAGGTCAGGAGTTGGAGACCAGCCAGGCCAACATGACAAAACCCCATCTCTACTAAAAATACAAAAAAAAAAAAAAAAAAAAAAATTAGCTGGGCATGGTGGCGGGCGCCTGTGGTACCAGCTACTTGGGAGGCTGAGGCAAGAGAATCGCTTGAACCTGCGAAGTGGAGGTTATAGTGAGCAGAGATCAAGCCACTGTACTCCAGCCTGGGCAACAGAGTGAGACTCCGTCTCAAAAAAAAAAAAAAAAAAGATGAAAGAATATTACTATTACTTTTTGAATCCCCCGTGTGCCCTCTCTAATCTCGTTTTCTCTCCTGAGGTAACCACTCTCCTTGATTTTGTGCTTATTAATTCCTTGCTTGTAGTTTTACAATTTTTTTCCCCCTAAACAACATGTTTAGTTTTATGTTTCATATAGTTTAATGAATTATATTAAACTTCATATAAATGGAATCCAATCTTATTATATGTATGTTTCCACAATTTGTTTCTCTTGCTCAACATGACTGTTTAAGATTCAGATTGTTATAATTTATTTATTTTTCATGGCTGTATAGTGTTCTCAACATTTATTTATTCTACTCTGGTCACAGATTTCTAGAAGTTTGTTGCTGTTTTGTTTTCTTATAAATGGCACTATGAACATTTCTGTCACCTGGGGAAATGAGCAAGAATTCCTCTAGAATCTGTTAATAAGTAAAACTGCTAGGTTATAAGGTGCATACACATCTTTAAATTTATTAGATAATACCAAATTGTTTTCCAAAGGGATTATGTCCGAATTCACTTTTCTCCCAGCAGTGTGTAAGGGTCCCACTTGCTCTACATATTCTTGCCAACACCTGATACTGTCTGCGCCTGGCAATTTTACTTAATAACATATAATAGAGAATCTTACATATTAGCATATACAGGGCTGCCTCATCCTGTCTAAAGGGCTTCATAGTATTCTAGCATATAGATATACTGTATTTGTACAGTTGTCTATTGAGGCAACTCTCCAATATTTCCCTTTAATGGATGATTTCTAGTCTTCTGTTATTTCAAACAATAACAATGGACAGCCTAATTTATCGTTACGAAATTCATTTCACACATGAAACTATGTCCGTAGAATAAATTCCTAGAAATAAAATTTCTGGGTTAAAGAGTATATGCATTTAAAATGTTCACAGATATTGCCAAATTATTCAACACATATATAGGAAAAAAACTCAAACCATGTTTTTTTCTGTCACACCACAGCAACACAGAAGGCTTTTGTGACCAAATGCGTGGGGTTTCTCCCCCACACACCAAGCAGTGGACACCAGCCAGGTGTCCTCCAATTCAATTCTTACACTGTCTACCTAGAGATAGTATCAGATCCCATGGGTTGATGGCTCAGTCCCCAAGACTGCCACCCATCCCATCGCAGACACCAGTCAGTCACAAGCCGGGGCCTCAAAAACTTCTGACTGGCTTCAAGTTGGGGTTCCCACGATCCCCTTTTTGGGTTCAATTAACTTGCTGGAACAAGTCATACAACTCAGTGAATCACTTATGCTTACTGATTTATTAATGTAAAGCATACTGCAAAGGATATAGATGAAGAGATGTGTAGGGTGAGGTATGGGGGAAGGGGCATGGAGCTGTTGTTGGTACTTCCCTTAATGAAGTACAAGAACTCTTTAAATATTAAGGAAATTAGCCATTTGTCTGTGGTTTGACCTATTGATATTTTAGCCTAGTTTGTTACTTTTCTTTTGTTTATGGTAGATTGTTTTTTGTAGGTAGAAATTTTATTTTTATGTAGAGTCAATTTTTTTTTTTCTTTTTTGGAGATGGAGTCTTGCTCTGTCGCCCAGGCTGGAGTGCAGGCACTATCTCGGCTCACTGCAACCTCTACCTCCCAGGTTCAAGTGATCCTCCTGCCTTGGCCTCCTGAATAGCTGGGATTACAAGTGTGCACCACCATGCTCGGCTAATTTTTGTATTTTTTATTAGAGATGGGGTTTCAACATGTTGCCAGGCTGGTCTTGAATTCCTGACCTCAAGTGACTCACCTGTCTTGGCCTCCCAAAGTGCCGGGATTACAGGTATGAGCCATCGCACCCGGCCATAGAGTCAAATTTAATAATCATGTCTTTTACAGCTTCTAGGTTTTGTACCATACTTTTGGAAAGGTCTTCTCTTACTCCAATAGTAAATTACTTGTGCATATATTAAACACAGCGGTTGTCAGACTGGACTGCACTAAAAAATGAACTCTCACTTTGAGTTTTCTCTACAGTAGGTTTCTCAACCTCAGCAGTACTAACTTTTTTTGTTTTTTTTTTCTTAAGAGACAGAGTCTCACTTTGTCACCCAGGCTGGATCATAGCTCACTGCAGCCTCAAACTTCTGGGCTCAAGTGATCCTCCTACCTCATCCTCCCAAGTATCTAGGACTTAGACAATCCTGACACAGGCATGTACCACCACATCCATCTACTTAAAAAATTTTTTTTAAAGAGATGGTGTCCCCCTATGATGGTTTCAAACCCATGGCCTCAAGTGATCCTCCTGCCTCAGCCTCCCAAGTAGCTGGGATTAAAGACACAAGCCACCACAACTGGCCCACTACTAACATTTTGGAGCAAATAATTACTTGTTGCTGGGGTTGTCTTGGGCATTGTAGGATGTGTAGCAGCATCCCTGGCCTCTACTCACTAGAAGTCAGTAGCACTCTCTCCCTCTAACAGCTGTGATAATCAACATGTCTTGAGACATTGTCAAATGTCCCTGGGAGATGGAGTGGCCAAAACTGTCCCTAGTTGAGAATCTCTGCTCTAGAAACAGGTTTACCTTCAATACTTCCTTCTATTCATAGAAATGATCAGACCTAACCAATTGTATTTAACCTGAAAGGTGTCTCTAAAACATTGGAACTAATTTTTTTAGTTTAATATTTTAAATTAAAGTACTTGGTGCTGACAATTCTTTTGTACAGTTCTGTCTCTAGCTTTAGAATAGCTTAAGAGCAGCCATTACCTTATGTCCAATGGAACTAATCAAGTATGTTATTTAAAGACCACAAAACAGAATGTTGACAGAGGAGCCCAGGCAGGATCCAAGTCAATTCACTCCACTTACTCTAGTTTAAGAAGGGTTTTCCTTTTAATTTCCAAAATTAAAATCAGTTTTGAAATGATACTTCCACAGAGTGCTTACTTTCCAAGGTGAGCTCTCCAACCACGGCATGGATACAACAGCCACAATAATGAAGAGTGTGTAGTAATGGTGCAGGAATAGATACATCAATCAACAATACGGAATCAAACACCCCAAGACAGCTAGGATATATAAGATGGCATTACAAATCAGAGGAAAGAATGGATTATTCAGTAAACTGTTTTAGGTAACTGGCTTAATGTTTATAAAATAATTAAGATTCCTACTTATTACCATGCAACAAAATAAGATGGCAAATTAATATAAAAATAAAAATCATAAAAAGGAAAATATTCTAGTTGGCTTTGTGGTCTTAGGAATAGGGAAAACTTTTCTAGGTATACATACAAAGTCAGACTATAAAGAAAAATACCATAACTATAATTTAAAGGTAAACAATAACCTCTGTGCAATACACATGAAGGGGTAATAGTCTTTATATGTGATACCTTTCAAATCAACATGAAACCTAAAATCAAAATTGAAAAATGGAGAAAAATATGAACAAGCAATTCATATAAGATGGCATATAGAACATCAAAAGTATATACATTTTTAAAAATTCAGTCTTTCTAGTAACCAAAGAAATGAAAACCACCAGCCTGGGTGACATAGCAAGACCCTTCTCTATAAAAGGATTTTTAATTAGCCAGGCATGGTGGCGCATACCACCATGTAAGACTGAGATTCCGAGTAATCTCAGTTACTCAGAAGGCTGAGGCGAGAGGGTCACTTGAGCGTAGGAGATTAAGGTTATAGTGAGCCATGATCGTGCGATAGCACTTCAGCCTGGGCTGCAGAATGAGATCCTGGTTTGTTTTTTTAAAGCAAACCAAGAAAACTTCTATATTTTGACTATTAAGGTGGCAAAAACTAAAAACAACAGCAAGAAAAACAGGTTGGGGAGCGCAACAAAATACTCTCCAGTAAAAACATAAATTTCTACATGTATTTCCTCAGCGCAATTTGGCAACACATATTAAAATCTTTTAAAATGTTAATATCCTCCCACCCAGTATATATATAGGAATTTAGAATACGGCAGAGATAGCATCAAGAAAAATCAGGGGAGAAAAAGGGCTAGTTCATGAAGAACACGGGGGCAACCGGTTATAGAGAGGAAAACATAAAGCTAGATACTTACTTCAAATTATGAACAAAAATAAATTCAAGATGCTTTACAAGGCTAAATATAAAAAAGAGAACTATAAACGTGGAGTAGGAAAGTCTTTTCAATGTAAGAAAAACCCTGAACCCATAAAGAAAAAAAATGATCCACAAAATTTTAAACATCTTTGTCAAAAGAAACCATAAATAATAATGAAAAATAAATTTGAAAAACGTGAGACTGGGAGAAAATATTTACAACTATATAACAATATCTGGAATACATGAATAGGTACCAAACATTAATAAGAAAAAACATAAAACCTCAAAAGATTAAATATGTGGCCAGCAACATGAAAAGATGTTCAATAAAGAAATGCAAATTAAGACAAAATACCATTTTGGGGGCCACCAAACTGTCAAAAGCTAAAAAGATTTATACTATCCAGCACTGGAAAAGATATGGAGAAATGAATATACTTTTACACATTGTTGAAAGGGTTGGAAGAAAAACTGGTGCACCTTTTGGGTTGATGTTGATGTTGCAGCAGCAGCATCAGTTAACTCTTATACAGTGTTAACATATCCCAGATACTATCCTAAGTCCTTTGTATACAGCAGCTCATTTAATCGTTCACAACCCTATGAGGGAGGTACTGTTATTTCTCCATTTGACAGATGTACAGATAAAGAACCTGAGGCACACAGATACGTAGTGTAACATCTTTCTTACACAAAGATGTTGGATTTGGGAATTTGGCTCTAGAATCTGTGGTATTTGCTATGCTATACAGTCCTACACTGCAGTAGCAACCATGGAGGTACACTGCTCAGATCTCCCTTGAAGACACCTCGCAGTTCAGTTGTGATGTACCTTTAGGACTTAACTCTCTCATCTTTCAAGATCAGGCCACTTTCTTCCCTGGCAGTCCCAGGTCAATAACTGAATATGTGGGAGTACCAGGGCCTGGCTATTTCTACCCAACTGGTAGTACTATCCTTCTAACAGGCAATCTTCACCCCAGAGTGCCCCACTGAATAGGCTGTAACTGTTAGATGTAAATCAGAGTCTAAGCTCTTTCCCTTCCTTCAGCTTCTGACTGCCTATCTTTCACAGGTACTCAGTGAACTATTTGCAGTCCTAATTCTGTCTCAGTGTCAGCTTCCCAGAGGACCTGACACAACTGCCTTTCTAAGAAAACTTCAAGTGCATATACCTTTCTGCTTAGCAATTTCATTTTTACATATGCAACCCAGAGAAAAACCTGCACGTAGGGGAAAAAAAAAAACAGGTACAAAGATGTTCACTGCACTATTACTTATAACAGTGAAAAACCTAAATATCTATCAAGACAGGAATGGTTAAATTATGGTGCACAAACAGTATAGAATACTAAAAGGAAATAATTCTGTGCATATTGATGTGGAAAGATCTCTAACACATGAGAAAAAAGCAAACCACAGAACAGTATATGAGATCCATTTATTAAAAAATTATATATATTTCTGTAAGTCCACATATTTATAAATACATAGAAAACTGATAGTAGTTCTGGAAAGGAAAGATGCCAGGAGGGGGTGGGAAACGTAGGGATGAGTGAGTCCTATATTTTAACTCTTCATTTTAAAATGTAGAATGCATTAATATATAGTCGATCCTCATTATTCAGGGTTTCCATACTTGTGAATATGCCTACTCACTAAAATTTATCTGCAAGCCCCAAATCAATAGTTGTGGCACTTTTGTGGTCATCTGAGGACATAATCCACGTGTAGAATGGAAAAAAAAATTTGAGTCACATGACAGCCATGTTCCCATATGCAGCTTAGCATGGCAATGCTCTGTTGTCTCAGTTCTCCTATAGTAAGTGCATGTCTTTTCTGTGGTCTCTTCAGTGCTATGTCTTTCACATTTTTGTGCCTTTTATTGATGATTTCACTGTTTAAAATGGTCCCAATTATAGTGCTGAAGTGCCGTCTAGTGTTTCTAAGTGCAAGAAGGATTTTCCCTTTCAGAGAAAATATGTGTGTTAGGGAAACTTCGTTCAGGCATGAGTTGCAGTGCTTCTGGCACAACACTGTTGACATATATTACTGTACAGGATTATTAACATATAATATTAATGTAATTGAATCAATATATATTAAATAATATGTCCTAAAACAGAGACATACAACAAAGTTATGTATTGATCAGTTGATGAAACGTGACCTGCAGGAACCTAACCCTGTTAATTTTCCCCAGGGGCAATGATCCAGTATTCACTAATTCAGTGTTCGCAGTGACTTTATAGAACATAACTACCACATGAGAATCGACTGTATTACTAAAGTTTAAAAAACAGAAAAGAACTATGTTGGCCAGAACAATAGCTCTAACCTTTAAATAGAGCAATAAAGCCATTAATAGGGGTTGAAGTGTCCCTTTAGCTCTCCTGTGCACTCAAATCCCACATTCCTCAGCTGCCTGTTTTCATGGTGATGATATGGCCATTTAAATATCTCTTAACTCAAATTTTTCTTGACAAGGCCCCCAAAGAGAATTAAAGAAATCAAAATGAGTTACTACTGACACCTGAATTCATTCAAAAAGACTTGCAGTTTTTCCCCATGAATTATCCATAAGTATTTTAGGATATTTTATGGATATTAATAAATGATTAATAATGATCCATATATTATATGCATTAATTATACTTACAGTTCAGCATCCCAAATCCAAAAATCCACATGTGGCTATTGAGTAAATGAAATATACTATACAATTATTTTTTGAAAACAGTAACTAAAGCCTTTTTAAACTTACTGCCACCCTTTTAGCATAGGAAATCTTTTTAAGAAATGCAAAAAGCAAATTTTTATTTTCAGGATCCAATACCTAATCATTTTTCTCAGTTCCTATTTTACTACCCATCAAGGCCCAGAGCCAACATTGATAACATAATACATTTATAAACACTATGGTGATCTAGCCCCAGCGCTGCCTTTCTATGCCTTTCCCACTCCTGTAAAGTCACATCAGAAAACATCACATTTTTCTAAAATACCCAAACTTTACACTATGAATTAACTATGAACATGTTAGAATCTTGATTGTGTATAAGAAACTATAGAGAAGAACTGAATCTTTCCTTTCACCTAGTTACATTATTGCTTTCTTTTTTTTGAGACAAAGTCTGGTTCTATTGCCCAGGCTGGAGTGCAGTGGCATGATCTTGGCTCACTGCAACCTCCACCTCCTGGGCTCAAGTGATCCTCCCACCTCAGCCTCCCGGAGTAGCTGGGACTACAGGCATGTACCACCATGCCTGGCTGATTTTTTTTTTTTTTTGTATTTTTTGTAGAGATGGGGTTTTGCTATGTTGCCCAGGCTGGTCTTGAACACATGAACTCAAGCAATCTGCCCACCCTGGTCTCCCAAAGTGTTGGGATTACATGTGTGAGCCACTGCATCTGGTCTATTATTGCTATTATATGTAAGCTCATCATATAATGCAAAAGAATTTGCTAAACTGAAAAGTTATTCTTAACATGAGGGCCCATGAAAGGTAGCACAGAATAGTGGTTAGGAGACAGTAAGCTATATAGCAAGGCTGCCTGGGGCTCTGCCACTTACCAGCTCTGTAACCTTGGGCAAGTTACTTATCTTTTTCCCTACCTTACTTTCTTCATCTGTGAAATGGAGATAGTAAGTAGTACAGGTTGAGTATCCTGTATCCAAAATGATTGGACCAGAAGTGTTTCAGATACCAGGATTTTTCAGATTTTAGAATATCTGCATTAATTATACTTACGGTTGAGCATCCCCAATCCAAAAATCCAAAATGCTTCAGTGAGCATTTCCTTTGAGCATCATGTCAGTGCTCAAAAAGTTTTGGATTCTGGAGCATTTTGGATTTGGGATGCTCAACTGTATCCACTTCACAGGATTCTTAGGAAGATTAAATAAACTTATTCTTGCAGGAAGCTTAGGAACAATCCCCAGCACACAGAAGTACTTAATAAATTAGTTATTATTAATGTTGACAGGTTGTGCCAACAATGCAAACACAACACTTCTGGCTACCTAACTTGGGGGAACAGGTAAACATGTATTCCTTCAGTAGGTAGTACTCCATATAACTATTATCTATACTATTTTTATATATGGTATGGTTTGGCTCTATCCCCACCCAAATCTCATCTTGAATTGAAGCTCCTATAATTCCCACGTGTTGTGGGAGGGACCTGGTGGGAGATAATTGAATCATGGGGGCGGGGGGTTTCCTCCCATACTGTTCTCATGGTAGTGAATAAGTCTCATGAGATCTGATGGTTTTATAAGGAGTTTCCCCTTTCCCTTGGCTCTCTCATTCTCTCTTGCCTGCAGCCATGTAAGACATGCCTTTCACCTTCTGCCATGATTGTGAGGCCTCCCCAGTCAACGTGGAACTGTGAGTCCATTAAACCTCTCTTTCTTTATAAATTACCCAGTCTTGGGTATATCTTTATCAGCAGCATGAAAATGGACTAATACAACATAATTGACACTTCAGAATTTCTCAAACCTACCTAAACTGATCATATATTTAAGGCAAGCCTCCATGATTATAAATTGAACTGCTGGTATACAGAACCACCTAGACTTTATCAGATTCTGTACCTAAGATCTAAAAGTAACAAACAACTCAGCTTTCTCTATGGCTGGGAGGGACAAACTATTTTGTCTTGAATCAAGATATAATTTTGCATTTCTCTGGATGGAAAAGTATAGTATGTCTGTTTAATTAATGAATTCCAATTTTTCAGAACACAGTAGGCTTTCCTTGGGATACCTAGCAAAATGGCTGGAATAAAAGAGGTGCTCAATAAATATTCATTGATAAAATATAGGAAGATGAGGCAAGAGTGTGTGAATAGTCGGATGATAAGATAATCATCCATGTGAGCAATGTAAAGATACATATTTAAGGAAAAATAATCCCTATATATGTCAAATGATAGTTATGTCAGAAATGGAAATGTACTGCTGTGACTAAAAGACTGGTACCATCAGAATTTAATGAAAAAAAGCAGAAAACTTTAAAATTCCTGCTATTCATAATGCTTATCTGTCCTCACGAAGAATATAGTTTCTATGTGTCATGCTAGCAACCTAATGGCCTAAGACAGTTAAAAGATCACAGAAACAGATGAAAAATTTTCCATATGTTAAATTCCCAATGCTGCATGTATTTAATTGTTGATCTTTACAGGGTAAGAAGTTGCTCCCAATTATAAATTGTTAATTAGTCAATAGTCCCACTGTTAATTTACGCATAAAAATAGAAGTGGCTGGATAGTATCCCACCAAATGCAGCATGATATAAAAAGGAGTATGGGGTATGGAATAAGACAGATGTGGGTGTGACTTTCAGCTCTCCAGCTTCTTTCCTCTATGACCTGAAGCACTTCAGGCACGTGAGCCTCAGTTTCTCCACTGTAAATGGGGAGATTCCATTATCTATCTCAGAGTTGTTGCATATATTAAGAGTAGAATAACAGCACAGTACCCAGGTGCTTTGCCCCCTCTTCATCTGAACTGACTCCCGCTTTTGCAAGCCTGGAGAAAACTCAGCAGGTTGGTTTCCTTTGCCCTAACCCAGAGTACTGAATTCACTTGGTGACAACTATGGTAATAGAGCACTGGGTGGTAACTTCTGGTGCCCACGTGAAAATATATGCCTACAACAGGGCTGGTCTTAGAAATAATAGTTGGTGAAATGACAGCAAGCATTACATGTCTTGTAATCAAATCCAGAAAAATTTAAACAGTATGGAGAGAACAAATGTAAATATGTTCTAGCAAATCAAAGGAAGTATCTTTTGAGTTGAAAGGTAACTTTTAGATACTTTATACAGTAAATATATAAAGTTCATTACTGTAGGAAGTGGCATAGGCTGAAAGCATCCAAAAAGGTTTAAGTAAACTCCAGGTGATGGAGCCAGGATGAATTATTAGAAGATACATGTTTTTAGAACTATTCCTTGCCTAGAAAAGTGTCAAACTGCCGACCGGGTCCACCAAAAACTCATATGCCACCTACTTAGCAGAACCCTAATGCTGCTCAGCGATGCTTATGTTCATCCTTTGTTGACTGTTGCAGCCCCCACAGCAGCTGTTCCAAACCTCTTCACACTCTTAGTTCTTTCATATCTGCCCAAAGTAGATAACCTTTCTTCCCACTCAAAGGAAAAAATCAAGGTCATACAAATGAAGCAAACCTTATTTGCCCTCCTCCACCTGAAAATCTCCTGGAAACTCAGTTCTGAACATCTCAAAATTTCTCTTATACCATCTTCTTTTTCCGTTTGTTTTAAAGAAGATGAATAGGCATAGTGGCTCACACCTGTTATCCTAGCACTTTGCGAAGTCAAGGTGGGAGGATCTTTCAAGGCCAGGAGTTCAAGACCAAGCTGGGCAATAAACATAGTGAGACCTTGTCTCTACAAAAATAAAAATAGAAAAAAAGTAGGCAGGCATGGTGGTATGTGCCTGTAGTCCCAGCTACTAAGGAGTATGGGGTGGGAGGAATGCTTGAGCCCAGTTCAAGGCTGCAGTGAGCCATGACTGAGCAACTGCCCAGCCTGGGCAACAAAGTGAGGCCCTGCCTCCAAAATAAAAAAAAAAAAAAAATTAAAGTTAAAATTAAAAAATAAAGAAGATGAACTTCTTCTCTTTCCTGAAGCTTAACCCTTTACTTTGGTTTTTAAAAATCAAATTCCCTTCTCATTCATTTATTTTTACTTCAATTACTCCCTGAACCAGTATTAGTCAAAGTACGGTCTAAATACTTAACTATGTCAGAATCTCCTGGGTGCAGGTTGGGGGTTGGTGGTGATGAGAGTTATTTGTTAAAAAATGTCCTGCTCTGCAGACCTGCTAAGGATTCTCTGTAAGTGGTGCTAGCAATCTGCATTTTAAACAACATTCCCATGTTATTCTTGTGCACATTAAAAATTGACAATTGTCTTAGGCTATGGATCTTTCTGCTCTCTCTCTAAACTATGCTTCTGTATTCATAAAAAAACAAAACAAGGCAAGCTAAGCTTCCCTTAAATGACTCCACCTCAGATCACCACAGTGCCCCTCTTCTCGTTAGCTCTGTGGGTGAAATTTATCTCACTGTCCACTCATTCTTCATACCTTTTGTAATATGACTTTCACTTCATTACTGTATTTAAATTGTTCTTTCCCAGATCATGTCCTCTAAATCTCTAAATCCAAAGATCTTACCTAGACCCCATTTTCTTCAGTTTTTTGAAGCATGTAATATTCGTAGCTATCTCTTCCCTTCTTGGAACGAAATGTCTTTACTTACCTTTTTTGTTTGTTTGTTTGTTTGTTTTTTGGAGATAGAGTCTCAATCTGTTGCCCAGGCTGGAGTGCAGTAGCGCGATCTTAGCTCACTGTAACCTCCGCCTCCCAGGTTCAAGCGATTCTCCTGCCTCAGCATCCTGGGTAGCTGGGACTATAGGCGTGTCTTTGTGTCTTTCTTAAAACCATAATCCTGCTGTTTGCCTATCTCTAGGGCTGCAGCTTTTCTGTTGAATGTTGTAAATCCCAAGGCCCTTTATTCTTTCTAGAATTTTAGCCTTCCTCTCCATCTGCTTAGATGTTCTATTGCTACTTTAAACATATAATGTATCTTACATGTAACCTTCTGACTTCCTCCATTTTGTTTCATTCATTCAGATATTTACTGCCTATCAGTATATGCCAGGCACTGTTTGTTCTAAATCTGGTCATAAAAAGTTATTGAAGGAAATGAAGGCAGATACCTTCAATGACAATACTGTCACTCCATCAGTCACCCAGTTTGGAAATCTTGGTATCATTCTTATTGCCTGCTTCTTGTTATGCCCTCTAATATGTCAAAAATCATCCTTCTTTGTAATTTTTAAAACACTTTTAAGTTCAGGGGTACATGTGCAGGTTACATAGGTAAACTTGTGTTATGGGGGTTTGTTGTACAGATCATTTCATCATCCAGGTATTAAGCCTAGTACCTATTAGTTATTTTTCCTGATCCTCTCCCTTCTTCCACCCTCGGATAGACCCTAGTGTGTGTTGTTCCCTTCTTATGTGTCCATGTGTTCTCACCATTTAGCTCCCACTTACAAGTGAGAACATGATGTATTTGGTTTTCAATTTTTCTTATTCGTTCCTTCTGTTTCCATTGCTATCATTATTCCTGTCCAGATCTTTATGTCCTAATGTTGAAATTATTCCAATAATTTCTTAGTTTCTCTACTTCCGGTTCCTACTATATTTCATTCATTCAACAAACAGATCCAATGTCTTCTATGTGCTAGGCACATTCTGGGTGCTGAGATATAGCAGTAGTAAGACAGATAATATTTCTTTTCTCATGAAGCATATATTCTAGTGGAGGGAGCCAGTAAAAAAGTGAACATATTAATAAGCAAGGTAATTGCAGACTCATAAATGCCATAAGAAAAATGATAGAGGGTAAGGCATTAGAGAGGAGGAGGGAGTGCTGCTATCTTAGATTCAGGGTGGTTAGGGAAGGCCTGTCTGAAGAGGTGATATCCAGCTGAGACATAGATCCTACCACACTACTTATAAATGCATATTTCTAAAATATCACTTTTATGTTATCTCCCGGCTCATGAATTTTTTTTTTTTTTTGTAAGAGACAAGGACTGATTATGTTGGCCAGGCTGGTCTCGAACTCCCGGCCTCAAGCAATCCTCCCACCTTGGCCCCCCAAAATGCTGGGACTACATGCATGAGCCACCATGCCCAGCCTACTCATGAACTTTTAAAGGTACCCTACTAATGATAAGACAAAGGCCAAAATTCCAAACCTAACTTTCCAACCTAATTTTCTAAAAAATTCCTTACAGATTCTGCTTCAACTAGCATTTACTGAGTTGTTAAAGGCTGTGTCAGGCATAGTGCTTGACATTATTTCCTCAAAATATACCCAGCTGAAAATCCCTAACAAGTATTATAATTGCCTTTTTATAGATAAAAAGGAAAGAAACTTGCCTAAGGTCACCTAGCTTATAAGTGACAGAATTGGGTCACAAATAATGTTAAAAACTGCTACTTATTGACATTTATCATGTATCCCAAACTATGTGTTAAGGAGTTTACTTGTCTCATTTAGTTCCCATCACTGAGAATAGATTATTAGGATTAGAAAACTGATATGATTTGGTATGATTATTAGGAAACTGAAGCTGAGAGAAGGTTAAGTAAGTTAAGTGCCTAAGTCACTAAGCAGTCAAGATTAGACCTGAGACCTGACTTCAATGTCTATTACAGAGCAGTATGCTTAGTTCATTCATTGGTTTCTCCCATGTCATTGCTTTCTCCCAGGTCAGCTTTGGATGAACACAATGGTCTCCTTTCCCACATCTCTACCCAGACTACTGAACTCTGCTGGATAAAAGTACATAACTGTAAGACTGGCATCATTAAAAAATTTATGGACCCAACTAGGCCCTCATTACAACCCAGAAATCTGTTTTTTTAGCTGGCTCTTATTCTCTACAGTAGCTTTTCAACCATTTTTAAAATATATACTCTTTTCAAACTTCCTACCAGTATTATCACTCCCATTTCACTCCTAGCAAGTGACCCTTCCTGTTATCTCTATAAGCCACAGAGATGGACTCCCTCAACTTCCTACCACCATTATCTATAACCTAACTTGGTCTTCATTGGTCCTCACTTCCTTTCCTCATGTCACAAAGGAAAGTGTTTCTTGTCTCCTAAAATCTATCCCTCTGCTATGCTCTACCACTCTGGTACTATTAGAGTCCTTGATCTATCAACTTTGGTGCATTATCAATCCCTCCCTCTCTACTGGTTCCTTCTCATTACTATGGGTGTTGACTAACCTCACTATCCCTTGCACAGGCAAAATTCCATCTTCACTGTTGTCTTACTCTCCCTACTAGTTATTTCTCAACCCACTGTGAATGAGGCTCCTACTTTACCACTTCACTGAAACGTCTCTCTCCAAGGTTATTAACAATCTCTTTAAGACTAATGTACTTTTCATCTTCTTATACTATGAAATAAATATTTGATTTTCATCAGGTTTCCCAACACAGCTCCTGAGATCCTTGGGATTTCCAGAGTGATGAGAGTTTCTTTTGTAGCTAATGAGATGGCTGGTGGCTGGCAGCCCCTATGTAGCTTCAGGATGGGGGCTGGTCATGGGAAAGATCAAGGCATGATTAGAAGACTGGGACTTTCAGTCCCACCCTGCCAACATCCAGGTAAGGGAGAGGGGCTAAAGGTTGAATTGCTTGCCAATGGCCAAGGATTTAATCAATCATGCCTATGTAATGAAGCTTCCACAAGACCCCAAAAGGATTGGGCTCAAAGAGCTTCTGGGTAGCTAAACACATGGAGCTTCCTGGAGGGTGGTATGCCAGGAGAGGGCACGGAAGCTTCCTGCCTTTTCCCACATGCCTTGCCCTATTCATCTCTTCATCTGTATTCTTTGTAGTATCCTTCATAATAAACCAGTAAAGGTAAGTGTTTCCCTGAGTTCTGTGAGCTGTCCCAGCAAAGTAGTTGAAACTGAGGAGGAGGCCATGGAAAAGTTAATTTCTAACCAGTTGATCAGAAGCACAGGTAAAAACAACCCGGGGCTTGCAACTGGCTTAGGAGTAGGGGGCAGCTTGTAGGTTTGACCCCTCAATCTATGGGATCTGATGCTATTGCCAGGTAGATGGCATCAGAACTGAGCTGAATTACAGGACACCCAGCTGATACTTGCTGTAGAATTGCTTGGTGAGTGCGGGAAAAACACACACCTGGTCACAGAAGTTTTCCATGTTGTGAGAGCATAGTTTGGAGAAACTAATCTCATACTTTAATTCCTTTTTGGCCAAGACTGCCAACCACTTCTTTCTTCTTGAAGACACATTTTCCTGTGGCTTCTATAATATCAAATTTTTGTTTGGTTTTCCTTTTTAGAGACCAGGTCTCATTCTGTCACCCAGACTGGAGTGCAGTGGTGTAGTCCATAGTTCACTGCAATCTTGAACACCTGGGTTCAAGTGATCCTCCCGCCTCAGCCTTTCGAGTAGCTAGGACTATAGGCACGAGCCAACATGCCTGGCTGGTTTTCCTCTCGAGTCTAGCTTTTTCTCAGCATCCTTAAAATGCTGGTGACCTTCAGGGTTCTTTCCTGGGTTCTCTTGTTTCTCCTTACTCTTGTTACTCTCCCTGGAAAATATTCCTACAATAGCTTCCAAAATCAATCATAGGCTGATGACTTTTCATTTTGTATCTCCAATCCCAGTCTGATTTATGAGTTTCACCTGCCCACTAGGCAGATTCTCTGGTTCGACAAGCTCTTCAAATTCAAAATATTAAATTCAGGATTCATATTAAAATAGCCTCCTACTGCCCTTACAATGGAGTCCAAATTCTTAACACAGTATAAAAGGCCCTTCAGAAAACAATTTGGCAGTTTATTAAACACTAAATTTGTGGCTGGGTACAGTAGCTCACACCTGTAATTCCAGTGCTTTGGGAGGCCAAGTGGGGGTGGGGGAATACCTTGATGCCAGGAGCTGGAGATCAACCTAGGCAACACAGTGACATGCCGTCTCTACAAAAAATTTAAAACTTAGCTGGGCACGGTAGTGCACACCTGTAGTCCAGGCTACTTGTAGGGCAGAGATAGGAGCATCACTTGAGCACAGAAGTTCGAGGCTACAATGAGCTGTTATTGGACCACTGAACTCCAGCCTGACTGACAGAGCAAGACCCTGCCTCTAAAAAAAACCCTAAAAACCAAAAAACAAATAAAAATTTTAGGCCAGGCACAGTGGCTCATACCCGTAATCCCAGCACTTTGGGAGGCTGAGGCGGGAGGATCTCCTGAGCCCAGGAGTTTGTGACCAGCCTGGGCAACATCAGGAGACCCTGTCTCCACGAAAATACAAAAATTAGCCAGGCATGGTGGTGTGCACCTATGGTTCCCAGCTACTCGAGAGGCTGAGGTAAGTGGATCACTTGGCCCAGGATGTCAAGGCTGCGGTGAGCGATGATTGGGCCACTGCACTGTAGCCTGGGAGAGAAAGCGAGACTGTTCCAAAAAATAAATAAGTAAATAAATAAATAAAATTTACAAGACAAGGATTTCTACTTTTCCAAATTCTATTCGACATGTACTGGAGGTACCATCTAGAGCAATTAAGCGCAAAAACAAATCATTTAAAACATTATCAGAACTAATAAGCTTAGAAAGGTTGCAGGATACAAGATCAATATATAAAAATTAATTGTATTCCTATACACTAGCAGTGAGAAATCCAAAAACTAAGAAGGTAATGCATTTATAACAGCAAGCAAAAAACCACAAAAAAGTAACAACTACAACAAAACCCCAGAACAAGAAATCTAGAAATAAATTTAACTAAGTAGGTAACTTCCAATTTCCAGTCAGGCATGTAAGGAAGTTACAAGTTGTCATCCTCATCCATGGTACAAGAAAAATGCTGAACAAAATCAGTATAAACAACTCTTCTTAAATCCGTCAGAGAACTGAAGACACAGCGCAAACCACTGCCTGCAAAATTGGAAAGACAAACAGGTAGACACAGAAAATCCAAGTTATAGGTGCAGAAACCTCAAAACCTCCACAGAAACCTGAATGAAGGTAGGAAAACCTAACCCGTAAGAGGAATTCCTGAGGCTCAGTATGATTAAATCTGAGGGTTAAAAATTCCAGAGGGGCCCAGGCTTGAGCAAGGAGAGCGAGGGCACATTTTTGCATTTTATCTCTAGGAGCCCTGTGAGGTTCTCACAGTGAAGATTTAAAAAAAAAAAAAAAAAATCCCCTCCTGCTTCTGGCAGGGGAAAGGGGAAATAAGTCATTTTGAAATAAGCCCAGAGCACACTGTTCTCAACAATGCCTGCCTGAAAAGAAACTATTTCACCGGAGCTGAACTGAATACCCAACTCCAGCCCTCTCTAGCTTTCCTGTCTCACCTAAGTGGGGCAGGGGACCAAGAAGCACTTGTGAAGATCACAGCCCAGGGCACAGGCTCGCTCAAAGACTGAGATCTCCTCATAGGATTATAGAACTCTTCCCCTCCCCACGTACCTTACGGTCACATTGACAGAACTCCTGTATGATCAAAGGGGAATATAACTCAAATAACTGCAGATCTCAGGCCTTATTTAAGAAGTCTAGGCCAGGCGCCGTGGCTCACACCTGTAATCCCAGCACTTTGGGAGGTCAAGGAGGGTGGATCACCTGAGGCCAGGAGTTTGAGACCAGCCTGGGCATCATGACAAAACCCCGTCTCTACAAAAAATACAAAAAAATTAGCTGGCGCGTGCCTATAGTCCCAGCTACCTGGGAGGCTGAGGTGGGAGGATCACCTGAGACTGGGCAACCACTGTACTCCAGCCTGGGCAACAGAGTGAGACCCGGTCTTAAAAACAAAAACAAAACAGTTTCTAAACCCCAAAGACATCAAGGGAGATAAAATCTACACACAGGTATATCATATTCAAATTGTAGAAAATCAAAGATAAAGAGGAAATACTGAAAAAAGCCAGAGAAAAAACTACCTTACCTACAGAAGAGCAAAGATAAGAATTACATGAGACTTCTCATCAGAAATCACATGAGCAAGGAGAGAGGAGTGAAATATTTTAAGTGTTGAAAGAAAAATAACATGAAACTAGACTTCTATACCCAGTAAAATTATCTTTCAATAATGAAACAGACATAAAGACTTTCTCAAACAAAAATTGAGAGAATTTTTCACCAGAAAGTTTGTCTTGCTAGAAATGTTAACAGAAAATCTTTAGAGAGAAAGAAAATGATTTAGGTCAGAAATTTGGACCTACATAAGGAAAGAAAGCACATTAGAGAAGGAATAAATGAAGGCAAAATAAAATCTTTTTCTTATTCCTAATTGACAGACAACAGTTTGTTCAAAACAAATAATAGCAACAATGTGTCAGTAATTACAGCTTATGGATAAGTAAAATGAATGACAGCAATAAGGAAGAGGACAAAGGAATTGGGAATATTCTGTTATAAAGTAATTGAACTACCTGTTAAGTGGTATAGCGTTATTTGAAAGTGAACTTAGATTAGTTCTAAATGTACATAGAGTGTCCCCGTGGTCCATGACTTATAGTTTTTCAACTTCACCATGGTGCAAAACCAATATGCATTTGAGTACCTATAAAACCAGTTCGTTTTTCACATTTGGTGCCGTATTCAATAAATTACAAGAGATATTCAACACTTTATTATAAAATAGCCTTGTGTTAAATGATTTTGCCCAACTGTAGGCTAATGTAAGTACTGTGAGCACGTTTTTTTGTTTTTTTTTGAGATGGAGTCTCACTCTGTCGCCCAGGCTGTAGTGCAGTGGTGCATCTCGGCTCACTGCAAGCTCCGCCTCCCGGGTTCATGCCATTCTCCTGCCTCAGCCTCCCGAGTAGCTGGGACTACAGGCGCCTGCCACCACTCCTGGCTAATTTTTTTTTTTTGTATTTTTAGTAGAGACGGGGTTTCACCGTGTTAGCCAGGATGGTCTCGATCTCCTGACCTCGTGATCTGCCCGCCTTGGCCTCCCAAAGTGCTGGGATTACAGGCATGAGCCACTGCACCCAGCTGGTATTGTGAACATGTTTAAGGTAGGCTAGGCTAAGCTATGATGTTTGATAGGTTAGGTGTATTAAATGCATTTTTCAATTTGCAATATTTTCTTATTTTTATTTTTTTTTTTTTAGAAACAGGGTCATTTTCTGTCATCCAGGCTGGAGTGCAGTGGCATAATCATGGCTCACTGCAGGCTCAAACTCCTGGGCTCAAGCAATCCTCTTGCCTCAGCCTCCCGAGCAGCTGGGACTATAGGTTCGTGCCACCACATCTGGCTAATTATTTTATCTTCTGTAGAGACAGAGTTTCTCCATGTTGCCTAGGCTGGTCTTGAACTCCTGGCTTCTTGTGATCCTCCTACCTTGGCCTCCCAAAGTCCTTGAATTACAAGCATGAACCACTGTGCCCAACCTCAACTTAGGGGTATTTTCAACTTATGGTGGATATATCAGTATGTAACCCCAGGTACTGCAAACTGAAGGTCAATTACCAAAAAAAGTTTTTTTTTAAAGTACGGGCTGGGCACAGTGGCTCACACCTGTAATCCCAGCACTTTGGGAGGCCGAGGCGGGTAGATCACCTGAGGTCAGGAGTTTGAGACCAGCCTGACCAACATGGTGAAATCCCATCTCTACTAAAACACAAGAATTAGCTGGGCATCATGGCGGGTGCCTGTAATCTCAGCTACTTGGGAGGCTGAGGCAGGAGAATTGCCTGAACCCAGGAGGCCGAGGTTGCAGTGAGCCAAGAGCGTGCCACTGCACTCTAGCCTGGGCGAGAGTGAGATTCCCTCTCAAAAAAACAAAAAAAGTACAAGACTTGTACACTGAACACTATAAAATGTTGCTGAAACTAAAGATTTAATAAATAGAAAGACATTTTATACTCATAGATTAGAAGACTTAGACGATACTTCCAAGTTGATCTACAGATTCAATGCAATCCTTACCAAAAGCCCAGCTGGGTTTTCGTCGTTGTTGTTGCAGAAATTGATAAGCTGATCCTAAAATTTATATGAAAATGCAAGGGACTCAGAATAGCCATAGAATTTTTTAAAGAGAGAAAAGTTGGGGCCAGGCACGGTGGCTCACGCTTGTAATCCCAGCACTTTGGGAGGCCGAGGCGGGCGGATCACGAGGTCAGGAGATCAAGACCACGGTGAAACCCCATCTCTACTAAAAATACAAAAAAAAAAAAAAAAAATTAGCCGGGCATGGTGGCGGGCGCCTGTAGTCCCAGCTACTCAGAGAGGCTGAGGCAGAATGGCC
Source organism: Symphalangus syndactylus (assembly GCF_028878055.3). NCBI lineage: Eukaryota > Metazoa > Chordata > Mammalia > Primates > Hylobatidae > Symphalangus > Symphalangus syndactylus. The sequence goes on from NC_072433.2 coordinate 61,884,659, forward strand.
TGAACCCGGGAGGCGGAGCTTGCAGTGAGCCGAGACTGCGCCACTGCACTCCAGCCTGGGCGACAGAGTGAGACTCTGTGTCAGGAAAAAAAAAAAAGAGAGAGAGAGAGAAAAGTTGGAGGATTCAAACTTCTCAATTTCAAAACCTGTAATACTACAAAGCTATAGTAATCAAGATAATGTAGCACTGGTATAAGGACATAGATCAATGGAAAAAAACTTGAGACTCCAGAAATAAACTCTCACATTTATGATCAGTTGATTTTCAACAAGGGTGACATGATGATTCAATGGGAGAAAGAATAGTATTTTTGATAAGTAGCGGTGGGACAACTGGATATTCACATGCAAAAGAATCAATTTGCACCCCTACCCACGCCATATATAAAATTAACTCAGGCCAAGCATGGTGGCTCACACCTGTAATGCCGAAACTTTGGGAAGTCGAGGTAAGTAAGAGGACTGCTTGAGGCCATGAGTTCAAGACTGGCTTGGGCAAGATGGCAAGACCCCATCTCTATAAAAAAATTAAAAAGTTAGATGGGCAGAGTAATGTGCACCTGTAGTCCCAGCTACTTGGGAGGCTGACGTAGCAGGATACCTTGAGCCCAGGAATTCGAGGCTGCAGTGAGCTATGACTGGGGTCACTGTACTCCAGCCTGGGCAACAGAGTGATACCCAGTCTCAAAAACAAAAGAAAAAAAAAAAGAGAACTGTTACAATTCAATATTAAAGACAAGTAATCCAATTTAAAAATGGGTAGAGGGCCAGGTGCAGTGGCTCATGCCTGTAATTCCAGCACTTTGGGAGGCTGAGGCGAGTGGATCACTTGAGGCCAGGAGTTCGAGACCATCCTGGCCAACATGGCAAAAAGCCATCTCTACTAAAAACACAAAAATTAGCTTGGATGTGGTGGCATGTGCCTGTAATCCCAGCTACTCAGGAGGCTTAAAGCACAAGAATCACTTGAAGCTGGGAGGCAGAGGTTGCAGTGAGCTGAGATTGCTCCACTGCACTCTAGCCAGGGTGACAGAGTGAGAATCTCTCTCCAAAAAAAGAAAAAGAAAGAAAAGAAACGGGTAGAGGATCAGAATAGACTTTTATCTAAAGAAGATACAGAAATGGCCAATAAGGATATGAAAAGATGTGCTACATCATTAGTAATCAGGGAAATGCACATCAAAACCAAAAGAGAAACTACTTCATACCCAACAGGATGGCTAGAATCAAAAACACAAATAACAAGTACTGGTGAGGATGTGGAGAAACTGGAACCCTTCTATTCTGGTAACAGAAATGTAAAATGGTACAACCACTTTGGAAAACAGTCTGATAGTTCCTCAAAAAGTTAAAGATACAATGACTGTATGACTCAGCAATTTCATTGCTAAGTATATATGCAAAGGAAATGAAAATGTATGTCCATGAGAAAACGTGTACATGGTTCACAGAGGCATTATTCGTAATAGTCACAAAAAGTAGAAAGAACCCAAATGTCTACTTACTGATGAATAGAAAAATAAAATGTGGTATATCCATACAATGAAATATCATTTGGTAATAAAAATGAAGTACTGATACATGCTGCAATATGTATGAACCTTGACATTATGCTAAGTGACAGAAGCCAGTCACAAAAGACCACATTATGATTTCCTTTATATGAAATATCCAAATAGGTAAACTATATAGAAACAGAAAGCAGATTAGTAGTTACTTGGGACTAGGGTAGTTGGAGGGGTGCTAGCTAAAAGGTACAGGTTTTCTTTTTGAGGTGACAAAAATGTTTTAAAATCAACTGTGGTGATGATTGTATAACTGTGAATATGCTAAAGAAACAATGAAATGTACACTTTAAAGGGGTAAACTGTGTGATGTGAATTATACCTCAATAAATCTGTTTTAAAAAGAAAAGTGGAATTGTATTTCCTGTAGCTCTTCATTACCTAGTCCCTGTTTCCCCATCCAGAGTCATCTGATGCCTCTCCTTCCCTCAAACTCCTCCTGGGCACACTGAGCTTCCAGGACCCCTACATGTAATATATTCTTTTAAACCTCTGAGGCTTCCTTCTACCTGGAACATTCTTACAGCCCTTCCTTCTCTAGCCAAATCCTATTTGTTCTTTACATCTTGGCTTAGATGTCATTCCTCTATGTAGTTGTTTCTAACCTTCCACGCCTGAGTTACAGGCACATCTAATATGCTTCCACTGCAATATGCACTTAACTACTATTTTAGCACTCTTCTTACTGACTTCCGGTCAACTGTTAAATTGTATCTCCCACTAAAACTGGGTCTTATTTATTGCAGGTTGGCCTAGAGAAGGTAAAACATACTTTTCAAAAAAGAGATAAACTAATCATAAATCAGAATCACTTTGGTAACCATTTGTCAGCTCAGAAGAATGTTTAAAATAATAATAATAAAAAAAGACTGGGTACAGTGGCTCATGCGTGTAATCCCAGCACTTTGGGAGGCCAAGGTGGGCAGATCACTTGAGGCCAGGAGTTCAAGACCAGCCTGGCCCACATGGCGAAACCCCGTTTCTACTAAAAATAGAAGAATTATCTAGGTGTGGTGGTGCATGCCTGTAATACCAGCTACTCGGGAGGCTGAGAATCACCTGAACCTGGGAGGCAGAGGTTGCAGTGAGCTGAGATTGCGCCACTTCAATCCAGCCTGGGCAACAGGGTAAGACTCTGTCTCAAGAAACAGGGAGAGGAATAGTTAAAAAAGAGTCCCAAACTGCTGGAAATATTTAATTGTGAAGAGAAAAGTACTGATGCATAATTTGCCTAAGAAATATGCACTTAATGTTCAGACACTAAGGAAGTTTGCAAAAGGAAAAATAATGACACACACTGTCTTAACTGGATAGGCTTTGTGCAGATATACAAGTTTAACTTGACTGTTTAGAAAATACGGTTTTGATTTTCAAATACGTTGACTGTATTTGAATCTTTTTCTACAGTGATGTATGATAGGTTCTGGATCCCAGTGAATATCTGCCTGCAGAGTCAGACCCAAGAGAGTACTAAGGCTCAGTGCATTCTTATCAATTCTAAATAAGGGTGAAGGTAGAACAAATAGTACAGACTCCACCTAGAGTCTAAAATAACACGATGATGTCCTTTGTGTAGATTTCTTCAACCTTAAGTTTGAATGGGCTTCAATAAGCAATTTTGCTAGGAAACTTCCAGAATCTGCTGGGGAGAGTAGAGTGGAGAAGCATGAATTTATGGTGAGAGGAGTCAGAAGAAAACAATATTTTGAGACAATCATTAATTTTTCTGTGAAGTTGTTTAGCAATCTGGTAACTCAGAAATTCTGGCCAGATGCCGTGGCTCACGCCTGTAATCGCAGCACTTTGGGAGGTCAAGGCAGGAAGACTGTTTGAGCCCAGGAGTTTGAGAGCAGCCTGGACAACATGGTGAAACCCCACCTCTACAAAAAGTAAAATAATTAGCTGGGCATGGTAGTGTCCATGCCTGTAGTCCCAGCTACATGAGAGGCTGAGATGGGAGGACTGCTTGAGCCTAGGAGGTCAAGGCTGTGGTGAGCTATGATCGCACCACTGTACTCCAGGCTGGGCAACAGGGAGAAACCGTGTCTCTAAATAAATAAATACATTAGTTAATTAATTCTACTTAAAGTCCAAATAACTGCTTAAAAGCCTTTAAGAATGCAACAGCATTTTTCTGTCTAGCAGACTTAAGTGTCTAAAGTTCCAGGTCAAGTGACTGCAAAGCCACATTTTGGTGACAAAATTGAAGGAGAGGGAAAAGCTTTAAAACTGGTGAATTCTGAAGAAAAGGAAAGAGAATTTTCTGAAACTATAAGATCTACAATGACGTATATGACAGTAAGGTATGCTGGATTTCTTCCCTAGACAGATGACAAGGCCAGAAGACTCTAAATGTCAACTCAAGAAATAACTACAGGCAACCCTGTTTCATTTTATGAATCATACATGTATCTAACAGCCCAGAGAGAGAATGCTTTCAAAATTGGAGGTATTTAAAATGTCAAGAATGTATATTAAACTATCTGACTTTTAGGACTTTTAAAAATAAACATAGCCAGGCGTGGTGGCTCACACCTGTAATCCCAGCACTTTGGGAGGCTGAGGCAGGCAGATAACGAGGTCAGGAGTTCGAGACCAGCCTGGCCAACATAGTGAAACCCCGTCTCTACTAAAAATACAAAAATTAGCTGGGCGTGGTGGCAGGCCCCTGTAGTCCCAGCTGCTCGGAGGCTGAGGCAGGAGAATCGCTTGAACCCAGGAGGTGGAGGTTGCAGTGAACCAAGATTGCGCCATTGCACTCCAGCCTGGGCAACAAGAGCAAAACTCCATCTCAAAATAAACAAACAAACAAACAAACAAACATAGCAGCGGGTACAGGAAACAATGCTCTGACAATATACACTCCTTCAAGCCTATGGGAGTGAGGGAAGGTTAAGTAGAGTATAAACATGGGAGAACATAATACATGTAATTTACATCACCTTTGGAAAAGTAAAGTTGTAGAAAAGAGAAAAATTAAAGAAAATATGACTGAGTAGATTATATATAATAATTCCTAGAAGAGGCTAAATATAGTGAAAGGTCAATTAAAAAAGAAAGCAGTTGTTTTAGAAGTAAACACCCATCAGATGTTTATAGAGTAGTAATTATGTGATTCTGATGTTAAGATCCTCTCTTTTTAAGTTGTTGTTTAATGGGTGTAGAGTTTTGGTTTTGCACGATGAAAAGAGCTTTATAAATGGATCGGGGTGACGATGGTAAAACAATGTGAACAAACTTAATGCCACTGAACTGTACACTTAAAAATGGTTAAGATGGTAAATTTTGTTACGCATATTTTATCAAAATTAAAAAAAATAAAACCATAAAAAAGATCCTCTCTTTTTAAATTCCAGGCTCCAGTAGCCCTATCCATATTGCTGAAATGATTATAATAAAACAAATATTGTAACTTCTACACTGCTTGCAACTGAGTAATCATAATAAAGGAAAGTTATATTTGTATGGATAGATATATATGCATACGCACACGTGTTTGGTATAATGATTACATTCTGAAAACTTGAAGGGAAAACTCCAGTAGTTTAACTGAAGATAGAGATTTTTATTAATTATGACCCTATATACTTTACATCTTCTGGGTAAAAGACATACATCTTTTCAAAATGGATGGTACAACCTAGGAAGAGAACTGACACCAATAAATTCGAACTATACAAATCTAATGACCTAAAAAACGACAGACTTTAAAAATGAAAACTGTATCCAGATGTTCTTCCAAAAGGTTATAGTTAGCTTGCCATAAAACTCCTGGAGACTGCTCTTTGTGGCTTCAGTGAGGCAACTGTCCCCAAAGGAATATAGATACTTTCATATTGAGGCAGAGAAACTGAAGGCAAGGGCTAGGGGCAGGAAACAAATGAGAAATTCAATTTTCTTGTCACTGCACAAGTAGAGTAGGTGTTTAGCAGCTTGCTTTCTCACTTCCCAAACAGAATCTTCAGTGTTTTGGTTCAGAAAAATCTATTTTTGTCCTAAATTCTACTTCAAAACCTTGAGATTAAAACAAAGGCACTCTGATAAGAAATTTTCTGTCCCTATCACTCACAAATCTGGAGGAGAAAAAGGAGAGGAAGAAGGATAAATAATAATAGGTGCCACTACATTTTGAGTGCTTTCTTAGTGCTGGGTGTAGTATTAAGTGCTTTATATATGCTCATTTAATTCTCAAAACAATTCAATAAGGAAGCTGAGTAACAGGCTAAATGACAAGGTACCAGCTAGAAAGAGTTGGTTAGAACACGAACCAAGTCTAATTCCACAGCTGTGCTCAAAGTTTACTATTTAGGAATATTTTTGTATAACAGTTACATTTTTCTTGAATGTTTGTCCAGAGAGTTAAAACTTTAGAAACATTAATAAAGATGTCTCATAAACACTGATTTCCCCAGACAAGTGGCGCATTTTCCACAAACCGCTATTTTGGACAGAAAATACTAAAATAATTTTCTCCAGGTGTTTAGAAACTCAGTTAACCTAATGAAAGGACTATAACACAGTTTTGCATTCTTACTAGTGATATAAAGCACTTTTTCAAATTAATCTGATTGCCCACCTTACTTCCTTTTAAAATTATATTGAAATCCTAGTCCTAGATTTTCTTGAGAATTTCTCTGGTATATTACATAGAATTATATTTTAAAGCCACACACTGTAAAGACAGTTTAGGAGTGATTTAAAAAATGGAATTTCACTTTGATTCTGTTAATTCAAGAAGAGGATCTTCAAACACTGTAATTTAAAAAAAATGGAGACTTGCTACACGAATACTTTAAGCAAGAGCTAAATTCCTGAACAGTTTAACTCCTCCTATCATTTTTACTCAGCAGAATTTCAAATAGCAGCTTGTGTACCCAAGTTATTTACATATTTTCTTCCTTAATCATCTCCTTTTCAAAGGACATAGAGTTCATTTAACAACCAGTTATTATGTCCTAGTTTTATTGCTATTTTTATTTGCTTTCTTTAATGAATGAATCATTTTCAAAACCAGTTTGTAAAGTAATACTCGTTTCCGCTATTTCATGTAAAAAGCACAGGTCCAACAACTGCATTCTTTACCACCCCTTCCCATATGTCTCACCACCAAATCACCGTAAGACATCCTAAATTACAAACAGATTAATGTCTTTAAGAATGCAATTCTCAGGCTGGGTGCAGTGGCTCCCGCCTGTAATCCCAGCTCTTTGGGAGGCTGAGGTGGGCGGATCACCTGAGGTCAGGAGTTTGAGATCAACCTGACCAACATGGTAAAACCCTGTCTCTACTAAAAATACAAAAATTAGCTGGGCTTGGTAGCACGTGCCTGTCATCCCAGCTACTCAGGAGGCTGAGTCAGGAGGATCACTGCAACCCGGAAGGTGGAGGTTGCAGTGAGCCAAAATCGCACCACCCAGCCTGGGTGACAGAGTGAGACCCTGTCTCAAAAAAAAAAAAAAAAAAAAAGAGAATGCAATTCTCTCATATCTAGCTTCCAGACTTAGTTATCATACAGACCATAAGTAATTGTGACTTGGACACTAGCTAATATTCCAGGAACTAGTTATTGGTGAAGTAGGAGGAATTAGGAAAAAAGCTGTTAGGTCATCTAGGTCATCTGAGAATTTGTAAAGAATGGGTAGGTTAAATACCCCTTAGGAAAGCAGATTTCAAAAAACTAGGCCAGATTACATGGAATGAAATTATTGAAAAAAGGGGATTCAAATGGTTACTAAGTTCTTGAAAATGTGGTTCTAATAATTACAGAGGGTGTTAGTAAGAGAGAGGTACTAAACAAACCAGGATGGTTAGCACAGGACTCATCAGAAACAGCACACTATAAAAACAGCAATGTGGTATAATGACTCCAGCATCATTTAATGCCAGGTAAATCATTCCCTTCTTTGAATATGCTTCTTCACCAGCAAAATGGGGACATTTCCCCTGCAGAGCTGTTGTAGGGGGTTTGTTACCTACTAAGATCAGTATGTCTTTGCAGTTCTTTTTGTCCTTAGGTTATATGCCATCATTAAGGGAGCACAGTCAGAGTTCTATGTTGAAAAGTTACTTGATAATTTTTTTCCTTGATGGTTACCTGATTAATTTGATATATAGTTAGGTTCATTGATTTCAATTTGTATTCAATATTGAAATTTACTTTTTTCAATAGTAAGACTACTCTTCTTTACAGTAGTGGTACTATTCATATGAGGTAAACATTGTAGCCAGTTGTCCATGGACTAGAATTTATATGTAAACAGTAGAATCAGTATGGTAACATTTATATCTACAACTTAATATTTATTACAATAAAGTATTTATGATCAATTTTAAGATAACTGCCTATGGCTCCTGAAAAGACTATAGCTAAGGATCCTCAAAAGTTAGTCTGATTAACTTTAGTTGACACTTACATAGTGCTATGTGCCAAGCACTGTAAGTGTTTTATATACATGAAACAGACCTCTGAGGTATGTTGCCCAAAATCATGCTGCTAGTAAGCTGAACAGATAGAATTTTTTTTTTTTTTTTTAAGACAGGGTCTTGTTCCATTGCCCAGGCTGGAGTGCAGTGGCACAATCATAGCTCACTGCAGCCTTGAACTCCTAGGCTCAAGCGATCCTTCTGCCTCAGCCTCCCAAGTAGCTAGGACTACAGGCACACACCATCATGACTAGCAACTAAAAAAAAAATGTTTGTAGAGATGCGGTCTTGCTATGTTGCCCAGGTTGGTCTCAAACTCCTGGGCTCAAGCGATCCTCCCATCTCAGCCTCCCAAAGTGCTGAGATTACAGGCACATGAACCGTCATGTCCAGACAGAACGGGTAGAATTTGAACCTAGGCTCTACAGTCTGTGCTGTTAGCCACTTTAATATAATGTCTCCTGCATTCTAACTGATTACACATACGTTCCTGCCATAAATAGGAGCCATAAAACTTAAACCTTTTCTGGTTTACTTAAATGTGTGACCTTAAGAAAATTATTGTATCGGCCGGGCGCGGTGGCTCACGCTTGTAATCCCAGCACTTTGGGAGGCCGAGGCGGGCGGATCACGAGGTCAGGAGATCGAGACCACGGTGAAACCCCGTCTCTACTAAAAATACAAAAAATTAGCCGGGCGTGGTGGCGGGCGCCTGTAGTCCCAGCTACTCGGAGAGGCTGAGGCAGGAGAATGGCGTGAACCCGGGAGGCGGAGCTTGCAGTGAGCCGAGATTGCGCCACTGCACTCTAGCCTGGGAGACAGAGCGAGACTCTGTCTCAAAAAAAAAAAGAAAAAAAAAAAAAGAAAATTATTGTATCATAACTTTCCCACTATTAAAAATGTTTTCGGCTGAGTGCAGTGGCTCACGCCTGTAATTCCAGCACTTTGGGAGGCTGAGGTGGGCAGATCACAAGGTCAAGAGATCGAGACCATCCTGGCCAACATGGTGAAACCCCGTCTCTGCTAAAAATACAAAAAGTTAGCTGGGTGTGGTGGCACACGCCTATAGTCCCAGCTCTCTGGAGGCTGAGGCAGGAAAATCGCTTGAACCCTGGAGGCGGAGGTTGCAGTGAGCTGAGATCATGCCACTGCCCTCCAGCCTGGTGACAGAACGAGACTCCATCTCAAAAAAAAAAAATAGTTTTCAAAGATAACTGCTGTAGAGCTGTAGACTAAATCTCCTATACATATTTGTAAATATTATTTAGGCCAAATCAACTGCTCTACCTAACCACTAATTTCACTCATTCAATCAACATTCATTAAACATTGTTGGGAGGTAAAGTGAGTCAATTTATTCTCCTGTCTTCTCCAAATCCCGCTGAAATGACCAAAGACTGGCCACTGAAATGACCAATATAATACACCAAAGAAACTGTCTAGAAGAGCTAGGTCCAGGATTTCAATATAATTTTAAAACAAAGGTTGGCAATTAATTTGAAAATGTGCTTTATATCAGAATTAAGAATGTAAAATAGTGTTATAGTCCTTTTGTTGGATAAACTAAGTTTCTTAAGAATATATATATATATAATTTGTACAAAATTCTATAGCAGCATGAGAAAATGACAAGAATACCATCAACAAAGCAGAATCACTGAAGAATTTCTTGAATCTATACGAGAGAAAACAGGTTCACAGGAAAGGAGTAAGTACCTCTGTAGCCTGTATCAATACAGTCAAAATACAGTCTTCTTCAATAGATAAGTTGATGGATTTTCTAAAAAAAACTCAGTAAAACCTCAAGCTCAGAGAAACAGGAGCTGAGCACAGCAGAGGGCTATTGGTAAAGACAGTGGAAACTGACCACTGAGAATAGCTGATATCTGTACCCTGAACTTTTCATCTGGGTATGAACTGCTTGAATAGCCAAGTTGGAGATTTGCCACAAGAGGCTCCTAGAAAGGAACGGCAGAGCACAGTAGGAGGTGATGGATAAGAGATACAATCTTTTAGTTAATTCTAGGCTAATAAAAAGAGAAAAAAAGCAGTGCTCAGCAACTTACAGAGGCAAAAAATAAAAGAAATAGCACAGTAGGGAAAACCCATAATGTACCCAACATCCCTGATAACTGTCAAGATAGTCACAATAAAGGATAATTAAATATTCAATACAGGGTGGTCCACTTAAAGCCAACATCTTACTTAACTAATGGTGCAATTCTAAATGGTTACACAATAATAGCTACCTACTGAATGGTAAGAACCTCAGAAAGAGTATAAGGTTTCCAGGATGAGTCCTATATTAGCAACATGTCAACATAAAAGGGTTTGTCTTCTAATCCTAATCCACTAAATCTTATCCAGAGTAGGAGTCTAAAAGGTGATTTAGTAGGCTGATATATGACTGTCTACATTTGTCTTAGTAAGATTCTTTGCTATAGTTTCTTAAGTGACTCAATTAAAAAAGTTTTTAAACCCAAAGTATTTTGTCTACAGAATAAAAAAAGTCTCACATTTTATGTTTCATCATAAGAAAATGAATAAGATTATACTATAAATTATCTTATAGGCTACCTGTGATTATCAATCATCCTTTACATTTGGAACCCTTGACTGACACTTGATTACCGTCTTAGTCCATTTGGGCTGCTATAACAAATGACCAAGTGGCTTAAAAGCAATTAAAATTCATTTCTTACGTTTCTGGAGGCTAGAAATCCGAGATCAGGTCGCCAGCAAGGTCTGGTTCTGGTGAGGGTCTTCTAGGTTGCTAACTGGTAACTTCTCATTGTATCTTCATATAGCACAAAGTGGGCTAGACCTCTTTTTAATCACCTCCCCAAATCCCCTCTGCCTAATACCACCATATCGGGCATCAGGATTTCAACATGTGAATTTGGAAGGAGGGGTGCATTCAGTCCATGATAGTGACTAACCTCAACTAATGAGGTTAGGGTTATGGTTTACATACCTAGCCAGTCGGGGAAATCTACCCTAGGACTACAGATTACATCCATAACCCAGTTAGCAAATGTTGGCTAGTGTAGGAAGGTTGACAGGATGCTAGTGGCTTAGTACAATCTGTCATCACACTTGAAAAATCCCCAAATACATGTTACCTTTGATATGCAGTACAGCACCTGCATATAAACATTTGGAGAGGCTGTCTGATACTCTTAGTGCACTGAGCTGGAAGAAGGTAGCAATCCAAGTATCAGGGGCATGGTTACAATGTACATCGTGAAAGTGATACCGGCAGGGCCCAGGCAATGGCTCACGCCTGTAATCCCAGCACTTTGGGAGGTCAGGGTGGGAGAACTGCTTGAGTTCAGGAGTTTGAAACCAGTCTGGGCAACATAGCGAGACTACTTTTTTTAATGGAAAAAAAAAAGTGATATGGGCAGCCAAGGATAAAACAATGATATATCCTACTTTAAAAACATCAGATTGCCTTCAGTAACTGTATGGTGGGCAAATAATCAACTGCAATGTTTATGTTCTATGTATCAAATGTGATAAGAGATTAATCCATTTAGTTGCTTAACCACAACAACAACAGTTACCATGTGTGCCTGTACTGTGGTAGATGTTTCAGATATATTAACTTTAATTCTTACAACCACCCTTCAAGGTAAGAAGTATTATCCCTATTTATACATGAAAAAACTATAGCTCAGAGACCAAGAAACATGCTCAAAGCCCCTCAGCTGGTAAACAACAGAACCAGAATTTGAACTGAGTTCTGACTTCTACCCCATGTTTTTTTTTTTTTTTTTTTTTTTTTTTTTTTTTTTTTGAGACAGGGTCTCACTCTGTCACCCAGGCTGGAGTGCAGTGGTCCAGTCTCGGCTCACTGCAACCTCCACCTCCCAGACTCATGAGATCCTCCCACCTACGCCTCCTGAGTAGCTGGGACTACAGGAACACGCCATCATGCCGGGTTAATTTTTGCATTTTTTGTAGACACAGGGTTTCGTCATGTTGCCATGCTGGTCTCGAACTCCTTGAGCTCAAGCGATCTGCCCACCTCGGCCTCCCAGAGTGTTGGGATTACAGGTGTGAGCCCAGCCCCCATACTCTTTTAACTATAACTTTCTGAATAAAATACTTTCCTAAGAATTTAACATATCATATACACTCACTTTTATTTTCAAGTAAGAGGATATTCATGAAGATGAAGGGGGACAGGAACTATTTTTCAGTTGGGGGAAAATACAGAATAACAAAATTTAGGTAAATTTTCAAGCACAAACAACTATGGGAAAGCCAGAATTAGAACCCAGATTTCAACATAAAAGACTTAATCTGCACCTTATCATACTTAAACTGGCATACAAAATACTGTTTTTCTCCTTACTCTATCCAATCATAGAGGTCCCCTCAGCGAACAGTAACCATTCTAGACCAGACTAATGGCCCTTCCCATGGGCTCAGATGAGGAACATCGGATCCAACCTCTTCCATTTCATCTTGATTCCTCATGGGAGAGATTATTCACCCATTACAAGTTCCTCACCATCCCCTACCCACCCCCACCATAGCAAACTACACATATCATATGCACTTGCATTCACTCATACATATCTTCCTCAGCTCTACTGAGTTAACTCTACCTCAGGTTATTCCACTTCAGGAAACCTCTTACACATACATTCTCCGTAATTCCTCTGACAGGGCCAGAAAACCCAAAACACTGTTGACACATATAAGAAGAATCTCAGTGAACAACTATATCACATAGGAGGAATGTTGTAAGCTTTGAAGTCAAACTGATCAAGAATAAGGGAAATAAGCTGCCCTTTCGTGTTCCTTTTTATCTTTTGAAAATGCAAATAGTAAAGCAACTGTATTGCTTTCTACTATTTTGTTGTTGCAGAAGTAAGTATTTCAACTACAACATGGTCTTGTGGGCTAGCCTAGAAATCTAACTTCTGTATTGACCCAGAGAATCAACAAAACAACCTACAAATTAAGTTTCATCTTATAATATTAAAGTCAGGGCTGGGCACGGTGGCTCACGCCTGTAATCCCAGCACTTTGGGAGGCCGAGGCGGGTGGATCACTTGAGGTCGGGAGTTCGAGACCAGCCTGACCAACATGAAGAAACCCTGTCTCTACTAAAAATACAAAAATTAGCTGGGCGTGGTGGCGCATGCCTGTAATCCCAGCTACTTGAGAGGCTGAGGCAGGAGAATCGCTTGAACCTGGGGGGCGGAGGTTGCGGTGACCCAAGATCAAGCCATTGCACTCCAGCCTGGGCAATAAGAGTGTAACTCCATCTCAAAAAAAAAAAAAAAAAATTAAAGTCAGGAATGATTATATAGTAGCTGGACTTCATTTTCCAAATAAAAACCAACTGATACTTTTTTTTTTTTTTGGAGACGGAGTTTTTGCTCTTGTTGCCCAGGCTGGAGTGCAATGACACGATCTGGGCTCACTGCAACCTCTGCCTGCTGGGTTCAAGCGATTCTCCTTCCTCAGCCTCCTGAGTAGCTGGGATTACAGGCACGTGCCACCACGCCTGGCTGATTTTGTATTTTTAGTAGAGATGGGGTTTCTCCATGTTGGTCAGGCTGGTCTTGAACTCCTGACCTCAGCTGATCCGCCTGCCTCAGTCTCCCAAAGTGCTGAGATTACAGGTGTGAGCCACCGCACCCGGCCCCAACTGATACATTTTTTAAAAAACGAAGCCTGAATCTATGGATATGCAGCTAATTTGATATGTAACAATTTAAGTATCATACTTGTGAAAATGAGATAAGACTGGGAATGCCAAATATTCCTGTCTTCTGAGCTCTAGTCCCTTTCTTCTTGCATATCCTACTCTCACCTCAAACAGAACATGTCTAAATCAACTCCTCACTTTTTACAATCACCTCACTCTCTAAATTCCCAATTTTATTCCCTAGCCCAGGTTCAAAATCTTAGTGTTAACCATAACATTTCCTCTTTCCTGCCCTGTGCAAGCTTAGACTGAATGCTGCTTAAGATACAAAGATCAATAAATCATATTCCCTGCTCTCAAAGAACTTAAAAAAAATCTATACTATAAAAAAATTATATTAGAAAATAGGGCAAGTACCACACAAATAACCATGATACAGATATGCTACCATAAAAAATGTGCAAAGTGTTACCAAGGGGGTGGAAAATCACTTTAGGTAAGGGATCAAAAAAGGTTTTATGAAGATAACAGCGGATATGCTCGGAAGATGGGTAGGATACTGCTAAACCAGGGACTGGAGAGAGTGAGGGCCAAAGAATTACAGATGAGAATACAGATTGTACACAGGAAACAGAAAGTAATACAGAGGGGCTAGAATGTACATTCATGCGGGGGAAAAAAGCAGGATCTAAGGCCAGAAAGTATTATAAGTTGGAGCCAGATTGTGAAAATCCTTGAGTGTCTTTTGTTCTGTGGAAGATGAAGTCACTGAAGGTTTCTGGTACAAACACATGCAATAGTTAAGAGCCAAGATTCACTGTGTGACATTAGGCAAGTGACTTCTCTGTATTTTCATTGGGCTGTCTAAATAACAGCACTTACACAGGGGCATTGTGGGGATCAATTAACACATGTAAAGTGTCTAGAAAAGAATCTGTCACAAAGTAAATGCTACACAAGTATTTATTATTCTATTTGTTCTTTAGAAAGATAAAATAAGTTGCAATACAGAGAAACGGACTGGAATAGAAATTTTACTGCCTACTATCTACCTTTACTCATGCCATTCCCTTCCCAAGAACAAGAACTACCCAAGTCTTCCTTATTACTCATTATTAAATGTATCATCTGTTAAGCTCAAATTCCACCTCCTCTCTGATTGCCTGATCATATGCATATGTTGGTACATACTCACAAGATATAAGACATGCAAGATACAATTTTATCTTCCTAGGGTATAGGGTACCTCAAGGACTTTTTTCATTTGCTTAAACATAATCTCTCTGATTATTTCAGTACAGATTCCTTACAGACCACAAATACGTCAATAGCATTTGTTGCAAGATGGTCTGGAATGAAGTCCAATGGCACAGGGAATATCTATGGGAAGATTTTTAAAATATTCATAGTAAATTAAAGATTTCTTTTATCAAAATGATGGTACTTTATAAATGAAATGGTCATATCTCTTTGATAGTCTAAGTGGCCTTAAAGATTTTTGTCTTTGGAGATCAGTGGCCTGGTCAGCAGAACTGATCTGAACATGGCCTATTTTTGAGAAGAACTTCCATTATTATGGCTGAAATTAGACCCAACCATGTTCCAGGTAAACAACTTACTGTGAATATATTGCAATAATGAAATTTTGTTCATCTTTTTTCTTACTTGACCCACCCAACTGCATTTTTTTCTACCCCTGTTTAATCTCTAACTATAGTAGTATATGGTCCCTAGTTGAACAGATCTATATTAAAAGTCAACAGCTGCCTTTTCGCTCAATATATACAACGGCAAGTATCAAAATGCCAAATGTGACATTTTATTTATAGCAAAGCTAGTATAATGAGACACACAAAGTGCAGCCTTTTGCTAATTAAAAAAAAAAGCAGTGATTCAAAGATATGTCAGTTTGCTTCAAAAATGAACTGGAGTCACACACTGAAACTTCCCTTAAGCAAACTATACATGTTAGTTGGTACATATTCACAAATACATGTAAGTACCATTGATAGCAACACCCAAACCCAAATGCTCTTTATTTTGTCAACTCTAAAGCAATAAACCCCAAAGGAACATCACATTCTACTTGCTCATTGCATATCTGGCAAGAATTCTCCCCCGTGTAATTTGCAGTTAACAAGAGAATGCACAGTAAAGTTTACAAACACAGTATATTTAAGTGAAATACACAGTAAGGGTATATTATTGAAAAATGATTTTTAATTCGGGTACCTATTTTTAGGCATCCTGATATTCAAAGACCTTCAGGTTTCCTCATGGCTCTTATCTAAGCCTCTTTAGGATTTCTATAACAGCTTTCCCAACATTATTTTTTCATCAGTTTGTAGTCGATAAAGGATGAAATAACTGCTACTTTCAATCTGTTGTTATCAATTGGATCAGGTTTTCTAATTATAAAGCTGTTAGCTGCTTAGTTGGGCAAGGAATTCTGGAAAGTACTCGGAAGAAAATGTGTAGCTTCAGAAGTTGAAAATACGACATTCTGACAACCAAAAAGACATGAATGTCATGTTATATAAACCATCACAAAGGTAAAGCTGTAAATATGAAATTTGTACCTATATACCTGTCACTGCTGTCACCGTACAACCTAATTTCCTGGGTCTCTTAGAGAAGCATATCAAACACGGTCACTATGTAAATAATTATGCATTTGGGTTGCAAGAATAAGTTCTTATTTATAATTCAACAGTAACAATTTCATAAACAGGAACACTTCATTACATGTCTAAATTTCCCCTATAAGATTATGCAATATGGCCCACCGCCTAAGTATGCATTGAAATGGGTTATGGAAAAAATGAACTCACAGTTGCATTACAGAAGCTAGTAACTAGAAAAAAATTTATTCCATAAACTAAATCTTCAGTTATACCGCTTGCCAGGTTTCTATAAAGAACCAACTATCTCATATATTTCGAACTTATTTTCACACTTCGAGGTGAGAAAAATTGACTTGATACTCCAACTGTACTACCAGCTCTTAAATTCCTTTAAAAATAACTTCTGAACTAAATGATCTTAACAATACACTGTGGTTAATACTCTTTAACCCACAGGAGAACAAAGTTGGAGTCTAAACCTGCATAACTATTGAAGTGCTGAAAGAGGTATTAATCAGGTCTGAATGATACAATTTTTATTAAAAAAAAACCCTCAACTGCAACTTGTCTAAGACCAATTACATGGCTCGTAAATAGTGGGACTGGGACTTGGCTACATGTTGGTTTGCCCCAAAGTCCGTGTGCCATTTCCACTGTGCTAGGCTGTCTTTCACTTAGAAAACCTCTTCAATCTGTTCCAGAAACATATAAACCCAAGTACTCCTTGGTTTTGGTAGTTACATGTGTCCCATAAGTGTATATTACCACAACAACTGACTATGCAGTCACTCTTCCCAGATTGGACCCAGCTGGGTTCACGAACATTCAAATACAGACACATTATGTTGCCTTAAATCTCTTTCTGGAACAAGGCAGGGTATAAGTAAATAAATAAGACAGACAGTACAAAAGGGAAACACTAAAAAATCCAGATGTTTTGATCTTTTATATAATAAATGACTAACATTTGAGCATTTACTATGTATCAGACAATGTGCTAATCTCTTATATGCCACATTTTATTTCCTCACAACTAGCCTTTGAGATAAATATATTGTCTCCATTTTATAGCTGAAAAATCAAATTACATGCCCCAAATCATAAAGCTAATAAAAAGGGAATCCAAGAATCAAATAGAGATATGTCTGACTCCAAATTCTACAGAACCATTTTACTATACTGCAACTCCAATACAAACTCAGTATTTATCAGGAAAGGGATCAAACGATGTTTTTGGTCACACTAAGCAGAACAGTGGAGAACCGATATATGTAACTATTACTATACAAAATTTGAAAGGGGTTCTGGCAGCCAAATAAGGAAGGACTCAATAAGTATGGCCAATCTAACAAATGCATCAGCAGTCTTTACTCTAGTTTTTTTTTCTTCTGAATTTCCTTCTTTTAGTGATTTCCATTTACTCATGCCTGCTGTTCATGTTCTTAATCCTAAATTCCCCTTCTCCAAAAACATTTAGGCTTATTTATACTCTTAATTCTGAAGTGGTTCCATCTCTGTTGGTAATGGTAAAAGAGATGATGTTTGGAACTAAGGTTGTAAAGGAAATATTAATGCTTTGTTCAGGAGATCTAATTTCTTATTGTAAAATCTGGTCTACTCTGGGAATTTACAGTATCATAAATGATCTCAAGCTTTAAGCATGTCCTGTGAGTACTGTAAAAAGACTGGTTTTTGAATTTTTATTGATAATTATTACTTGATATGCTGAAATAAATTATACTGATAATGTCACTTTTTAAAAAACCACATTTAAAAAACATCTTTAATCACTTTATCTTCATAGACTTTTAGGCTTGGAAGTAAAAAACTGAGTGGTCCAAATGTCCACCAACTGATGAATGGCTAAATAAATGTGGTCTATCCATATAATGGAATACTTGGCAATAAAAAAGAAATACATAGCTAGGTGTGGCAGCATGCATCTATAGTCTCAGCTACTTGGGAGGCTGAGGCTGGAGGATTGCTTGATCCCAGGAGTTTGAGTCCAGCCTTGGGCAACATAGCAAGATCCTGTCTCTTAAAGAAAAAAAAAAAGTCATAACATGGATGAACTTTGAAAACATTATGCTGAGTTTAAGAAGCCAGTCACAAAGGATCAGATAGATTCTATGATTGGAAATGTCCAGAACAGGCAAATCAACAGACAGAAAGCATATTAGGTGTTGCCTAGGAGGCTAAGAGACACCTCTTAGCCTGGTCTTGGAGTAATGAAAATGTTCTAAAATGGACTACGGTGATGGTAGCACACAACTTTATGAAGATACTAAAAGCCACTGATTTGTATACTTTAAATACTTTATTTGTATACTTTAAATGGATGAATTTTATTATTATGTGAATTACATCTCAATAAAGCTCTTTAAAAAATTTACTGGAAATAGGCTCAAAAGGCCAATGAAGAAATATTATTAATGCTTTTTAAATTCAACGAGAACACAATCTCAAAATGTTTGCCCTTTTAGATAACCAAATCCTGTCCTTCTCTATAAATCATGTCCAAAGTGATTAATAAAATGAAGTTTGAGATAGGTTTGTTTAACAACTGATGTTACAGAGTTCTTTCATGTCAAAGTACCTTTGTGACCACTGAAGCTGTTACAGTTCCAGGGAAAGGACTAATGATTTAATCATTTTCTATTACTTAATGAACAGGTCTGCTTGAGCAACTTGTAATTTTAATGTTTTAAACTGAGGATCCCCAGTGCATAGGCCGGGATCTACCTGCAGATCTTGAACCCTTATGAGATAGACGTCAAGCACCACAGTCCCTTATCTGAGGTTTACCAGATTTTCCTATGAAGTAGGTAGGAGGTAGCAGAATAGGAAATGATACCCCTCACCAAGTCTTTCACTTCCCTGAACACCTGCCAATCTTTAGACCTGAGGAAAATGAAAACTCTTCCTCACAAAATTCTAGACATATAGTGGGTTTTAAACACGTAAGACTTTCTCCTTATTCCCAATTTTACTATCCATGAGCAATGGAGACCGGGGGAGAGGACAGAATCCTGTTGGCATAATACTTTTAGCTCATTTGTGTCTCCTCACTCAATTCTTGTCAGGTCACGAGGACTGACTTCATCTGACTGGTAGTTTAGGAGAAAATACTGGGCATATGTGATTCAACATTTTGCCTTTGGAAGCACTCATCTCTCCTCTGTCATGCTGGAAGTATTATAGGGGCAGGTCCCCCAGTTCTGTCTGGGACTGGATTGTTAAGTCTGCTCAATTTTAAGGTCCAGGAGTAGGAAGTCACGTGCCCCCAAATGTGACATTCTCCAATATCCTCTTAGTAATAAAATCATATTTTAGCCCCTAAATACCTTATTTCTTTTTTGCCCCTCAACTAGTTCAGAATACAAGCAGGGAAGAACATGTCAGTTTTTGAGACCCCCCGCTAAGCAGTAACATCCCATCTAGACAATTTTAAAAACAACGAGAATGAAAATATCTTCAGAAATGAATACACTAAGCTTAACTTCATTATGACAAACTATAACATGAATATGATAACCACTTTAGGGAAATTTTGATGAGACATAAGGAAGAAGTTCTTTCAGCTACTTGAAAGAGACTTTTGGGGAACATCTGGAAATCTTCATAAAGAACATAAGGCAAATCTATCTAGGATGATTAGGATTACAGTCACTGAAATCCTCGCTGTGAGGGGATAATGCCTCCCTCACTAAAGGGATCTGTAGACCATTTATATTTATCAGAGAAGCAGCTTTACTTAACTGTTTATCTTGTTAAAATTAACTAACACTAATTTTTCCCCCTGATAAAAAGTCTCTTCAGGGGTGAGAAGAGAGTGACAGTGAAATTAAGAAGCTTGTACAAAGCAAAGACTATCACTTTAAGACTGAAACCCAAGTCTCTTTCTTTCCCTCTTCTGTAATCTGGGAAAACCTCCAGCCACTGAAGAATTTTAATTTCATTTAAGATAAGTAAAAGGTGTGCATAAATAACATATAGGTAATACTTCAGTGAAGAATTTTCTTCAATGGAATCTTTGCAGCACTGAAACTCAAATCTCACATGCAAAGCACTGCCATGTGGGGGAAAATGTGAAAATGACTATTTTACATTGGCCAAATATAAACATCCTAAGGAATCAGATCAAGTAATGGATGTCAAAGTGCTTCAAAAACTATGAAGCATTATATAAAATCAAAGATACTGCTATTGATGTTGAGTTCCAGTAACCAGCAGAAATTTGACCTTAGCATAGCAGAATTATGTAATTTCGCCACTGTATTCATCTACCATTTAATATTTCTGGTTACACTAACAGAAAAAGAGTCTTCATTCGAGTGCCTTCCCCCATACATACAATATGATGTTTCAGATATTCAAAAGTTTGTGCATAATCCACAAGCCATTACAACAAGTAGATGAAATGTTAATCACACAGGTGAAAATAAAAGGGATGTACTTTCTCTGTATCTAGACCAAGACAATAAAAACATGAAAAACTGCTGTCCAAAGTATGGTCCATAATCTTATAGTAACATAGTTTATCAATGGGGACTTCAGGAAGTTGCTCTTCTTTTTTTTTTCTATTTCCTTCTATGGTAGTTCAAATAGAAGCTGAGAACAGAGATTAGAGTATGGAGAGACTGGAAGAGGAAGAACAGCATGGAAGTGGCAGAGAAAGTCCAAAGCCAAGAGGGACATATATTTAACTTGTTCTAAGCATGGCTGTATTATTCTTAATGTTTCCTTATTTCCTAGAACATCTAATAGAGAAAACAGCATTTCTCATAGTTCTGGGCTTTCATTTCAAAACTGGATTCTGACACCTGTTCTTATAAACTAGAACAGCAATATAACAATATGTAATCCTTCCTTCCTTCCTTCCTTCCTTCCTTCCTTCCTTCCTTCCTTCCGTCCGTCCGTCCTTCCTTCCTTCCTTCCTTCCTTCCTTCCTTCCTTCCTTCCTTTCTCTCTCTCTCTCTCTCTCTTTCTTTCTTTCCCCTCTCTGGCCCACGCTACAATCTACTCGGCTTGCTGCTGCCCCTGCCGCGGACTACCTGGGACTGCCGGCGCCCGCCACCGCTGCCTGCCTTTTCTCCTTTGGATGCAGGCACGCGTTCGCCATCTTGGCCACGCTGGTCGCCAGCTCCTGACGCCGAGTGCTCTGCCCGCCTCAGCCTCCCGAGGTACTGGGACTACAGACGGAGTCTCGCTCACCCAGTGCTCGGTGTTGCCTGGGCTGGAGGGCGGTGGCGTGGTCTGGCCTCGCGGCAGCCTCTACCCCCCGGCCGCCTGCCTTGGCCTGCCAGGGTGCTGGGATTGCAGCCCCTGCCCGGCCGCTGCCCCATCTGGAAGGTGGGGAGCGCCTCTGCCCGGCCGCCCCGTCTGGGAGGTGAGGAGCACCTCTGCCCGGCCGCCCCGTCTGGGAAGTGAGGAGCGCCTCTGCCCGGCCGCCCCGTCTGGGAAGTGAGGAGCGCCTCTGCCCGGCCACCCACCGTCTGGGAAGTGAGGAGCGCCTCTGCCCGGCCACCCACCGTCTGGGAAGTGAGGAACGCCTCTGCCCGGCCGCCCCGTCTGGGAAGTGAGGAGCGCCTCTGCCCGGCCACCCACCGTCTGGGAAGTGAGGAGCGCCTCTGCCCGGCCACCCACCGTCTGGGAAGTGAGGAGCGCCTCTGCCCGGCCACCCACCGTCTGGGAAGTGAGGAGTGCCTCTGCCCGGCCGCCCCGTCTGGGAAGTGAGCAGCGCCTCTGCCAGGCCACCCCGTCCGGGAAGAAGTGAGGAGCGCCTCTGCCCGGCCGCCCCGTCCGGGAAGAAGTGAGGAGCGCCTCTGCCCGGCCGCCCCGTCTGGGAGGTGAGGAGCACCTCTGCCCGGCCGCCCCGTCTGGGAAGTGAGGAGCGCCTCTGCCCGGCCGCCCCGTCTGGGAAGTGAGGAGCGCCTCTGCCCGGCCACCCACCGTCTGGGAAGTGAGGAGCGCCTCTGCCCGGCCACCCACCGTCTGGGAAGTGAGGAACGCCTCTGCCCGGCCGCCCCGTCTGGGAAGTGAGGAGCGCCTCTGCCCGGCCACCCACCGTCTGGGAAGTGAGGAGCGCCTCTGCCCGGCCACCCACCGTCTGGGAAGTGAGGAGCGCCTCTGCCCGGCCACCCACCGTCTGGGAAGTGAGGAGTGCCTCTGCCCGGCCGCCCCGTCTGGGAAGTGAGCAGCGCCTCTGCCAGGCCACCCCGTCCGGGAAGAAGTGAGGAGCGCCTCTGCCCGGCCGCCCCGTCCGGGAAGAAGTGAGGAGCGCCTCTGCCCGGCCGCCCCGCCCGGGAAGAAGTGAGGAGCGCCTCTGCCCGGCCGCCCCGTCCGGGAAGAAGTGAGGAGCGCCTCTGCCCGGCCGCCCCGTCCGGGAAGAAGTGAGGAGCGCCTCTGCCCGGCCACCCACCGTCTGGGAAGTGAGGAGCGCCTCTGCCCGGCCACCCACCGTCTGGGAAGTGAGGAGCGCCTCTGCCCGGCCGCCCCGTCTGGGAAGTGAGGAGCACCTCTGCCCGGCCACCCATCGTCTGGGAAGTGAGGAGCACCTCTGCCCGGCCACCCATCGTCTGGGAAGTGAGGAGCGCCTCTGCCCGGCCACCCTGTCTGGGAAGTGAGGAGCGCCTCTGCCCGGCCACCCTGTCTGGGAAGTGAGGAGCGCCTCTGCCCGGCTGCCCCGTCTGGGAAGTGAGGAGCGCCTCTGCCCGGACACCCATCGTCTGGGAAGTGAGGAGTGCCTCTGCCCGGCCTCCCATCGTCTGGGAGGTGAGGAGCGCCTCTGCCCGGCCGCCCCGTCCGGGAGGAAGTGAGGAGCGCCTCTGCCCGGCCGCCCCGTCCGGGAAGAAGTGAGGAGCGCCTCTGCCCGGCCGCCCCGTCTGGGAAGTGAGGAGCGCCTCTGCCCGGCCGCCCCGTCCGGGAAGAAATGAGGAGCGCCTCTACCCGGGCGCCCCATCCGGGAAGAAGTGAGGAGCGCCTCTGCACAGCCACCCATCGTCTGGGAAGTGAGGAGCGCCTCTGCCCGGCCACCCACCGTCTGGGAAGTGAGGAGCACCTCTGCCCGGCCGCCCCGTCCGGGAAGAAGTGAGGAGCGCCTCTGCCCGGCCGCCCCGTCCGGGAAGAAGTGAGGAGCGCCTCTGCCCGGCCGCCCCGTCCGGGAAGAAGTGAGGAGCGCCTCTGCCCGGCCGCCCCGTCCGGGAAGAAGTGAGGAGCGCCTCTGCCCGGCCGCCCCGTCGGGAAGAAGTGAGGAGCGCCTCTGCCCGGCCGCCCCGTCCGGGAAGAAGTGAGGAGCGCCTCTGCCCGGCCGCCCCGTCTGGGAGGTGAGGAGCGCCTCTGCCCGGCCACCCATCGTCTGGGAGGTGAGGAGCGCCTCTGCCCGGCCACCCATCGTCTGGGAGGTGAGGAGCGCCTCTGCCCGGCCACCCATCGTCTGGAAAGTGAGGAGCGCCTCTGCCCGGCTGCCCCATCTGGGAAGTGAGGAGTGCCTCTGCCCGGACACCCATCGTCTGGGAGGTGAGGAGCGTCTCTGCCCGGCCACCCATCGTCTGGGAAGTGAGGAGCGCCTCTGCCCGGCCACCTATCGTCTGGGAAGAAGTGAGGAGCGTCTCTGCCTGGCCGCCCCGTCTGGGAAGTGAGGAGCCCCTCTGCCCGGCTGCCCCGTGTCTGGGTAGAAGTGAGGAGCTCCTCTGCCTGGCCGCTCCGTCTGGGAGGTCTACCACGGAGGCCAAAAGCAATGTGGGGGCTGGACGTGGTGGCTCACGCCTGTGGTCCCGGCACTCTGGGGGGCGAGGCGGGTTGATCACTTCGGGCTAGGAGTTCGAGACCAGTCTGTCCAACTTGGCGAAACATGAAGAATACATCAGACAAACCAACCAACCAACTCAATGACAACAAAACAGGTCTACCCTGGAGTCATACTCTAATTTTTTCTATTTTCCTCCCTTTCTGATCCTTTATCCCACTTTCTTTTTCTTCCTCTTCCTTCTCCCTCTTCTTTGTCAAATAGAGGATTGAGTTATTATCACTGATCCATATAAAGTCCCTCTCTCATTTATTTTAACTCCCACCCCCATCTCTATTCCCCGACTTCCCATGTGCAACCTTCCTAATATGTTTGATACGCATCTTTTTGTTTGTATGTATTTTTAGAAAATGTTTATTGTTTTTGTATGCAAAAAAATTAATAAAAAAATGTAATTTTTATTGAGCATTTACTGTGTGTCAGGTACTGTTCTAAATGTTTGACATGGGTTAACTCAGTTAATTATCACAATATCCCAATGAGATGGATACTTTTATTATCCCTACTTTACACAGGAGGAAACGGAGACAAAGAGAGGCTAAAGAACCTGCCCT
Organism: Symphalangus syndactylus; assembly: GCF_028878055.3. Taxonomy (NCBI): domain Eukaryota; kingdom Metazoa; phylum Chordata; class Mammalia; order Primates; family Hylobatidae; genus Symphalangus; species Symphalangus syndactylus. The sequence goes on from NC_072433.2 coordinate 61,909,300, forward strand.
AAAGCTACAGAGCTATGAAGTGATGAAGTCTAGACTTGAATTCTGAAACTTTCCCTTAGTAGTTCACTGCAGTGGTTTTCAAGCTACATTCTGCAGACTGTTTCAGCTCCAAAAGTTCTACTTCTAAAATACATTTTATCCTGTTTAAAAACTGCAATGAAAACATCACAATCACAACTTTATAGACTGAATATAATACACCAAAGGGAACCAACACATTAACTTTTTGTTGCCAGGTTAAGTGGCTTTTGTGCAGCTCTTGAAATAAAGCTAGACCTGTCATCACTGAGATCTTCCTTGAACTTCTTGTAAATGTTTCATTGATTTGGAAGGTGTAACTCTGCACTTTTTTTTTTTTAACTCAAGACTACATCTGCCTGCTCAGGTGAGACTGTACAGCATACAAGCTCAAGCACAACAGTAAACAAAGGAACGTACTGTCCCATTCGTTTTACGTTTTGGGGGGGTTTACTGCCTGACATATGTAAGGTAAGAAATACATGCTAAATAAGAATTTCTAAAATTTCCTATGTTCCTACTATCTCTTATTCCTCTTTCTAGCCATAATATTTAACGGAGTGGTATCCTGAGATGGCAAGGGAAACTTTTAGAAAACAAGAATCACTTCCTCGATCCCAAATCAGCCACACATTGTCACTGTTACACTCTGGACCTTGTGCCTACGATCCCCTACCATTCCACTTTGCTGGATTGATCACTCCCACTCTGACTGGTCTTCAATTTTATTGGGTCCCCTATTCTACTGGCCATGTACCATCTGCTATTCGACTGACCAATCCATTAGTTTTTATTCACTTTCAGTCTTTATCCAGCTGATACTCCATAAGCCATCATTACAATATTTTGGCCACTATCCTAAATACCTTGGCTGCTCTATCATTTTGTTGCGATGTATCTGGCAAACCCCAACCTTGAAGCCTTCACATTATTCTTTATTATTCATTATTGTATATGAGGCTTTTACATTATTCTTGATGTTTCCTTATTTCCAAGAACACTTGGAAAATTCACCTACCTTAGTACCAAAGCAACACAGCACTACTAGAAAAGGTCAAGAGGGCAGATAGGTTATCACACTCTATGTTCATGACCATCAACTTCCACGATGCATCAATGCTGCTAGACAACCCTACTTATCACCGTTGGCAAGCTTTCTCTGCAATTATTTTTTTCTAACAGTTTCTATTTCCTCAGACCTTGGACATCCATTGCTCCCATCTCCATGGCAACTCACAGCCAATTTTGCCTCCAAATTTGAAAGAGTTATACTCATTCTATCCTTGCTTTCTACTGAATACAAGAGGAGCTTGCCCCCCCTTTTTTTTCTGTTTTCTTTTTAAGACGGAGTACCACTCTGTCGCCTAGGCTGGAGTGCAGTAGCGCGATCTTGGCTCACTGCAACCTCCACCTCCCAAGTTCAAGCGATTCTCTTGCCTCAGCCTCCTGAGTAACTGGGATGACAGGCATGCACCACCGCGCCCGGTTAATTTTTTTGTATTTTTAGTAGAGACAGGGTTTCACCATGTTGGCCAGGATGGTCTCAAACTCCTGTCCTCAGGTGATCCGCCCGCCTTGGCCTCCCAACGTGCTGGGATTACAGGCATGAGCCACCACGCCCGGTTATGCCCTTTTCCATCTTAGAAATGTTATGCTATCACTTATCTTTCTTCTCTTTTATATGTAACAATTCTTCTCTTTCAAGTGTATCTTTTGTATCGTCATTTAGTCTATTTTATCTATTGGGATTCTATCTAAAACTTCTTTGTAAAAAGATTCTTTCTGCTAGAGAACTGAAACCCCTTTTCCCCTAAGTACGTAAAGCCTGAAAGTCAGTCTCATAAAAGGAGTCAATACACATGTAAGTAGGATAAAAACATCAACAAATCATGAACTGGATGTCATACATGTAACCGTGTTAAGTTGTCGGGCAGCAACAATATTTTCATAAACAAAGCCCATAGTACCACCAAATTCGAAACCATCCTGATTCTTTCTTCATATCTTTTACAATTAAGAGTTCTGCTAAAACTCTATAGGCAAGAAAAGTAGCAGAATTTTTAGTGTTATTTTAATAACCAGTGAATCTGACAGCATGATTTTGTGTTACTAGGTCTAGATTGGGGGAGAGGAGGGAGGAGGAAGCAACAAATGTCCCAGCTACCGCTTTTTTTCTAAGAGCTAAAAATATTGCAGGATAAATACAGAACCATAAGTAATACTTAAAAAGTAAGTTTTGACAACACAGTGATGCTTTTTTTTTTTTTTGAGACAGAGTCTCGCTCTGTCGCCCAGGCTGGAGTGCAGTGGCGTGATCTCAGCTCACTGCAACCTCCGCCTCCCCGGTTCAAGCGATTCTCCTGCTTCAGCCTCCTGAGCAGCTGGGATTACAGGTGCGTACCACCATACCCGGCTAATTTTTTTTTTTTTTTTTTTTTGTATTTTTAGTAGAGACGGGGTTTCGCCATGTTGGTCAGGCTAGTCTCGAACTCCTGACCTCCTGATCCGCCTGCCTCGGCCTCCCAAAGTGCTAGGATTACAGGCGTGAGCCACCGCGCCCGGCCGCATTTTTATAAGAAATTATCCACTGAGGGAGCTTGACATTCCCAACCCTCCAAAAGTTCCTTCACCTGCACTGAACAAGCAGTTAAAAAACAAGACCATTCCTTAAATCAGAGCAGCTCTCCTGACAGCTGTTTACATTAATTAAGGTTTGGTCTCACTGGTCTGGGAGAGGTGGAGAAAGAGAGGCGGGGGAAGAGGGGAGGGAGGAGAGGTAGCAGGGAAAGAAGTGGCCCAAGCTGAGAAAAATCTTGGAAGCGCATTCACCTGGGGTATCCTTCAGAAAGATGCCCGCCTCTTTCCCTAGGGCACCACCTTGCCTCTCCCGCCCACAGTTCCGTGGTGGTACAGCAAGCACTGCTCCTGCCGCTGGGCTGCCTGCAACTCTAATGTGTTATTTAATTTTGTAACTACTATTAAGATCTCTCCAGCGTTTTTGTGATGCGCTGGAATGAAAGACGCTCCATAAAATGAGGTTTATTATTAGTAGTAGTATAGCTCCCGGGCCTAAAATACAGCAAAATTATAACCACATACACACTTCAAAGGGAAAATCCGAAGCCACAAGCGTCTCAAACACTGCCAAGCGGGCAGGCGATGGGCGGGGGTGTAGAAGGGCTCCAATCCGGCGCCCCCCACTCCCACCAGCTCTCCCAGCACCCACCATTCACCCTGCCTGGTGGGGTCAGCGCCCGCAGCCCGGGCTCGCCCCGGCCGCAGCTTCCTCTGGTGGTGGAGGGTCTGGGGTCGGACCTGATCCCTCTCGGCCTCCCCTCGCCCACCAGCTCTCTAGTGGCTCCCGCACTGCCCCGCAGGCTGTCTCACTCCCAGCCCCAGCCTCTCCGCCTGGTTTCTAATTCTCTTGCAGGAGCCTCAGTTTCCTCCCGTCCCCCACCTTGACTTTTTTTTTTTTAATCCAGAACGAAGCTCATTCCTCTGCGATCCCTCACATCGGAGGGCTGCTCCCCTCCTCCCCGGTCCGGGACTTGCCAGCCCAGCCCAGGTCTCCTCGGCCACTTTTCACCCGGCCTGGGGCGCTTCTCCCCTCGGCCCGGGGGTCCCGCTGGCGCCCGGCGGCTTCCTCTTCTCCATCCCCTTCCTCCGCAGCCCGTGTCTCCCCTCCGCCCCCGGTCCCCTCAGGCTAGCCTCCGGCCGGGACCCTCCACCCCGTCCTCTCCTCAGACCGGGTCTCCCCTCCCTCGCGTCGCCCTCAGCCAATCCCCCGCCTGGCCCCGCGCGCCAGCGGCTCACCCGCAGACTCCCCGGTGTTGATCCAGTCCGGGTTGGCGATGCTGGCGATGGCGAAGATATCGGCGGCCAGAAAGAGACATCCTGAGATGATGGTCAGTTTATCCATCTCCCCGCCCCGCTCCCCCCACCCCCCGAGCCCCGGACAGGCAGCGGCCTCACGCCTCCCGCCCCATGGGCCGCCGCCGGGGCCCGGAGTCCCCGCGCCGCTGCCTCGCGCCCCCTCGGTCCCCGCGCGCCGCTCGCGCCCTCCGCGCGCCCGGGACCAGCAGCCGCGGCGCGGCCCGCACAGACGGAACCGCCGCCCGCCCCGGAACTGCTCGGTCCGCCCGCCCCTCACCCGGAAGCGAAGCCTCGGCGCTGGCAAGGCTGGTCCCGGCTACCCGGCCGCCGCGCCCCAGCTCCGTCCTCCCGGCTCGGCCGGCCGCCCTGGGCCCCTCCCCGCACCGCCCGCCTCTACGTTCTGGACCCGGACCCGACCGGCCCGGCTGCGGTCCCTGCCCGGGTCCCGGTCTCTTCCGGCAGGCCACGCCACCTCTTAGCTTTCTGCCCACTAATAATAAGATTGTTGTCGTTGTTGATGACTGGGCACAGGCTGCGGCCCCTCCTGATCCCCTCAGAAGCAAAACTGGAATGAGAGTGGGGAGCTGCCCGTCTTCCAGCAGGAGGCGGGCCCCGACTCCCGCCGAGCGACTCCGGGCCCCGCGCGGTCCCTGTCACCTTGTATTCTCATTGCCCGTTCCGCGGCCGTCAGCTCCCAGGATTGCCCCATTTAGCAAATAGCTTTCGACACCCGCTCTGCGTCAGGCGCTGTAGGTGCAGAGGTACTGGAGTGGACAGAGGCAAGGCACCCGCTCTCGGGGAGCTCACGTTCTGGTGGGAAGAGACAAACACATTAAGAACCTATCTGTAAAATAAAGATAATTTCAGGTACAGATCCCTGAATTCAATGGAGGTCAGTGCGATGGGAGTCGGAGCGATACCTGCGATAGGGAAGGATGCATTTCCGCTGAGACCATCACGATCGTAAAGATCTGCACTTTGAAGACCTGGTGCAAGACCAGACAGAGGGAACAGCCAGTGCAAAGATCATTAGGGGAGCGGGGCAGAACGAGATCAGCGTGTCCAAGGAATTGCAAAATGGCCTGTGTGGCAGGAGAGTACCATGACAAGAGGTAGGCAGAGGCCAGGTGTAGGGCTTTGGGGGCCTTGGATTTTGTTCTGAGTGCAATGAGAAGGCAATGGAGGGTGTTTGCAGGAGAATCCCATGATCTTACTTAATCTGCGAAGATCCATAGTGTAGCTTATATGGGGGAAAGGCAAAGATGACAACAGGGACGCCAGTTAAGAGGCCAAGTAGTCCACGAGAGAGAAGTGTAGCTTTGGCTAGGGTGAGAGTAGTGAAGATGGAGAGGAATGGACAGATTTGGATGTTTTGTAGATAGAGGGAAGGACCTGCTGATAATGGGGAAGGAGTTGAAAGAGAACTCAAGAATAAGTTTTTGACCTGAGCAACCAGGTGTTATGATCCCATTTACTGAGTTGTGTGTGCAGCGTCTTAAGTTGGATGAATAAATAGGAAAAATAAGGCATTTGCATAATTTGTCAGCACATTATACTATGGTAGAGGTTTTCTTTTCTTCCACAGCTCATGGGCCGAATCACCACTAACTCTGACGTTTGATCCAGCTCTCCCTAATGGTACTCTGTGCAGCAAATGGAGATTAAACACTCATTTTCTCCCTAAATGCCACGTAGGTCGTCTCTAGAAAGACCTAGAAGAGTGACATCTGTCTCTATTTTTGGAATGCTTACATGTCCACAAAATTCAGGAGGTTTCAAATTCCACCAAATCCAACAGCCTTGCAGAAATGTGCAACAGAGTATCAGTGTCACTACATAGCTTGGAGAAGGAAGGGTTTGATTGCTGGTCTATATTGACTTTTCTGTCCAAACATTCGTCTCTTGGGGGAAAGGATTTTTTTTGTTATTATACAATTTATTTTTCCTCTGCCACAGAAATTGACACAAGATAATTCATATACTCCAAGGATCCAGATATAATGCACATCACATTACTGCAGTAGTCTTCAGTTTCTTTTTTCTTTTCTTCTTTTTTTTTTTTAATAAGTACTGGAGAAGTTTAATTGAGTCATATTCTTGGCTTCTTGTCGGGGTTTTCTATTGCCTAGTGATAGAAGAAACTGTAACTATACAAGACTAAATTCCCAGATAATATCCACTGATGTTCTCTACTGGCCAGCTTAAAAGAATCCTAGGGCTGAATGTTAGAACAGTTTGCACCTATTCTAACTCCAGCTGAATAGAATGATGATGATTGGGTTCTTGTGTTTACAATAAATATAAGCAGCCAAGTGTTGCACCTATAATCCCAGCTACTCCAGAAGCTGAGGTGGGAGGATCGCTTGAGTCCAGGAGTTCAAGACCAGCCTGGACAACACAGTGAGACCCCTGTGTCTAATAAATTAAATAAATAATACAGTTCTTCCTTTTACCCTCTACAAATGGTTCTGGGTCTAAGATTAAAGCACAAGAACAACCAGTATTGAGTTAAAAGAATTTAAAACATTTTTATCATACTAATGGCTGCACATCAGTACAGAGAATAGTCACCTATCCCATCCCTTCCTACCATCCAGAATGGGAGGTGGGGTTGGCAGGGGCCAAACTGTTTACAGATTTCCCATTAATCCCTCTTTTTCTCCCTATATCTCTTTTCTTTCCTTTTTTTTTTTTTTTTTTTTTGGTTAGAGATAGGGTCTCACTATGTTGTCCAGGCTGGATTTGAACTCCTGGCCTTAAGTGATCCTCCCACCTCAGCCTCCCAAGTAGCTGGGACTACAGGCCCACACCACTGTGCCTGGCTGGTGTTTCAAAGTTCCCAGTCTCTGAGATCTGCAGGATAGATCAGTTCCCTTCTCCTCTGTATCTCAGTCTAGATTTTAGTAGAGGCAAACCCTAAGGGTTTGGGAGAGGTGATGGAGTGAAGCAGAGAGAATACAGAACTATGTTCTAATTCCTGCCCTGCTACTGACTTGACCTTGGGAAAGCCATGTCACCTCTCTGGGCCTTTTTCGCCCATCTGGCCTAACAAGACTGCTGGCCTCGGTGACAGAAGCGTCCCATCCTCTCACCCACCCTAAGCAGAGCAGCTGGGACTTTTCAGAAATGAGCCACAAGACTCCTTATGGCAGAAAGCCTTGGGGACCCAGAAGAACATAGAAGGCTTCCAGGAGGGAGCTATGCTGTGCAGCCTGAAGTCATAAATAGCCATTCTGCAGCTGTTAAAGGGCTGTGAACATGGCATGCTTTATTGTGATGGATGGTAGGCCTTGGCCAGGAGAGGCTGAATCCAGATGGGACCGTGGGCAAAGCTGTAGAAGGGACTGTGTGATCACTCTTCTCTTTAAGGAGTATCTTCAGCCTGACAATAAACACACTGTCTCCCTAGGGGTTAGGATTCATGGGCCAAGAGCATGGTGGATGCACCACACGTGTACCTGGGGTTTCTGAGGTTAGAGAAGACACAAGAAACTAAATCCAGAGTTAGCAGCTTGCACCCGGGCTCAAATCCCAGTTTGTTTCATGGATTAGTTCCCTTTGAGCTTACTCAGAAATGTGATTATTGATTAGTGCAGGAAGTTTATTAGAGAGCCTTTGAGAATCAAGTCCTATGGGGAAAGGGAAGCAGGGATGGGAAGAGGAAGAAGTCAGTCTGTGCTGCAGTCATGGGAGGCTTTGGCAGACACCCCAGGGGAGTTCTGAAACTGGGATAGCTGCTCTGAGTTGGCCTAAGTTGGAGTAAGGGGCCAAGCCTTTTCATCCTGGCACTGACTTGCCATGGAGCTTGGAGGGCACCTCTCTTTAGACGAAGACAGTTCCTCAAGAGGGCTGACAGCTGAGATCTGTCAACCTACCACCCTCCCAGTAGGTGGGGAATAGTCCTTCAGTCCTGACTGAGACAGTGTAGTGCAGCATTTGCAATAGTGCCCACACGGTGCTGTTCCTCTCATTTGCTACTTAAGTTTGGAGAACAGCACTTTCAGGACCCTGGGGCATCTTTTCCTGTGGGAAACGTATAGAGGAGGGTTAGTGGGAACTACAGCTCCTGCCGCTGCTACAGCTCATCTAGAGGCATAATGAACATACCCTTCAGTCCTCTCTTGTATCCATCCTAGAAACCTCTCCCCTTCTGCCAGCACCTCAGATGATCTAGGTGGCCTGCATGATGGGGTGGTCTAGACCTCCATCGCTAGAGCTTGAGCACCTAGTTGCTGTGCACTTCTCCGGCAGTGGTTGCTGTATTTGTCCATTTACTGTCCAAATAGGGCAAAGGAGTACTAAGAAACACCTAAATAGATCACGTGGGTGCCCAATGTTCCTCCCTGCCCCGATGTGAAGTCTTAGCCTGATTCCTTCCTGGTGATTGAATACTCTTGTCTGCTTCCTCCCCCTGGTATACCATCCCATTTACTGCCTGTAAAAAATTAGCCATCTTAGAGTTTCCCTCTGCCAGAGGCTAGCTATGCTCCTCCTGTACCAGGGATGGGCATCTCATTATTACCTGGGTATTAGGTGATCCATCCTAGCATCTACTCTTTGGAAGAAGGAATAAAGCAGGGGCTGGGCGTGGTGGCTCATGTCTGTAATCCCAGCACTTTGGGAGGCTGAGGTGGGCAGATCACCTGAGGTCAGGAGTTTGAGACCAGCCTGGTCAACATGGTGAAACCCCTGTCTGTACTAAAAATACAAAAATTAGCTGGGCATGGTGGTGGGTGCCTGTAATCCCAGCTACTCAGGAGGCTGAGGCACGAGAATTGCTTGAACCTGGGCAGTGGAGGTTGCAGTAAGCCGAGATCACTCCACTGCACTCCATCCTAGGCAACAGAGTGAGACTGTCTAAAAAAAAAAAAAAAAGGAATGAAGCAGGACAGGGCAGAAGGAAAAGTCAGGCTGCGGTGGACCACGTGGGGAGTTCTGAACCTGGGATGGCACTGCATTGACCAGTCACCAGATGCTAGTTAATCTGGGAAGGTGAGATCTTGGGCAAGGGGTTCTTTTCAGCCAGCAGTAGTAGTGAGGGTGGGAAGTGTAAGTCTTTCAGCCCTGAAGGGGGATCTGGGCAGCACAGCACCCATGACAGTTTGTATCCTGCAGTTCCACCAATCAGTGTGACCTTGGCTTACTTGGCTTGGTGGAGTGTAGAGACCTCCGCTCTAAAGACACTTTTCAGCCTGGGGTGGAGGGAAGACTAAGGGGAGGTGAGGCACTGATGTGCTCCATCAGAGAACCATATATGTTGATGGGCTCTATTCCCACAAACTCTTACCCTTCCCCTGCTGGTAGGAAGATGGAGGAAAAGGATGTATTTTATGATAGAATTAAGTTGGTATCTATGTAGACCCCTGCCAGACTGTTTGGAAGAGGATAGGTGACCTGTCACAAGAAGTCACCCACAGGAGACTTGAGGTGGAGAATAGCCCTTTATACTGGTCTCTGCGACACAGGTTTTATCTAATGAGAAATCTGTCCTGGCGCTCACGCCTGTAATCCCAGCACTTTGGGAGGCCAAGGCGGGTGGATCACCTGAGCTCAGGAGTTGGAGACCAGCCTGGCCAACATGGCAAAACCCTGTCTCTACTAAAAACACAAAAATTAGCTGGGCGTGGTGACACAGGCTTGTGGTCCCAGCTACTCTGGAGGCTGAGGTGGAAGGATCGCTTGGGCCTGGAAGGCAGAGGTTGCAGTGAGCTGAGATTTTGTCACTGCACTCCAGCCTGGGTGACAGAATGAGACCCCATATCAAAAAAAAAAAAAAAAAAGGAACCTAAAAAGGAATCTGCCCTGGCTTATTGTCTGTGTAGAGACACACAAACAACAGAATAAGCTTGGACATAACCAGATCTACCATGGAAATCTTTGCACAGTGCCTGACACCTAATAGGTGCTTAATGACTGTTTGTTGAAGGGATGGGGCAAGGTGCTTAGTCTCTCAGTTTCATCAGACCGGGGATAACACCAGGGCTTACCTCATTAGGTTTTCTCTTTCTTCTAGAATTTATTAACTCATCTATTCGTTTTTATTTTTTGAGACAGGATCTTGCTCCATCACCCAGACTCGATCATAGCTCACTGCAGCCTTGAATCCTGGGCTCAAGTGATCCTCCCATCTCAGCCTCCTGAGTAGCTAGGACTACAGATGTGCACCACCATGCCCAGCTAGTTTTTAAATTTTTTTATAGAGAAAGGGTCTCGCTATGTTGCCCAGGCTGATCTCAAACTCCTGGGCTCAAGCAGTCCTCCTGCCTCAGTCTCCTGAGTACCTAGGATTACAGGTGTTAGACACCACACCTGGCCTAGAATTTATTTTTAATAATTTATATTTTCCTAAAATTGTCCACTTCATCTGTTTTTTAAGTGCAGGTTTCAAGATGTAGAGCCTGTGTTTCTGTGTTTGTCTGGCCTAGTGTTGTGTCCCCAGTATCAGTAAACGACAGAACAGCTCCCTGTAAATACTTGTTGTATGAGTGAATGTGTGTGGGAGGAAGAATTATCTTGGAAAAAAGAAGGAAGCATTAATAGTGCCTCTCCTAATAGTGACTCATTTTTTTTTAGGCCACCCTGGGGCCTTTTCTTATTCAAAACATTCATGAAAAAAAGTGCAGTTCCAAAACATTGGAGCTACTAATGTAACAATTTTTTTAAAAATACCATTATTAGGAGTGCAACGGAGGGTTCTCTGATCTTCTAGGTATTCTATGATCTCCTGTGATCTTCTGGCTGTGATCTTCCTCTGCAGACCACCTCACATCTTTGAGACACCCTCCTCTGTGCCTTCTCCCCCTCCCTATTTCTTAGGTTCACCAAGAATGAATGAAGAAGCCAAGCACGGTGGCTCATGCCTGTAATCCCAGCACTTTGGGAGGCTGAGGCGGGCAGATCGCTTGAGCCCATAGTACAACAGTTGTGTTGAGCCTGAGCAACATAGTGAGACCGCCACCCCCGCCCGTCTCTTAAAAAAAGAAAAAGAAACGAAGGAATGAAGAACCCACCGTGGGTCAGGCACGGTGCTAACCTCTGCAGAAGTTTCCATACAGTACACTGGCGTGCAATGCCCACGCCACGTTTTGCAGGGTCCGCGGGAAGCCTTGCGGCGACCTCACTGCCGCCCAATTTCTGGGCAGCGGCGGCGCAGCGCCCCCTGGCGGCCATCCCGACGGCGGTGCCCGCGGGCAAGGTTCGAAACTGTTGGCATTGGGACTGACTCCAGCCTCTGCTCTGGGAGGCCCTCCCAAGCTGCCTGACCTCCCGGGGCCATGCAGAAGGCCTCCCGCAAAAACAAAAAAGGTAACTGGGGAGAAGGAAGCCGGTGAAGAAGCCCTGGGGACCAAGCCTTCCTCAATTTTCCTCCTCTGTAAAATGGCAACGGTACACTCTTGGCCTGGGAGATAACCTCTCTCCATCGTTGTTATTATTATTATTATTATTATCATTGCCATTATCATCATCATCATCACCATTTGAGAAGGAGTCTTGCTTTGTCCCCCAGGCTGGAGTGCAGTGGCGTGATCTCAGCTCACTGCAACTTCTGCCTCCCAGGCTCAAGTGATTCCTCTGCCTTAGCCTCCCGAGTAGCTGGGATTACAGGTGTCTGCCACCATGCCCAGCTAATTTTTTATTTTTAGTAGAGATGGTGTTTCGCCATGTTGGCCAGGCTGGTCTCAAACTCCTGACCTCAAGTGATCCGCCCGCCTTGGGCCATCGTTATTTTTATCAAGGTATAATTTCCATGCAGTAAGATCCCCCCTTTTAAAAGTACAGCTACCGTTTTGACAAGCTATACCCACGTTGAACCACCCCCTCCATCAAGATAGGGAACAGTTCCACCACTCCCTAAAATTACTTTGCAATGCCCAGTTGCAGCCAAACCCCACCCCACTGCAGCTCCTCACACCCCCATCTGTTTTTTACAGTGTTTTTTTCTTTTTTTGCCTTTTCCATGGAGAACATCATAAAAATGAAATCATATAGTAAGGAGACTTTAAAAAATTATACCAATGTAAATAGGGAATTTGGCCCTTTCATTTTTATTAAAAGGGCACATAAATCTTAAAATAGCATACGGGTCACTGTATTTTATTTTTAGAGACAGGGTCTTGTTCTATCGCTCAGGCTGGAGTGCAGTGGTATGCTCCTGGCTCACTGCAGCCTCCAATTCTTGAGCTCAAGCAATCCTCCTGCATCAGCCTCCCATAGCTGGCATTGTAGGCATGCACCACCACACTCAGATAATTTTTTTTTTTTTTGAGACAGAGTCTTGCTCTGTGACCCAGGCTGGAGTGCAGTGGCATGATCTTGGCTTACTGCAACCCCCGCCTTCCAGGCAGGTTCAAGTGATTCTTGCACCTCAGCCTCCAAAGTAGCTTGGATTACAGGCATGAGCCACCACACCTGGCTGATTTTTGTGTTTTCAGTAGCAACGGTGTTTCACCATGCTGGCCAGGCTGGTCTCAGACTCCTGACCCCAAGTGATCCGCCCACCCTCGGCCTCCCAAAGTGCTGGGATTACAGGTGTGAGCCACCACGCCTGGCCTAAATAGAAGAGATGAGGTGTCACTATGTTGCCCAGGCTCTAATCACTTTATACTTCTGCTAGCCCCCAGCTGGGCTTACCGAAGGCTGCAGACTTCTGCATTGAGCAATTCTTGTTCTTTATGGCTTTTTTCCACACAGCATCAGGATTTGACAAGACTTGAAGCTGGCGAAGAGGCTGAACCAGGCAGGCAGGTGCCAGGCAGCCTTAGGCTTTTTCACTGCAGGGCTGTTGTCATTTGGACTGCTTGTCCTTGGGAAGGTTGACATTACTGTCTGACTAGCCTTGTAGCAAAACCTGTAAGTCTTTCATATTTTAGTCTGGTGCTTGGGGTCTGGCTCTCCCAGGACCATGGTGCTGCCTCCTCCACCTGGTTGTCCCCAAACACAGCTGCTCACTCTTTTCTGAGCTCACCCTCTTCCAGGGAGGAAGCATTGAAGATCTCACTTTCAACAGCAGTAGGGTTATCTTTGTCAGTACCTTCGGGTTCCAGGGTCCCTGCCACTGGGCCCAAGCGAGCACCTTCCTCAGGTTTCATGTCTAATAGTTCATCCTGAGCATGCACTATGTGAAGAGCCTTTGCCTAAAACACATAAAATACTTTTTCCATCTTCAGTTTTTTCCTTGTAGCGGTTTCCATCCTCTAATGAAATTAATTGACTCAGCTCCTGCACGGCTGCATCTGTGCTTTCCTGCTGGGTGAGCTTCTTTTCTTCTTTCTCAACTAGTTTTTTCAGAGGGTTTTGTAAGTGCTTTAAAGTAGTGACTTCATATGGCTGATAACCTGTGAAGCTCTCATGGATGGCTGCCATAGTGTGAGAAGTCTTCTCTCCAAAATGAAGCAGAGTGGTCTGGTATGTTGCTAGCATTTGAGACAGGAGATTGCATGTATTTACTTGCTCCAAGAAGATCCACATCCAACTTCACTTTGTCAAGGTTTTTTTTTTTTTTTTTGAGATGGAGTCTTGCTCTGTCACCCAGGCTTGTAGCTGGGATTACAGGCATGCACCAACATGCCCAGATAATTTATTTTTGTTTTTGAGACGGAGTCTCACCCTGTCACCCAGGCTAGAGTACAATGGCGCCATCTCAGCTCACTGCAACCTCTGCCTCCCGGGTTCAAGCGATTCTCGTGCCTCAGCCTCCCAAGTAGCTGGGATTACAGGCACGTGCCACCATGCCCAGCTAATTTTTTGTATCTTAGAGACAGGTTTCACCATGTTGGCCAGGCTGGTCTCAAACTCCTGATCTCGTGATCTGCCCGCCTCGGCCGCCTAAAGTGCTGGGATTACAGGCGTGAGCTACCATGCCTTGCACAAAGTTTTTTTTTTTTTTTTTTTCAAGATGTACTTGGGTTTCTTGCCTTCCCGAACTTCTGCATTTGCTTACAGAGGTCTGGATCAAACTCCTGAGACACGTTCTCATTCTGTAAGGAGCCTTTTGAGTCTGGCTTCTTTTACTTAACCCTGCTGACTTTTAAAAGTGGGCTCCTGGTAGCTTACCTTATAAGCATATTGAATTTACAAACTGAGATGGGAACCACTGGACTTTGCCCAAGATGTGACTTCTCTGTTTGCTCAGGAACCAGAGCTTCAGGCAGGACATATCCTGCCCCCAGTTGCTCCCAGAACCCTGAAAAGTCTCTGAAGATGGTATCTTGTTTATATTATGCTATTTTATTTTCCCAAACAGAGAGCATCTGTGGTTTTGGAAGGTGAGGTTGGAGATGGGCAAGGACGTTTGCTTTGGAGGAAAGGGCCATGAACCCCTCCAGCTCCCGACGGCTAGAGGTAGGGAGCTGGGGGAGCCTCTCCCTCAGCAGTGGCCCTGAAAATACCACAGTCACATGGACTTGGCAAGCTGGTGTGTCACCTGTCCTTATGGAAAGGAGTTGTGTGTGAAATGCTGGAAAAGTGTGCTGAAAACAGATCTCCCCAGGAGCTTCCTGTGTACCGAAAAGGAGTTTCCTAGCAGCTTCCTCTTGGGAAATTAACTTGTTGTTTTGAATGTCCTTTTAGTCCCTGAAATTTTTCTTGTGAGATTTGGTTCTGTAGAAAACATTTCAACCCCTCCCACTACCCCTTGTCTCCAAGGCCTTCGGATTTTCCCCCACGTGCTTTTTGGATCCATCCACTGCTCATTTCCGCTGTCACTGCCATGACATGCACCAGGACCCTTTCATTTTCATTTCATTTCATTTCGTTTCATCTAACCATGTCCAGCTTTACTCACTTCAGAGCTTTTTCCCTAAGGAAGTCTGAGAGAAGCAGCCTCTGTCTGGTTGGTCCTCACTCCTCCTGCCTCCCCCTCCTCTGACAGGGACAGTTCCTTCCTTTCTCAGACCTTAACACAATGTGCTCCTGATCCACCTTTCTTTGCCTAAATATTTCCTATTGGTCCTTTTGGCCTTAATTCAAATTTTAGCCCTGCTGGAAGCTTGACCCGCTGTCCCCAGATGAGACTTTGGCCCTCTGTTACTCATTCTCAGAGCCCTCCGTCCTTTTCTTTCATAGCATGAGTTACAGTTTGTTATCCAACATGTATTTACATGACTGATTGATATCTGTCCCCTCCACTAGGCTGTAAAATTCATGAGGACGAGAAACACATGTGGGCCGGGCACGGTGGCTCACACCTGTAATGCCAGCACTTTGGGAGGCTGAGGTGGGAGGACTGCTTGAGTCCAGGAGTTCAAGACTAGCCTGGCCAATATAGTGAGACCCTGTCTCTACAGAAACAATAAAAATTAGCCGTGTATAGTAGCACATGCCAGTAGTCCCAGCTACTTAGGAGGCTGAGGTGGGAGGAGCCCTTGAGCCCAGGAGATCGAGGCTGCAGTGAGCCCTGATCATGCCACTGCACTCCAGCCTGGGCAACAGAGTGAGACCTTGTCTGTTAAAACCAAAAAACCCAACACATCTGTTTTGCTCACCATGGTAAACCCAGGGCCTAGCACACTGTCTGTATCAATAAATATTTGTTAAGTGAACAGATAATACTAATTAATATTGATTAAGCACTCACAATATGCCAGGCTCTGCAAAAGCCCTTTAATGCACCCATTTAATTTTCAGAAGAGCTCTCCAAGGTGAACACTTTTTATCCTCATTTTACCGATAAGGAATCTGAGGAATAGGGATTAAATAACTGTCCCGGGGATCTGGCTTCAGAACCCCAGTGGGTATGGCCATGCTTCTGTCTTGGTGAAGGACTGAAATAAGTTCCCCTCTTTTGGTTAGAAAGAGGAGTCAGCATCAAGGTCAAAACATCTGTACACAACTTGAGCAAAACACAGCAGACCAAACTCACTGTGGACAGCCTGGGATTAGGCCTCATCATCATCCAGCATGGACCCTACCTCCAGATCACCCACCTCATCAGGAAGGGGGCTGCAGCCAACGACGGGAAACTTCAGCCAGGTGACTGCCCTTTTGCCATGCTTCCCAACCACCCATCCTGCCCATCTGCCTGCAGGGTGACTCGGGTCACCGGGTTTCAGTGTAACTATAAGGATATGACGGGCATGCTGGCTCACGCCTGTAATCCCAGCACTTTGGGAGGCCATGGCGGGGTGGATCACTTGAGGTCAGGAGTTTGAGATCAGCCTGGCCAACATGGTAAAACTTCGTCTCTACTAAAAATACAAAACCTGGCTGGGAGCGGTGGCTCATGCCTGTAATCCCAGCACTTTGGGAGACTGAGGTGGGTGGATCCTGAGGTAGGGAGTTCGAGACCAGCCTGGCCAACATGGTGAAACCCTGTCTCTATTAAAAATACAAAAATTAGCCAGGCGTGGTGGTACACGCCTGTAATCCCAGCTACTTGAGAGGCTGAGGCAGGAGAACCACTTGTACCTGGGAAGTGGAGGTTGCAGTGAGCTGAGATTGCGCCATTGCACTCCAGCCTGAGTGACAGAGATTCCGTCTCAAAAAAAAATAAAAAACAAAAAATAAATAAAATAAATACAAATACAAAAGTTAGCTGGGCCTGGTGGCGGGTGCCTGTAGTCCCAGCTACTCAAGAGGCTGAGGCAGGAGAATCTCTTGAACCCAGGAGGCGGAGGTTGCAGTGAGCTGAGATGGCACCATTGTACTCCAGCCTGGGTGACAGAGTGAGACTCTGTATTAAAAAAAAAAAAAAAAAGAGAGAGATGACATTAGTTGAGAACTTTCTATGGGCCAGCCAATGGCTATCACTTATATAACTATCACTATTGGGAATATTAATTCATTTAATTCTGACTGGGTACAGTGGCTCACACCTGTAATTCCAGCACTTTGGGAAGCCAAGGTGGGAGGATCCGTTGAGGCCAGGGGTTCAAGGCCAGCCTGAGCAACACAGTGAGACGCTGTCTATATTAGTCCGTTCTTGCACTGCTATAAAGAAATACCTGAAACTGGGTAATTTATAAGAAAAGAGGTTTAATTGGCTCATGGTTCTGCAGGCTGTACAGGAAGCATGGCTGGGGAGGCCTCAGGAAACTTACAATCATGGCAGAAGGTGAAGAGGAAGGAGGTATGTCTTATATGGTTGGAGCAGGAGGAAGAGAGAGTAGGGGGAGGTGCTACACACGATTAAACAATCAGATCTCATGAGAACTCACTCGCTATCACGAGAACAGGAAGGGGGAAATCTGCCCTTGTGATCCAGTCACCTCCCCCCAGGCCCCTCCTCCAACACCGGGGACTACAGTTCAACATGAGATTTGGGTAGGGACACAAATCCAAACCATATCACCATTTCTATAACAAAACAAAAGTAGCCCGGCATGGTGTGTGCCTGTAATCCTAGATACTCGGGAGGCTGAGGTGGGAGGATCACTTGAGTGCAGGAGGCCGAGGCTGCAGTGAGCTATGATTGTGCCACTGCATGCCAACCTGGGTAACAGAGTGAGACCCTACCTCTAAAAAAAAAAATTAAATTTACTTAATGAGGGTCAGTGAGATTGAGTTCCTTGTCCGGGTCACCTGTTTCTCCTAAGTGGGGATGCAGGGACCATGTTACTCCACAGCTATGGCTCTCGGTACGTAAAGATATTTTCTTTCATAGGCAGTATTAAGCATTGCTAACACTTAGCTGCATGATCTCATTTCACTCTCACAATCCCTGAGCTAGATTCTGCATGAAACCACCTTGCAGACAAGGAATCAAGATGCTTAGTAACTCTCCCATGGTCACTCTGAGGAGCTGGGATTTGAACCTTCTCTGTCAGACTCCAGAGCCTAAGGGCTTTACCAATACTGCCCTGCTCCTCGTGTCTTTGGGTGAATGAATTTTCCATGCAGTTCAACAGGTGTTTTCTCAGTGCCTGGCCTGGGCCTAGTGCTATGCCCAGGAGTTGGGGAGGCAGAATGGGCTGGCACAGTGGTGAGAAGGAAAAAACATATTGTGTTAGCCGTCCCGATTCAGGCTCAGGGTCTGACACTTTTTAGTTCTGTGACCCTGGGCAAAGCCACTTAACCTTTCAGGCCTTAGTCACCTCATCTTTGAATTGGGATATTCCTGGGTTTGTGAGAGGTTGCGCAGATTTGATGAAATAATGCATGTTTGTTTCATAGATGGGGTATCACTCTGTCACCCATGCTGGAATGCAGTGGCTTGATCATGGCTCACTGCGGCCTTAAACTCCTTGGCTCAAGTGATCCTCCTGCTTCAGCCTCCTGAGTAGCTGGGACTCAGGCGTGCACCACCATGCCCAGCTAATTTTTATTTTATTTTTTATTTTTTTGTAGACGTGGGCAGTGGAGGCGGTGGGTGAGTGGTGTCTCACTATGTTGTCCAGACTGGTCTCAAACTCCTGGCCTCAAGCAATCCTCCCATGTGGCCTCCAAAAGTGCTGGGATTACAGGTGTGAGCCATTGAGCCTAACCTGATGAAATAATTTTTATGAAGGTGCTTTTAAAACTGAAGTGCTATAGAAATATTGGCAATCATCTCTTAGGCTTTTCTTACAGATTCTCTAGACTTTTGCATGTGTGTGTTTTAATAAAAAATGATGGCTGTATGGGGGTCCGAGTGGATTAAGCCACTGGTTTGCAACTCTGGTTACCTATTAGAATCATCTGGGAAGTTTTTAAAACCAAGATGCCTGGTCCCTATCTCCCTACAGGTTTTTGATTCAATCGTTCTTGGACTGGGACAGGGCAGTTTATGTTTTAAAAGCTCCTCAGGTGATTCTAATTTGCAGCTAAGGGTTCCAAGCAATGGATTAAAGAAGAAAGCAGATACATAATGGTTTTATGAAACAGTTTGCTATACCTTAAAATCCAAAGCATTTTCCCCACACATCAGTGCTTGGTGGTGGAGAACAAACGGCGGCCGGTGGAGAGTTCTGGACTTACCAGAACAAAAGAACTCCAGGACAGGTCCCATGGGGTTTTCTGCTTCTTCTCAGCTTCTTCAAGGTCAGGTGACAGACGCTGGGTGATGATCCGGGTGCATACTCCAGGGTGCTAGAGTGGGACAGGAGTAGGCTTTTAGGTGGGCAACAGAGAATCTCATGGCAGGGCTATAGTTAGTGGTCTCTTTGAGGTTAGAAGCAGTCTTGAATTTCATCTTTTAAATCCAGGACTCACCTACAGTATTAGTGCATTCTCACACTGCTGTAAAGATACTACCTGAGACTGGATAATTTATAAATGAAGGAGGTTTAATTGACTCACAGTTCCGTATGGCTGGGGTGGCCTCAGGAAACTTACAATCATAGTGGAAGAGGAATCAGGCATTTTCTTCACAAGGCGGCAGGAGAGAGTGTGAGTGTGTGAAGGAGGAGCTGTCAAACACTCATAAAACCATCAGATCTCATGAGAATTCACTCACTATCATGACAGCATGGGGGAAACCACTCCCATGATCCAATCACCTCCCTCCCTCCACACGTGGGGATTACAGGTCCCTCCCTCAAAATGTGGGGATTGCAATCAGCAATGACATTTGGATGGGGACACAGAACCAAACCATATCGTTCTGCCCCTCCATCTGCAAGCTGAAGAGCAGGGAAGCCAATAGTGACTCAGTCCGAGTCCCAAAACCTCAAAAGTTGGGAAGCCGACAGTGCAGCCTCCAGTCTGTGGCTGAAGGCCTGAGAGCCCCTGGCAAACCACCGGTGTAAGTCCAAGAGTCCAAAAGCCAAAGAACTTGGAGTCTGATGTTCGAGGGCAGGAAGCATCCAGCACAGGAGAAAGATGAAGGCCAGAAGACTCAGCAAGTCTGCTCATTCCACCTTTTTCCACCTGCTTTTTCTAGCTGTGCTGGTAGCTGATTGGATGGTGCCTACCCAGATCCAGGGTTGGGTCTGCCTCTCCAAGTCCATTGACTCAAATGTTAATCTTTTCTGGCAACACCTTCACAGACACACCCAGAAACAATACTTTGCATCCTTCGATCCAATCAAGTTGACAATATTAACCGTCACACCTAAAGTAGTGGCTCATTTGTTATGTCTTTGCTAAATAAATAATAAATGAATATTTGTCCCAGGCATTGTGGGAGATATTTCCCCATCTCTTATCTTTTTTTAACTCCAATTTTTAATTTTATTTGTATAAGAGACACAGTCTCACCGTCACACAGGCTGGAGTGCAGGAGTGCAGTGGCGCAATCATACCTCACTGCAGCCTCGAACCCCTGGGCTCAAGCAATCCTTCTGCCTCAGTCTCCCAAAGTGCTGGGAGTACAGGCATGAGCCACCTCACCTGGCCCCACATGTGTATCTAATTTAAAGTTTGCAACACTCCTGAAATGTAGATAATGAAATATAGAGGCGTAGAGAGATGAAATAACTTGTTCATCTTAGTTATACAACTGAGTCTGTGTTCAGAGCTGGTATTTGAACCCATGTCTGCCTAGAAAGCCCATACCTTTCTAGCCAATTGCCTAACAACTAGAAATGAGATTTGAATACAGAGGAAGTCCAGAGCCCCAAATCTCTTTGTGACAAGCCTGCCAGTTCTCCTCGGCATCATTCTAGGTTTTAAAGTCTGTAACTCAGTGGTTTTAGACAATGATGATAAGATCTTGGGAGATGATAACTGTAGAAACATGCTATTTCTTTGACCCCATTTCCTCCCAGCCCCATTATCTTTTATCTATGTGCTGAAATTTCACTCCTTTGGTGTTTCAGGATAGGGTTTCACCTTGATTTCCTAATTTAGTGTTGGTTTATTCTGGCTAAACTTTTAGTTCCTTTTGGCCAGTATGGCCTTAACAGATTCTGATATTCTAAGTCTTAAGAAATTAATGTAGGCCGGGCGCGGTAGCACACACCTGGAATCTCAGCACTTTGAGAAGCTGAGGTGGGCAAATTGAGCTCAGGAGTTTGAGACCAGCTGGGGCAACATGACAAAACCCCATTTCAATAAAAAATACAAGAACTAGCCCAACATGGTGGGCATATGTGCTTGTAGTCCCAGCTCCTCCGGGGGCTGAGGCAGGAGGGTTGCTTGAGCCCTGGAGGTCGAGGTTGCAGTGAGCTGTATTTGTATCCCTGCACTCCAGCCTGGGTGACAAAGTGAGACCCTGTCTCAAGAAAAAAAAAAAAAAAAGAAATTAATGTAGCTTCAACAGTAAATACAAGTCATGGACTGGCTACTGCCTAAGCATTTCCTAAAGGCCTGGTGTGTGCAGACACCCAACGAGGCACTGGGGGTGTAGTGGTAAACGACACAGATGTGGTCCCTAGCTGTGAGGAACTTAAGGAACTTCCAGCCTAGTTGGGAGAGATGAAAAAGATAAAATATTTTTCAGCAGTGGCTCGGCTGCTGCAAAGTTGATTTAATGTAGGTAATTGAGACAAAGTTTATATAATGTCATCCTATAGCCCATTAAAACAGAAAAAGTGTAATGAGGTTGGTGTTCATAAATACCAAATTGGTGTTTCTGTATGAAGGGCAATGTTAATATCTATTGCTAGAGTAATCACATTCACATGCTGACATGTTTGGTTTACAGCCAGAACGGTCAAGAAATTAAGCTGTTTATTTTCTGCCCTCTTGATAAAAGTCACCCTTTTACAACATAATTAAGCAGAATGCCAAGCCATAGCTTTCAGCTATAAACACTGCTTTTAACATTAGGTAAGTAAGCTCATCCGGGGAGGGTTTTTTTTCTCCATTGTAATTAACCTCAGTAGGATGAGCAACTGTTTCATATTGCTCAAGCTGCAGGTAGCCTTGTTTCATTCTGAAGTAAGCCTCAGATACATAGTTGATTGTACTACCCCCAGCTACTGCTTAAGACCAAAGTAGAAGGTTTTTCTCCACCCTTCTAAGTATTCATTTTCTTGAATTCTGGGAACTTTGTTTCTGATAGGATCTAGAGCTATGGACATTTGTCCTTGGCATCCTTGGAGGATTCTTTTGGGATCAATGTAATTCCTGATTGAAGCCCAGTGCATGCATCAGAGAAGGCACTTCTTCTTGACCCTTTTCTTCTCTGAGGTTAGGCTTCAGCTGTCTTAGAATGAGGCTGATTGAGGGTCTCCAGAAGGTCAGTACTAGTAAGATCTGAAGACTTAAGATTTTGCCCAACGTGAGCTGGTCCTTAAAAAGCAAATCCTTTGTATTCCTTTCTGAAGTCTTGCCGAATGCCGTTGTACCAGTCAGCGTTCCTCATTGCAAAAAACAGAAAACACTTCTGTTAATGCACTGAATTTGGGATACTGAGTCTGACAGAATCTCCCAAAAGGCTGGAGAAGCAGGCTTGGAAAATGGTGAGAGAACCAAGAGCTGTGTGTAACTGCCCCTAGCAACTAGAAGTTCCTGTCACTCTTTTGCATCTCCTCCTCCACGTTCAGTGACCCAGGTGGGAGTGTCAAGTGGCTGGATCTCACTCACAGGTCCATGACCTAGCTGCTGGAGGTGGGGACATGGGGGAGGTTGGAGCAAGTGAATAATTGGCCTTTGTGGCTTCCTTCAATTTGGGGGTTTCGGGGGTTAGTGCTCAAGATGTAGTCCTCTTCCCAACTGCCGGGGACTCGGAAGCTGCATGGTTGACCATCTTGTTTCTTTCCTTATCCTGCATTGCCCTAAGGTAGGGAAACCTAGCTGTCAAATCCCTTTAAACCAACATACTCACTGCATACACATCTTACAATTAATTAAAGCATGCCTAATTGCCCAATGTTTTATACAGAATTATTTGCTCAACTAATACTGCACAAGGGTAGAGAAAGGCTTTATGTTTAATATGGCCTATTAACTGTGGAGGGCACTGGAAATTGCCAGGCAGGTATAATAGAAAGTAGGTCATTTATTCATCACTTAATGTAAGTGGTTTTTTCTTTCCTAGCAATAGCCATTCATTTTATTTGAAACTAATCTATTTTTAGAATCCTAACAGCTGGTTCCGATTATAAATGTTTTTTAGCCTCTGTCACACCAAGAACTTCAGAAACGTCTCAAAAACATCATATAATGTCTACCAATATACTGCTATTAAGAAACATCTTGCATACATTCTTCAGTACGCAAAGGACATTCATATCATGGAGATGAACATCTTTATTAAATAAAGGCTGGGCCGGGCGCGGTGGCTCATGCCTGTAATCCCAACACTTTGGGAGGCTGAGGTGGACAGATCACCTGAGGTCAGGAGTTTGAGACCAGCCTGGCCAACACGGTGAAACCCCATCTCTACTAAAAAAAAAAACAAAACAAAATTAGCCAGGCATTATGGCACATGCCCATAATCCTAGCTACTTGGGAGACTGAGGCAGCAGAACCACTTGAATCTGGGAGGCGGAGCTTGCAGTGAGCCGAGATCACGCCACTGCACTCCAGCATGGGTGACAGTGAGACTTCATCTCAAAAAAAAAAAAAAAGGCTGAAGCCTGGTTTTGGTTCAAAAAGAATCAACAATATGAACCCATAAAATGAAATACCTCACAATAAAGCCAGAAATCAATATAGTCCCTTTAAACTCCTAGTTTTACTGATACATATTTTTTTCCCTCTTCAGGTGATGTTCTGATTAGTGTTGGCCATGCCAATGTGTTAGGATATACTCTTCGAGAATTTTTACAGCTTTTGCAACATATCACCATTGGAACAGTGCTACAAATCAAGGTTTATCGAGATTTTATTAACATTCCTGAAGAATGGCAAGAAATATATGATTTAATCCCTGAGGCCAAATTCCCAGTAACAAGGTAAATAGTTCATTTTAGGAACTCTTTGTTATAATACAGAATCCCAGGGCCTGTGAGGCATAGATGGTTTAACGTGACAATTATCAAATGATAAGGATCATGACAGGAGGACTGGTGACACTGTCAAAGTAATTTCCTGGGTTTCTGGTATTAGATCTGTAGGATCTAATATGAGAAAGCACGATAAAGTCAACTTGGAGTTAAAAAACAAGTCATCAGTTGGGAATTTTGTCCCCCTGCCTACCTGCATGGTGCCCCTCTTTCCCGAGTCAGCGCTTAAAATGTTTCTTGTGGGCCGGGTGTGGTGGCTCATGCCTGTAATCCCAGCACTTTGGGTGGCTGAAGCGGGTGGATCACGAGGTCAGGAAATCGAGGCCATCCTGGCCAACATGGTGAAACCCCGTCTCTACTAAAATTACAAAAATTAGCTGGATGTGGTGGCACGTGCCTGTAATTCCAGCTATTCGGGAGGCGGAGGCAGGAGAATCGCTCGAACCAGGGAGTCGGAGGTTGCAGTGAGCCGAGATCGTGCCACTGCACTCCAGCCTGGAGATAAAGCGAGACTTTGTCTCAAAAAAAAAAAAAAAAAAAAAAAAAGTGCTTCTTGCAAATCCTATTTGCAACTTTTCAACTTTTTGTTCTCTGGGTCCTTCCCAATAACATCTAAGCCTTTTTAAACTTCTCCCATCTTGGCAAATCCTATCTTCAGTCCACTCTCCTCTCCCTACCCTCTTTAGCCACTGGTCTTTTGCATCCCCTCCCAACTTGCTAAAAGCTGTATTAGACACCTCCATTTCCTCGAGAGACGCCACTTCCCAGACACTCCTCCACCCACTTCAATCTAGGCTTTGCTTTCATCCCTTGGCTGAGTCCTTTTCCCAGGGCCAGCCATAGCCTTCGCACTTCTGATCCCACTAGATTCTTCTGTCTTTATCTTGCCTGGCTTCTGAGCAGCATTAGTCACTTAACAATTTCCACCCACTCTCTTCTTGAAATAGCACTTCCCAGGCTTCTGTGACACCACACACCCGATTTTCTTGTTACCTCTGGCCATTTCCTCTTGGTGTCCTTTCTCCTAGCCAGTTTCATTGATGCCTGTAGTTTCTATGATTATCCACATGCTAATTACTTTCAAATTGTATTATCAACAAAACTGTATTTGTTTTTTCTTGGAGACGAGGTTTTGCTCTTGTCGCCCAGGCTGGAGTGCAGTGGCGTGATCTTGGCTCACTGCAACCTCTGCCTCCCGGGTTCAAGTGATTCTCCTGCCTCAGCCTCCAGGGTAGCTGGGATTACAGGCGCATACCACCACACCCGGCTAATTTTTGTATTTTTAATACAGACCAAGTTTTACCATGTTGGCCAGGCTGGTTTCGAACTCCTGCCCTCAGGTGATCAGCCTGCTTCACCCTCCCAAAGTGTTGGGTTACAGGCACGAGCCACCAAGCCTGGCCAGAATGATCTTTTTGTAATGCAAATCTGATCCTGGCATGTTCCTGCAAAAAATCTCTTAAGACTTCTTGTTCTTGGGAGGGACAGCATTAGGAGATATACCTAATGCTAAATGACAAGTTAATGGGTACAGGAAATCAACATGGCACATGGATACATATGTAACAAACCTGCACATTGTGCACATGTACCCTAAAACCTAAATTATAATAATAAAAAACAAATAAAAATAAAATAAAATAAAATACAAAAAAAAAAAAAAGACTTCTTGTTCTTTGGATAAATATCAAAATCCTCACATTGGCCAACAATGCTCTATGGGGTTCAGCTGGCCTCTGCAAACCATTCCAACTTCAATTCATACTGCTTTCCCCATCCTTCTCTAGCTCCCTTTAGCTTCCAGCTCTCTGCCTTTTGTTACTCTTTGCCTCAGGGTCTTTGCACTTGCTCTTCTCTGTCTGCAACATGTTTGTAACTTTGCTCTTGAAGGCTCCAGTGTAACTTCTCCAAGGGGTCTTCCTAGAAACAGGTCCACCTGACATATGCTCTCACAGCTCGCTCCTTCACATTTATCCCAATTTTAATGAAATAATCTGTGTAGTCAGTTGTTCACTGTGTTTCCCTAGGAGAATGTGAACTCCATGAAGGCAGGGACTGAGTCTGTCTTGTTTTGCTAAAATTGCCCTAGGACTTTCATGTGGTCAGTGGTTCATTTGTTTTTATTTTTTAATTTTAAAAGGCTTATTTTTGAGACAGGGTCTCACTCTGTCGCTCAGGCTGGAGTGTAGTAGCACGATCACAACTCACAATCAAATCCTACTCAGCGACTCCTACACTGGAGGGCACGACTCTAAAAGCCTGGGCTCATCTGGTTACATAACAACTATATGTTCTAAGCATTTTCATTACATGGAGGAGTTTTGAGACCCAGAATATTAAATTCTAAGGATGGTAGACTGACCATTCAAAAGCAAAGATAGAACAGCACAACTTAAGTATGAGGCGAAAACCCACAAACTTAAAAGAACAATACCAAGCACCTGCTGATTCCCCTTCTTAATTAGGCAAAGTACTCATATCTAAGGCATTTTAGTAACTTATGTGTAACGGGGCAGGGAAAGAAGGGGAAGGAAAAAGCTGCTTTCACAAAGCTGGTATAACCTTTTCCGGGAGAAAATGGCACTGGGTATACACACTGGAGAAAATTCTCCATATAACGCTCTGGGTAGGCCAAGTGGTATAGAAAGTTTGTTTCCAGCCAATCCTGACCTCTGCAGGGTTGTGGCTTTATTACCTAATGACAATTTACCTGTCCTTTATAGTTACCTAACCATCGGAGTTGCCAAGGATTCCCCCTGCAGTCTGGAAAAAAAAAAGTTATTAATACTTGGATTTAAAAAAAAAATCCATGTGCTGTTCAGGAAGACCTAGGTGCATCTGAAGGCAAATTAGACAAAATCAGTATTTAAGACTAGTGGCTCTCAGTAAAAATTACTCAGTATCAACTGTTTAATACTGGAAGAGATAAACTTTTGGAAAAGCCATTCAAATTCTTGGAAGCAAATACAACAGGCAGACCACCAAGGTTATTAGTGATAACACCAGAAGTCTTAACAGGTTGGCAGGGAAGAAACCTATTTCCTTTTAGCAGGGCAGAATGTACCAGAGATTTGTAATCACAAAGATCTAGTTTTGGTTCTGCTAGGCAACAGCACCAGGACGAGGGAAAGCAAGTGACAGAGCATTCATTCTGGAAAGTTAAAGCAAGCACAGGTACTGTAGGCATTAGAAAAGTTCAGAGACCTGGAGGTGCTAGCAGGCAAGCACCACCTAGTTTCAACAATCAAGAAAGCCAATAATTGGAGAAAGTTAACAACAACAACAACAAAAACCTGGCTGGGCACAGTGGCTCATGCCTGTAATCCTAGCACTTTGGAGGCCAAGGTAAGGATTGCTTGAGGTCAGGAGTTTGAGACAGGCATGGGCAACATAGGGAGATCCTGTTTTTACAAAAAAAAAAAAAAAAATTTAAAATTAGCCAGGTGTGGTGGCATACAGCATACACACCTGTAGTCTCAGCTACTCGGGAAGCGGAGGCCAGAGGGTCACTTGAGCCCAGGAGTTCAAGGTTGCAGTGAGCTATGATTGTGCCACTGCACTCCAGCAAGGGTGGCAGAGCAAGACCCTCTCTAAAAAAAAGACTCGAAGACTTACTAATGACTAGGATGTTGAAGATCCTTAAGGCCCACTATTTCCTGACTTCCTGACTCCTCTGGAAATCAGTAATATTGTGTTAATGCCACGTGAGCCACAAGAATAGAGTTCCCAGGAGATGGCCAGGTTGAACCTGTCACTTTAGCTGCAGTGAAATTAACCTACCCTTTAACACCTCCTAATATTCCGGTCGATAGTCTAGTATAAGTCTGTGCAAAACTTTTTAAGGTATGGTGAAGTAATTTAAGGCAGAATTTGATTTCCATTTAGAAATGGAAAAAGATTTCAAGATAATTTTAAAAAGAGAAACATTTCAATGACACAGAAAGGTAGTGCTAAAGCTAAATTGTATCTTTTATGGGTCAAAGCAAGTTATAAGGCATTTTGTTAGGGGACCATAAATGTTTAGACATGAAGAATCTATTTTATTCACTATTCTTTTCATTTCAGCACACCAAAGAAAACTGAGCTGGCAAAAGATGAATCTTTCACAAGCAGTGATGATAACGAAAATGGAGATTTAGATAAAAGACTTCAATATTATAGATATCCGTGGTCAACTGCACATCACCCTGCAAGGAGACCAATATCCATCTCCAGAGACTGGCATGGATATAATAAGGAGAACCATACTATTAGTGTAGGAAAAAACATTAATTGTGACGTGATGATTCACAGAGACAACAAGAAAGAAGTGAAGGCCCCTTCTCCATACCGGATAATGGTGAAGCAAGACAATGAAAGCTCTTCCTCCTCTACCTCCTCTATCTCAGATGCATTTTGGCTGGAAGATTGTGCCCAAGTTGAAGAGGGTAAAGCCTAACTGGTATCAAAGGTTGGTTAGCAAATCTGTGGTCATATGAGCATTTATCTTGCAGACACCCAAGTTTTGTGCCTCACCAGGCACAAATTTGCTATACTTATCAAGGACTGTTTGTAGACTCACCAATTCTCTTCTCTTATGACTGCATTATAAAGCCTTTAGAGATGTTCTTCAATAGGATTATCTAAAGACTTCCCTGGGTTCTTGCAGGCCTCGCAAATCTTATTTTCAGAATAAGACCCTCCTTTCTGAGAAGAATTTCTTTTCTTTTAGAAAATGCCGTAGAGAAATCCCATATCAGAATGTCTGAACATAGTAGAGAATGTCACTTTATGTAAACACCACATTTTTCTTTAAATATTTAGTTTCTCTCTTTTTTTTGGTAAACTTCAAGTACTATAATTAAAATAACTAAAAAACATAATTCTTTGGCTAGTTATTCACATTAGAATTATTTTTTTCCCCCTTTCAGCCCTTCTTTTACTGTAAATATTGAATTGAGAGTTAATTATTTGGAAGAGACAGGATAGTAACAGATGAGGGAGAGACAGGAGATGAGAGAAAAACAAAACTCTGTCAGTGAAGATAAATCAGACATAAAAAATGAATGAATGGGAATATAGGATATGATAGGAAATGTATGTTTTTTGGAAATAATTTTATTGCAAAAAAGGCAAAATGGGTAAAAACCAGACCATTTAGCTGTTGACACCCAAAATGACAAATTTTGAACTTGCTTTCATCTTAAAAGCCACCAACAGTAATCTGGCACTATTTACCCCGATAGCCACTTAGCCTTAATTTTAATAGTTTCTGATGCTTCTATACTCAATAATTGTATTCCTGTCTCCTTTAAAGCATCTAAAACAAAGATATCAGCACATAATAAATACTTGTTGATTAACTCATTGAGAAAAACATAAGAAAAACACTTAAACAGAATGTTTTATTGACTTTAGGTCAGCTGGGAATAATTACCTGCATTTATGCCTTATTTTACCTCACTGGAAAAAAGAGAAATGTTATATTAGAGACTTCTGACTTTCATGTGTTTGCTGCTCTGGGCTGAGAGAACGTTCAGCTCTCTCCTGTAATGTGTGCATCAGTATTACAACTCATCAACAAAAGGTGTATGTCCCAAATTTCCACTTGCTGCCATCGACTTCTGGCCAGAAACAAACTTCTTTGCAGCCTTTAAAGAAACAAACAAAAGACAAAGTTAACAAAAATAAAAATATATATCATCAAGCAGGTGAACTTACTTTGTCATTTCAAGAATTTATGGATAGGACATTTTTTTTTTTTTTTTTGAGATGGAGTCTCGCTCTATCACCCAGTGTGGAGTGCAGTGCTGCGATCTTGGCTCACTGCAGCCTCCACCTCCCAGGTTCAAGCAATTCTCTTCCTCAGGCTCCCAAGGAGCAGGGATTACAGGCATGTACCACCATGCCCCGCTAATTTTTGTATTTTTAGTAGAGACAGGATTTCGCCATGTTGGCCAGGCTGGTCTCAAATTCCTAGCCTCAAGTGATCCACCCACCTCGACCTCCCAAAGTGCTGGGATTACAGGTGTGAGCTACCAACCCGGCCTTGGATAGGACATTCTAAGCCAGCAATTACTATAATAGCTGTTGTGAAAATTAACTAGGAGATGGCTGGTGCTTTAATTTGTGACAGTGTGGGAGGAAAAGCTTAGCTGTTTCTCTGAAAGTTCCATTGTGTGTGTAATGAACCAAGCAAGAGCAACGCTTTGGTAAGAGGGTAGCTGTTCAAAGAGAGATAAGGAAAACACTGACACTGTCAAATAGAGTAGTGTGGCTTCAGGCAGGGATATACTTTCCTGTTTCGGTATTACAATGGCAAATAGTCTGGGTCAATAAAAATACATTGATTGTTAACTTAAAAGTAAAACTTTATACCCTAGAGGATTCTTTATGCCACTACTTCCAAGTTCAAAGGCTGATTAAGTATAGTATCATGAGTCAGGTGTAGGTGGAGCAGCAGCCCCCATATTCTGTCAGGCCAGCTTATCTTATTACTATGAAGGAGAGGTGGTGGTGGAAGCAGTCGGGTTGGGACACACATAATGATAGGATATAAGATGAAGACAGCCATTTAAAAGAGTACGAAATGGGCCGGGCGCGGTGGCTCACACCTGTAATCCCAGCACTTTGGGAGGCTGAGACGGGCGGATCAAGAGGTCAGGAGATCGAGACAATCCTGGCTAACACAGTGAAACCCCGTCTCTACTAAAAATACAAAAAATTAGCCGGGCATGGTGGTGGGCACCTGTAGTCCCAGCTACTTGGGAGGCTGAGGCAGGAAAATGGCGTGAACCCGGGAGGCAGAGGTTGCAGTGAGCCGAGATCGCGCCACTGCACTCCAGCCTGGGCAACAGAGCAAGACTCCGTCTCAAAAAAAAAAAAAAAAAAAAAGAGTACGAAATGATGATTGGGGCCAAGTGAAATCAAGTCAGGGTTACTATCTTAAAATAGCCTTGTCTCTTTTTTGAGACAGGGTCTCACTCTGTTGCCCAGCCTGGAGTACAGTGGCATGATCTCGGCTTGCTGCAACCTCTGCCTCCCAGGCTCAAGCCACCTTCCCACCTCAGCCTCTTGAGCTCCTGAGTAGCTGGGACTACAGGCGCATGCCACCAAGCCTAGCTAATTTTTGTACTTTTTTGTAGAGACGGGGTTTTGCTACATTGCCCAGTCTGGTACTGAACTCCTAGGTTCAAGCAATCTGCCCACCTCAGCCTTCCAAAGTGCTGGGATTACAGGCATGAGCCACTGCACTCAGCTTGGTTTTTTATTTTTTATTTTTTCTTATCGCCACTGTCCCTATACAAGGTAGACCTGTTGGTAAGAAGATGGCTGAGACATCTACAATGGAAAGCGAGCTGGCAAGTTTAATGCAGAAAATGGGGGAAAACCCACTTACTTTGGATTAATTCTGTAGGTCATGTGCTTGTTAGGCACAGTAGGGAACACAAAGAAGTACATGACATAGTCCTTGCCCTCAAAACAGCTCAATCTTGTAGGGAACAATAATATACGTGAAAAAAAAATTAGCAAGAACAGGAGAATGTCCTAGGCTGAGAAGAGTAAAGAAAATCTTAAGATGCTAGATGGTGAAATATTGGTAGGACTGAAGAGGAAAAATAGCAAACTTCACTATTTAGGTTGGATCATATGAAACTGCTAATATTTGACTCTTCTTTACCTCTAGTCATCTAACATAAGCCCATTTTATAAACTACCATTAATTTAACCTAACGCTTGATACGTTAGGTGTATTAAATGCACTTTT
The DNA here is from genome assembly GCF_028878055.3 of Symphalangus syndactylus. Taxonomy (NCBI): domain Eukaryota; kingdom Metazoa; phylum Chordata; class Mammalia; order Primates; family Hylobatidae; genus Symphalangus; species Symphalangus syndactylus. Next base: position 61,940,686 of record NC_072433.2, read on the forward strand.
GACTGCCATCTCAGTGGATGGCAGTCCTCTGACATCCGAGTTTAACCTAACGGTAGTTTATCTGAAGGAGGAAGATACATACACTCGAGCTGACAAGGAAGCTTGTTGCGGATCTTATGGGAATGAGCCCTCCTGCCTCCACATTAAGTAGATGAGCACCAAACATGAGAATAACACACTGCCCAAGGACGCTTATGAATCCTTCTGAAATTGGATCATTAAGGTTAAGTTCTCTGTTGTTAAATCCTAAGTTTTCATTTACTTACATTTATGATATCAGCGTTAGCCACTGAATCAATCTGCTGAAGGACTGTGGATGGTGGCATGTAAGAACCAGCAACTAGAGCCTGGGACCCGACTTCTTCCAGGAAACACTCAGAAGACTCCACTGACATTAGGTATCCAGCTTTCAGCTTGTTCCTGTTCAATAAAAGGCAGAAGTCACTTTTACAGAGCAAGGCAATTATTTTTTTTTTCTGAGTGGTGACGGGGGCCTGTGAACATCATAGCTTTATTTAATGGATAGAGTAACAGCGTGTCTCCCTCTTCCTGAATTCCCCAAGAACGCTGCTCCCTTCTCTGGAACATGATACCAAAACAGTAAGTCTGAAAGGAAGAAGTCTCTTCAGGGTTGCCAAACTGTCCAATTGGGGTCCCACTTTGGCCTCCATTTGGGGGTCCATATGCTGCTACAAATTTGAGTGAGACAGCTGGAGAGCTCCCTAATGCTTCCCAAGGCCTCTGGATCCGGTTGTGCAATCTGGATCTTCTGCACGTCACTGGCCAGTCACAGCGTGCTCTTTCTCTTGCCCACTGGCACAGTGAGGAAGATCTCTCTGCTGTCAGTGAGAGGGCTGCCATCTACTGAGATGGCAGTCAAAAGTGCATTTAATACATCTAACGTATCGAACATCATAGCTTGGCCCAGGCTACCTCATATGTGCTCAGAACACTTACAATAGCCTGTGGTTGGGCAAAACTCATCTAACATAACCCCATTTTATAAGGAAGTATTGATTATCTCATGTACTGCATATCACTAGCCTGGGAAAAAGATCAAAATTCAAGGTATAGTCATGTACTACATGATGACGTTTTTGGTCAATGATGGACCATATATATGATGGTGGTCCCGTAAGATTATTAGGGAGCTGAAAGATTCCTATTACTTAGTGACAACATAATGTTGTAGGGCAATTAAAAAAAAATAAATTTAGCGTGGCCTATGTTTACAGTGTTTAGTGTCTACAGCAGTGCACAGCAATGTCCCAGGCCTTCCCATTTACTCACCACTCACTCAGTGACTCACTCGAAAGCAGGAGCTTTCGGTCCTGCCAGCTCCATTCATGGTAAATATCCTATACTGGCATACCATTTTTTATCTTTTGTGCTGTATTTTTACTGTACCTTTCCTAAGTTTAGATGCACAAATACTTACCTTTGTGTTATAACTGCCTACAGTATTCAGTACTATAGGACATGCTATACAGGTTTGTAGCCTAGGAGCAATAGATTATACCATAGAGCCTATGTGTGTAGTAGGCTATACCATCTAAATTTGTGTGAACACTGAGGTTCACACGGTGATGAAACCACCTAACACCACATTTCTCAGAACGTATCCCCATCATTATGTGACCCATGACTGGAAGCTGAAATTGTAATGGTTTTCCTCCATAGTCAAGTTGAAAAATTGTAGTTGATCCATGGCAAACTGGGGACAGTGTGTATTGTAAACCTACCTTTTGGCTGCTAGAGTGTGAAGATCAGGGATCTTGAAGAGCCTTCTGTCAAACCAGGGTGTCAGGCCTGTAGTTGGTGTCACCACAGACAACTCCACCTGGCCCACGGCTGGGGTCACAGTGTTATAAAGGTCACAGTCTTGACCTTTTCTTTTTGCCTTTTCCTTGTATGAACTGGGTTCTCTTCTTGGATGGAGGATACCTTTCAATGCTTACAGTTTGAAGATTCTCATGTTTATTTTCTTCTTATGCTATCGTTTCACCTGTATTACCTGTGAGTTTTGGCAGGTTTCGGGGGTGTCTGAAGAGCTTCTGCTGTCTGTTTATTTCTGTGATATCCACTTCAGCTGTTGCTGCCTCTTTTAGGGCCTGTTTGTTTCCACCAAGGGTGAAGTAGTCAAGCCAGTTCCTCTTACACAGTGAAACAGGGCAATTTTAAGGTATGTGCCCCGAAACTCAACGTGTTTTTGGTAAACAGGCAAACTAACAACTTACAGTGCTAATGGCCTCCATTCTATTTCTTCAGTTCACCAAGTTCTGTACTGTTTACATTACTATTTGGAAAGCTGTCAGTACAAAACTATACTGAAAACTCCACAGATTGCTTTTTGATTTGGGACTAGAACTTAGATCTAGGTAAAACTATTTTAATATAAGATTTTGATTAGTGAAGCAATTCCTGCCTCTTGCTGAGATTTGTCTCAGTGAGCATAGGGTATGATGGAAAAGGCAGGTGGGGAAGGGCAGTACAGGTCTTGTAAGCAACAGCAGCTTAAATATGGGCACAAAAGCATCCACTTGAAATAAAACAAAATCCAATTCACAATTCTCCCAGAAACTTATTACTTATAGACATGGTGTTTGATAAGACAGTCGAGTTATTTGAACCTCAAACTATCATCCTTTAACAATCTACAGAAAGACTTCCATTTAAACATAATTACAATTTAATGCTGTTTTACCACATTGTCAGCTTAATTAAAAAATGATTTTACCTGCAATAAACTACCAAGAGGTTATTAGTGTGTCCTTTCAGCAATGACACCTCACTTTCTCTCTTTCACTACAGGAAGAACTTACAAGAAAAAGTATCAACTCCATCAAAATGGCAGAAAACATACCTTGACATTAATAATCAAAATTCAGGAGACCGAGACCACAGTGAAACCCCATCTCTACTAAAAATACAAAAAATTAGCCGGGCGTGGTGGCGGGCGCCTGTAGTCCCAGCTACTCGGAGAGGCTGAGGCAGGAGAATGGCGTGAACCCGGGAGGCGGAGCTTGCAGTGAGCCGAGATTGCACCACTGCACTCCAGCCTGGGCGACAGAGCGAGACTCTGTCTCAAAAAAAAAAAAAAAAAAAATCAAAATTCTACTTTCTGCATATTACCATACCTTGTAAGAATTGTTACACTTATTAAGAAAATATTTTCTTAAATAAATTAGATTTGAAAAACTTAGGTTTTTCTTAAGTAAATCCAGTGTTTCAATGTATTCTCATCATATTTTGTTTCTGGTACAATAAAGCAGCCCTGCATCCTATCAATTCTTGGTTCTATGTATACAATATTTAATAAATTGTGTTGTACTTATACAAGAGATGCAACTTTGTAGTGTGCTCAGCATAACAAAACTAACAATACTAGTGGGAACAGAAATGACCAAAAGGTTGTTCCATCCTGGGTTGTAATTCTCCCTATCATGCTTCCCCTATGGGCAATACTAAATGATCATAACGACCACTGGAGTTGCAAGATTCACATTTTGAATTGTTCTAAGTAGATGGAGTCAAACTTAAATGTCTTAATCTGCTGTATGAAAATGCAGGTTGATTTCCAACTTTGTCCCAAGTCTGTCTCTTTTACAGAAACCCTTGAGCTACTAATGAATTAGGAGTGTTGATAGCACTTTCAATCTAGACAGTGGGGATTTATAAATTGCCAAATAGCAGACAAGTATTTTAGTCTTTCTTATAAAACAAAATCAGATCTTTTTTGGGTATAAATTAGTAACGAAGAAAGAAACTATTGTAGAATAGATACTCTTATATACTGGTGGTGTGATTATAAACTGGTACAATCTCTTTAGATTTGTGACTTAGAAATATATACTTTTTTTTTTTTTTTTAAAGAGACAGGGTCTTGCTCTGTTGCCCAGGCTAGTGTGCAATGGCGTGATCTTAGTTCACTGCAGCCTCAAACTCCTGGGCTCAAGCAATCCTCCCTCTTTAGCCTCCTGGGTAGCTGGGGCTACAGGCACACACTACCACACCTGGCTAGTTTTAAATATCTTTTTGTAAAGACAGTGTCTTGCCACATTACCCAGGCTGGTTGAACTCCTGGCCTCAAGCGATCCTCCTGCCCCAGCCTCCCAAAGTCCTGGGACTACGGGTATGAGCAACTGCACCTAGTCAAATGTATTATTTAAATATACACACATACACACACTCTAACATGGAGCCTTTCGTTATGTTTATAACTCTTAACTTAGTTGGGAATCTACACCAAGAAAGTAATATGAAATACAAAAATATTTTAAGCCCAAAGATATCTTTATAACTGCAGAAAATGCACAAGTGTATTTTGACACACCAATGAATATTGTTTAAATTTTTAGTAAATTGAATCAATGGAAACACAGAATCATTGCTAGGGAAATCAGAGATCATTTTTGTCTTTTATTTGTAATTTTCAAGCTTCTATAATAAGGATACTATTTAAATAAGATAAAAAAGTATACAGATGGTCCCTAACTTAACTTATGATGGTTTGACTTATGTTTGTTTGGCTGGATGACTGGTTTATTAGGGTATTAAATGCATTTTTTTTTTTTTTTTTTTTTTTTTGAGACGGAGTCTCGCTCTGTCGCCCAGGCTGGAGTGCAGTGGCACAATCTCGGCTCACTGCAAGCTCCGCCTCCCGGGTTCACGCCATTCTCCTGCCTCAGCCTCTCCGAGTAGCTGGGACTACAGGCGCCCGCTACCACGCCCGGCTAATTTTTTGTATTTTTAGTAGAGACGGGGTTTCACTGTGGTCTCGATCTCCTGACCTCGTGATCCGCCCGCCTTGGCCTCCCAAAGTGCTGGGATTACAAGCGTGAGCCACCGCGCCCGGCCTTAAATGCATTTTTGATTTACGGATTTCTCAGGACGTAACCTCAGTGTAAGTCAAACAGCATCTATATATACAATATCAATAATTATGTTTAAAAATGCATGATCAATAAATAAGAAAAATGTTAACAATTATTCTCTAATTTTGGTGGAGACGAGGTCTTGCTATGTTGCCCAGGCTGGTCTCAAACTCCTGGTCTCAAATGAACCACCTGCCTTGGCCTCCCGAAGTGCTGGGATTAGTGAGCCACTGTGCCTGGCCAAAATATTAACAATTATATCTTTAGGTGGTAGGATATGGGTATGTTTCCCTTTTTATGCTTTTCTGTACTTCTCAGTCCTTATGAGCATACATTGTAATATTGTTATAATCTGAAAAGAATACAACTTTCAAATAACAAAAAACATAAAACACAGTTAATACTGAGACTTACTTGGCAGCTTGGACATCTGTGTTGGAAAGGTTTCCTTGGGCTATTGTTTTTACTTGATTATAGGCAGCCTTGATAACCTAGGACAGATAAGAAAAGTTGGTCATCTGTGGCCAGTACCAGAGTCTCCTGCAGCACTGACACACTTCTTTACTGAGGCAAAAACACAGATGGAAGGTTAGTTTCAGACAAACAGCACAGTGTCCATGTGGAATGCTGTCATCACTATGGGTTCCTTATTCTTCCTATGTTCATAAAGCAGCTGTTTATACACAATTCTCCTGCCCCAGCCTCCCAAGAAGCTGGGACTACAGGTGCATGCTACCAGGCCTGGCTAATTTTTTAGCTTTTTTTGTAGATGTGTGGGCTCAAGTGATCCTCCCACCTTAACCTCCCAAAGTGTTGGGATTATAAGTGTGAGCCACCACATCCGGCCAAACACATGGATTTCTAATCACCCATAAAGAATAAGCACCTTTAAAACTTTCCCAGACTCTTCAGTGTCATGCCATTATTACTGCTATCTCACTATCCACTAAGAAGAGAGTAGTAATCCATACACAGCCAATTTGTAAGGCTTGTCCACACTTGCTAAGCCAGAGTCAAGAAGGAATCTGAATCCTTGTATGGTATTTAAAAAACGAAAGAAAGAATAAAGTTCCAGGGATGTGGGTACTTGGTAAATATTTGTTGAATAAATAAATCTGGCCATGATTTTCTCCATCCCAATGCTGGCTGGGTCTGCTACTTATTTTTCCCTCTGATCACCTAAATTCTAGGACCTCCATTTCCCCTTCATTTTAGCTGCCCATTTTCAGAGCCACACCCCAGACCTGATCACAGCCTAAATTTGCATACCTCTGAAGCCCTCAATTCTAAGACCCTGACCTCAGTCTTTAATCTCTATCCTTATTCTTCCACTTTATCAAGATCTTTAGTTCCTTGACTTGTCCAGTCTTTCAATTTATCAGGCCCCCTCTGGCTTCACTTCTCTATTGAGCCTAGATCCCTGAATCATCCTTTTAATCACTCTTGCCAATGCTCCCAACTCCCTCGCTATCTCCTCATACTTCTGACCTGCCCACTTTGCAGGATTCCAACCTGGGATTAACCCTAATACCTACCTCCTCCATTTCTCCATTAGGCTTGTGAATGCAACTGAAGAAAAATTACATGACAGTGCTGACTGACTGTACTATGAATTTGTGGTCGCTGATTTCAAGGATACATCTACACTACAGTGAATACCCACTTTTTGTGTACCTATTTGTCTGTCCCAAACTCCACTACTTTCTTTAAACTTTCTTATCTGTCAAAACATGACTTAGCCTCCTGTCTCACTGAGGAGGTACTTCCCCATCTTCCCAATATCTTCCAATATTAGCCTGTCTGTAAGGCTAAAAGGTCCACTTGTGTGCTGGATCCCACGTACTCCTTTCTCAGACTTGAGCCATTTATAATTTTCTATCTCCGATATCTGCTCCCATCTTTTTGTTCAGTATGTCTCTTTCAACCTAATCCCTCAGTATAAACTCTCCTAAAACAACCTGCTCCTTGAATGTCTAAGCTCCACTAGCCCACACCAACCTCATTTCTTACTTGTCATTCATTCCTTAATCACTACACATTTTAGCCAATTTCCACTACTCTAGTCAAAACTGTTAAGATCACCCATGATGTCCTAGCTTGCTGAAACTACCAGACTTCTCAGTGGTAATGAATGTTATTTCACTGTGGGTCAAAATGGTGTTAAACATACTCTCTTTCCTATCCTTCAAATATATCAGCTTCTCTTTTTCTTTCTGTTTACCTGGGCCATTTTTCTTAGCCACGTGCTCCTTAAATGGTGTTGTTTCCCAGAAATTGAGCTTTAGTTTTCTTTTCCTACAATCATTCATACATATCCCTGATTCAACACAATCTCTATACTGAAGACTTGCAAATAAACATCCTGGCCTCCCCCTCTCCTGGGTTCTCAATTTAGATGTCTCAGAGCCAACTCAATGCGACTTGTCCAACCAGAACCAAAATATGAAGGAGGCAATTCTCTCCTCTTTCCTGGAAGCATTAGTATACATGCGTAAATTTCCCTATAGCAGATAATGCTTCAATGATATCATACTAAACAGAGCTCTGATAAGTCATTGCATTGCATTCAAACATTCCATATTTTAACTAAAAACATGTTCATGGCGGGGGGGAACAATAACTTGTTCATGAAAGAAGTTTGGTGAGTTTGCAACTTACATCTCCAGCAGCTGTGGCCTGGGAGATAGTATAAATCCCGAAGAGTCCAGAATCTGAGTAACTGGCATTAAATGCAGAAACCTGAAAGATAATGAGACTTTACTGTATGATATTCTACCAGGTAAAACAGGGCACGATTTAAGTTTGCCTAGAAAAAACTTGGACCTTCACAGTATAAACAAAATAGATTAATATTTTACTTAACCAGTTCTGTCAAGAACTGAAGTATTCTGTAAATAGGTTACTACCTCTTTCAGAACTATCACGGCTTTGTTTTTTCATTTAAATATTTCTAAAATGACTGCTCCCTTTCCTTTATGCTGGGTATTTTCTATTCTTCTTTAGATGACTAAAGGTTTATGCAAACACTAATCTGCAAACATTATTATTATAATATAGATGGGCTTTGGCATTAGGCAGACCTGGTTTCTTCTCTCCGCTGTTGGTAGGGACTTTTTCACCAATTTATTTTCATTTCTCTTATACACTCATGTCAAAAAGTTAGACAAAAATTTCTGCTTAGTGGTCATTATCCAGATATCCAAGGTATCAAGAGTTTAGCCTCTGAATAACAGGGATATTGCTATCTAGTTTGAGCAGAGCTTTTAGCTCTCTAGGGTGAACCCGATTTGCAGTGTTTATGTGGACCATTTACATAAAAATTATCTAAGTTCTTATTAAAAATACAAACTTTCAGATTCCCAAAACAGACCTACTGACTCAGGTCCCTGTGGATGTAGCCTGGGAGCCCAGATTTTTAACAAGTGTTCCAGGTGATTCTTATGTACAATAAACTTGGAGAACCATTGGCTCAGTCCATGTAAAGCATAAGAATGGACTTCAATTTCTTCTATCTATTTACTTATATATTTTTTTGAGACAGAGTCTCGCTCTGTCACCCAGGCTGGAGTGCAGTGGCACGATCTCGGCTCACTGCAACCTCTGCCTCCCAAGTTCAAGCAATTCTCTGCCTCAGCCTCCCGAGTAGCTGGGACTACACGCGTGCGCCACCACACCCAGCCAATTTTTGTATTTTTAGAAGAGACGGGGTTTCACCGTGTTAGCCAGGATGATCTCAATCTCCTGACCTCGTGATCCGCCCACCTCGGCCTCCCAAAGTGCTGGGATTACAGGCGTGAGTCACTGTGCCTGGCCTGGACTTCAATTTCTTCAATTTCTTTAATTATAATTCTGAGGCCATCCTATTTATACTCTAAATTTCTGGCCAAGTTCTGAACTAGGAATTTCTACTAAATTACTTCATTGGATTAGGAGAGATAGCGGTTTCACCATGTTGGCCAGGCTAGTCTTGAACTCCTGACCTCAAGTGATCCGCCCGCCTCGGCCTCTCAGAGTGCTGGGATATTAGTTGTGAGCCACTGCGCCCAGCCTCTCATTTTTCTTTTTAAATTTAATTTCAAGCCGAATGAGTGAGTCTGTAAACAATTTCTTGGTGTTCCTCTTGTCCACTTGGTTGGAAAACAAAGAATAGTGAGATTCAGGAAGTAGCCACAAGAACAGAAGGGGACAGAAGAAAATCTAGAAAAAAAGACTAGTTAGAATCTAGGGGAAAGTTTAATATCTATAACTTTATTCTAAAGGCAACGGATGTGTGGATTCCCTTTATTTCTAAGCATTCAATTCCTCTTTTTATATTATTAATGACGAGTAATAGATAAAGTGGAAAAGCCAGTGAGTTTTTGATAGGCCCTCAAAGATACTAAAATCAAGCCTGGCTATCTCTTCAATTGTACAAAGATTTTCTATGTGTTTGTCTTACATTTTAAGAGTAGATTATCAGAATTATATCTTAAATACTGAGCCTTTGAAAGCAAAAAGAGAGATACCAACTATTCAGACTCACATCAAATGGCTGCTGAGTTGCCTTGGCAACAGCCTGGTGCAGATGGCTGGTGGTGTTGCTGCCCCTCTTGACATGTGGCCCAGCACCGAGGACATGCTGAAGAACACTAAATGCATTTGCCTCTGCACTTCCCGCGGCAGCACTTTCAGCTACAAAAGCAGCATGGACAAGACTGTCTCCATTCTGTTCTCGGATTTCACCTGGGGCCAGGTTAAGGATAGAGGGAAGAAGAAAATGGCTTGTTCACCATTGGTTTCATTCTCCAGTATTTCCTACAACACAGTACTAACCCACGAGTCCTTTCTGCGGCTCGGTGCTTTCCCCATGCCATACTGTCCCCAAACATACACAAAACATATGCTCAAAATACAACACCCAAGCCATCCAATTCTATGCCGAGACTGTTGAGTAGTAAATATTCAGGCCTATTCCACCTCGACATGCTATTCTAGTGGGGAAACACCCTTCTGATAAATTAACCCTAATAGAATGAAATGCTTACCTCCACGGTATTTGGCCTTTGCACCAGATAAACCAAGCCCACCCCTCATGTTGAGAAACTGTTCAGCAACTTGCTTTAGAACAGGATGACTCACACCTGTTTCAACAGAAGCAAAAACAAAGCTAGAACCAGAATTACTAAAGCACAATCGTAAAATATTTTTTCCTTGTTTTAAAAATACGATTGTAAAATCCAAACACTACAAAATAAATAAGTCTTCCTGCCATAATGCCACTCTCCCAGAGATACCCAATTACAGTTTACTATTACTAAACTATTTACTATATACTTAGTATTACTATTCATCTAGAATTTTTTTCTGTGTAGTTAATATTATCCTCAATTTATTTCTAAAATGGTTTCACTCTATTGATATTGCTTCTAACTTATCTTTCATAATTTACAAATTTCTAAGTGAGTAGTCTAAATCAAATATTTAATGGTTATAAAGAATCCCTTTCTATGGCTGTACCACCATTTATTTGATCAATCCCCTCCTAATGGACGTTAGCATGTTTCTAATGGCTCTTAAAACAACATTGCATCGTCCATCAAAGAACACTATATCAAGAAAGTAAAAAGAGGACCCATGAAATGCAGGAAAATATTTGCAGATAATATATCTGCTAACAGCTTGAGTATCCAAAATATATAAAGAAGCTTTACAACTCAACAATTAAAAAAAAAATTAAAAAATGGGCAAAGACTTGAATAGACATTTCTCCACAGTTGACCGGGCATGGTGGCTCACATCTGTAATCCCAACAGTTAGGGAGGCCAAGGCGGATGGATCACCTGAGCTCAGGAGTTCGAGACCAGCCCAGCCAATGTGGTGAAACCCCATCTCTACTAAAATTACAAAAATTAGCCAGGAATGGTGGCATGCACCTGTAATCCCAGCTACTCAAGAGGCTGAGGATGGAGAATTGCTTGAACGTGGGAAGTGCAGGTTGCAGTGACCTGAGATTGCACCACTGCACTGCAGCCTGGGCGACAGAGCAAGCCTCTGTCTCAAAAAAACAAACAAAAAGTTATACAAATGGACAAAAAGCACATGAAAATATGTTCAATGTCATTTGTCATTAGGGAAATACAAATCGAAACTACAATGACCACTTCCCACCCAGTAGGATGTTCATAATCAGAAAGACAGACAATAAGTGTTGGTAAGGATGTGGAGAAATTGAAACCTTTGCGCATTGCTGGTGGGAATGTAAAATGGTGCAGCTACTTTGGAAAATGGTCTGGCAGTTCCCCAAATGGTTAAACAGAGTTACCATATGGCCTGGCAATTCTATTCTTAGACATAACCAAAAGAACTAAAAACAGGTGTCCTAAGAAAAATGTACACATGAATGTTTACATTTATGACAGCCAAAAGGTAGAAACAACCCAAATGCCAACGAATGAATAAACAAAATGTGGTAATGGAGTATTCTTGAGCCATAAAAGGGAATAAGACATTGACACATGCTACAATATGGATGGACCTTGAAAACATCATGCTAAGTAAGAAAAGCCAGTTACAAAAGGCCACATGTTGTATGACTCCATTTATAGGAAATGTCCAGAATAGTCAAATCTATAGAGACAAAGTAGATTATTGCTACTTAGGAGGCTGAGGTGGGAGGATCACCTGAGCCTAGGAGTTCAAGGCACTGAGCTATGATTGTGCCACTGTGCTCTCGCTTGGGCAACAGAATGAGACCTCCATCTCTTTAAAAAAAAAACAACAAAGTAGATTAGTGGATGCCACAAGCAGGGGGAAGATGAGAATGGGGAGTGACTGCTAATGGGTATGAGGGGCTTTTGGGGGGATGATGAACACACCCTGAAATTAGGTAGTGGTAATAGCTGAATCTATTAAAAACCACAGAACTATTCACTTCAAAAGGGTGAATTTTATGGCATGTAAATTACATCTTAAGCTGTTATTTGCAAAACAAAACAAAAAATATTACAAATGGTATTCTCATGCAACTACTTTGTAAACCTGACCTAATGTTTGTGTAAGACAAATTCTTAAAAGTCACTGGGTCTATGAGTATAAACATTTAGAATTTTATTTTTTTGAGACAGAGTCTCACTCTGTCGCCCATGCTAGAATGCAGTGGCACGATCTCAGCTCACTGCAATCACTGCCTCCTGGGTTCGAGCGATTCTCCTCCTCAGCCTCCCGACAGCTGGGATTACAGGCATGTGTCACCATGCCCAACTTATTTTTGTATTTTTAGTAGAGGTGGGGTTTCGCCATGTTGGCTAGGCTGGTCTTGAACTCCTGACCTCAGGTGATCCGCCCGCCTCAGCCTCCCAAAGTGCTAGGATTACAGGCATGAGCCACCATGCCCAGCCTAGAATTTTAACAGATATATTCAAAAAGATCTCCCAAAATGTTGTACTAGTTTATATTCCTACTAACAATTTGTAAGAGTGCCTATTTCTCCAGACCCTGGTTAATTCTGGGCAGAGTCAATCTTTTAATTTTGCCAATATCACAGATTAAAATTTTCTTAATTATTAGTGAGGCTGATCATTTAAAACAAAGACAGTTGGCTACACATATACAAACATATTTCTCCCATGAACTGTCTGTTCATGCCCTTTGCCTGTTTTTCTAGTAGGCTGTACTTCCTTTTAAAAAAGTCTGTAAAAGCTCTTTGCTTTGAGAAATTCACCTTTGTCACAGGTTTTACAAATACTGTAAAGAATTTAAAGCCAGTGGTTTACAAATTTAAATTTGGATTCTGCTTTCCAAAACAAATGACTAGCAATTAAAATCCTATGATACATTGCCTGTCTGACATAAATAGAAGGCCGAAGTTTTCAAATTTTGTTCAATCCTATGTTCACATAATTACAGTTTAAGGAACTGCTCTTAAGGAAGCAAACTGATAGGCAGGCAATTCTCTAAACTTACCAAGTCCAATCAAAGCCATTCTTGCACTTGTGAAATGGTTCTGAACGAAGTAATGTAACTGAGGAAGTTAAAAACACTTCTTAGGTTATATTAGCATAAATATAAAAAGCTGTAAAAACATAAAAGTACAGTTTGGAAGAAAATAAATACTTAGCCTTATAAGCTGCTGTAATGAACTACAAGGTACTAACTGAGGTGAACTGCCCTGGGATTTTATTATAAAAACTATTGCTTAAAAGAACTAGAACCTAATTGTGGTCATGGTTGCACAACTCTGTGAATATAATGAAAACCACTGAATTGTGTACACTTTAAATAGGTTGTATAGTATGGTGAATTACATCTCAACAAAGCTGGTATTTATAAAAGGAATAAAAAGAGGCTGGGTGCAGCTCATGTCTGTAATCCCAGCACTCTGGGAGGCCAAGGCTGGCAGATCATTTGAGGCCACGAGTTTGAGACCAGCCTGGGCAACACAGCGAAATCCTGACTCTACTAAAAATGCAAAAATTAGCCAGGCATAGTGGTGCACGCCTGTAATCCCAGCTACTTGGGTGGCTGAGGCACGAGAACTGTTTGAACCCAGAAGGCAGAGGTTGCAGTGAGCTGAGATCGTGCCACTGCACTTTGGCCTGGGCGTCACAGCAAGACTCTTGTCTCGAAAAAAAAAAAAAAAAAGGAATAAAAAGAAATTAGAGCATACACTGGCCTAAACTTGAAAAAGTGGACTATGATTTTTATTATAATGTAGCTTACGTAGTATATCAGGTTTCTTTTGTGTTTATATAGGTAGTAATGAAGCACTATGAACATTCTATAACAGGGCTAACAGAGTTTTACCACAACACCCTTCTTGTCCATCTTTGAAGCCTATCTCTACAAAGCTTTTCTGACCATGAAGTCATTGTCTATACCAGGGTGTCCAAACTATATGATCACAGAATTACTCAGAGCTTGAAAAACAAAAACGGTCACTGACCCCCATTCTTGGGACTTACCCTACAGACTGATATAAAATATTAAATGTGGAATCCTAGAATCCTTATTTAAAACCAACCAACTACCCATCCATCCAATCGACCACTCAGGCGATCTGAAAATTGGTGAGACTTGGTAATCACTGGTTTATATTACCACCTTAGGCTTAATATACAAAAGTAGGGCTAAAACATGTACTTTCAACAGAAATGCTATCCCTTCCAGATGGGTGAAAATTGGTTTGGGGTAACTAAGAAAAAAAAAAACTCACGACTTCTGGGTATAAAGTACAAATATACAGTACATAAACTCTATCTGTGGTATTAAAAGTAAGAGGTTTAGAAAAAAATGGCTGGAAAGGCTCCTCAGGAAGGAAAGTGATAACGTTTGAGAATCACTGGGCTAAAGTAGTGAAACTGAACTTTTAATCAATTTATCATAATCTGTGCCCTAAAATGAATGGTGTCTATATCTATGGAGTAACCTTGGAAAGTCATACTCTTTTTCTATTGATGTTTTTCTATTGACGCTGCCATTGTTCCAAGTATTCTAGCGCCAATTTCTTTAGAGTTTCCTTTAGCCTAGGGACACATTTAAAAAATACTATTAACTTTGAGATAATCAAGTTATCACAGTTAACATCTTGGTATTTGTCTATAATGCATACATACATACCTTTTATTTAAAAAAGGGAACTTTTGATATGTCCTAATTCATAAATTGCTTTATGTGACAATATGCTGTGAAGTTTTATGTATCAACTAATATTTTTTTTTTTTTTTTTTTTTTTGAGACGGAGTCTCGCTCTGTCGCCCAGGCTGGAGTGCAGTGGCGCAATCACGGCTCACTGCAAGCTCCGCCTCCCGGGTTCACGCCATTCTCCTGCCTCAGCCTCTCCGAGTAGCTGGGACTACAGGCGCCCGCCACCACGCCCGGCTAATTTTTTGTATTTTTTAGTAGAGACGGGGTTTCACCATGGTCTCGATCTCCTGACCTCGTGATCCGCCCGCCTCGGCCTCCCAAAGTGCTGGGATTACAAGCGTGAGCCACCGCGCCCGGCCTCAACTAATATTTTTGAATGGTTGAATACTGTTCCATTCTATAAGTTATTTAACTAGTTCCCTAATGCTGGATATTAACTTGTTTCTAATTTTTCACAATTATAAAACAATATTACAATAGCCATCCTTGTAGATAAACTGTTACTATGTTTTAGCTAACTTAATAACACATCTTCATGAGGGTGAATTTGATTTCTAAAAAATTCCAAAACTCATTAGAGTCCAGTCTTATGAAAACTGCTGCCTGTTCAAGTTGGATGATATAAGTTAAAATTTCTAAATAAAAGTGCCATATGAATGGAAGGCATCAAATTGTTAATTGGTAAGTCAAAAAGAGGAAGGGATACAGTTTAGTTTTCTGTAACAGCTAACTAAGAATGAAACGAGAATAAAAACCTTAAATTTTTGAGTCAGATATACTTTGAAGGTGTTGATAATTCCAAATTTTTCTCTTAATGTCTTTTGATAAAATTTGTTTTTGGGTCTGGGTGGTAGGAATAGGAAGTTAAGATTATATGCACATATCTACACTTGTAGATTTAGCATTCAATGTTTCATGCTTTGGAAATAAACTTCTAAGATGCACATATTGCTGTGGCATGTGACAAACCCCTATAGCCAGCAAATGGAGGCTGGTGTGCTAAAGAACGTGAATGAGCGAGCGAGGATGGAACAGGAGCTAAGGAAGTGGGCTCAAGTCTTATTTACAAATTCAGAGAGACCAAAGAGTTTTAGTCAAAGGACCTATTTTATATATATGTACACACACACACACATTTTTTTTTTTTTTTTTTGTAGAGCCAGGGTCTTGCTATGTTGCCCAGGCTGGTCTTGAACTCCTGGCCTCAAGTGATCCTTCTGTCTTGGCCTCCCAAAGTGCTGAGATTACAGGCGTGAGCCACTGGGCCCAGCCTCTATTATGATACTTAAACATTTAAATACTGTTTAAAAAAGACACACAGGCTGGGTGCAATGGCTCATGCCTGTAATCTCAGCACTTTGAGAGGCAGAGGCAGAAGGACTGTTTGAGCCTAAGAGTTCAAGATCAGCCTAGGAAACACAGCAAGGTCCCGTATTTAAAACAAACAAACAAACAAACAAAAAAGATACATACACACAGAAAAGGGTTTAGAAGAAAATATACCAGGTATTAACACTGAGTGCCTTTAGGTATGTGAGATGTTTTCTTTTCCTTCATTTTGCTCATTTTACTTTTTAATTTTTCTGTAATGATCATGTCCCTTTAGTTATGAAAACATTTCTTAAAGGATATACAAAAATTGTTCAGATAAAATTTCAGTTAAAAACCAGGTGGATGAAAAAGCAAGCACGTTGAATTTCTTAAAGTTAGAAGACAAAAGGAAAAATTAACAAACAAACCTGAAATGGTAGATGTTCAATTTAATGTGAAAAACAAGCACATTTCAAAATATGTTTTATTGGTACCTCCTCTGATGTCACTTTTCCAATCCTATAGTCAGGACAATACAAGGGATTAGCCAAGGCATTCCGGTAAGCTGCTGCATGCAAATTTTCAATGACATCTGCGAGATAAATGAAGAAGCATTTAGGGAAATGCACTTTCAGTAAAGACAATATTTTTAAAACCTAGAAAGCAACAAGCCTATACAAAGTTGGTCATCTTCTGGCATTCATATGTTAAGAGGACTTAAAATTTATTATTATTTAACCTCTAGTAACTGCCAGTTTCTGCCAGTAGAATGTGCTGAGAAAAAAAAAAGATTACATGGCAGCAGCTTCTATATACTGGAGTCCACCTAAACCACTTTTCTAACTTTAACCTAGCTGGTATCACTTGGAATGTATACTGGCCTGGGTTTTGGGAAGTCCCCATCTAGTTATGGTTCTGCCGCCATCTTGCCATGTGACCTTGGACAAGTCATTTAATCTGAATTTTACTTACTCCTAGGTTTCTTCTCTAGGTAATAAGGAGATTGTCAGGTAGCTTTCAGGGGACCAATGGGAGCTTCCACTAGGACTTACTCCTCTGTGGTGCTTGGTGCTTTCCCTGCTTTCTTGCTTCAATGCCTTTTTGCCTGCAGTGTTTCCTTCAGTTGTTCATTACCTGGCAACTTGCCTATGTGAGGCACTGTGCTAGGTGCTAGAAATACAGAGATGTGGAACATACAATGCCTGCCCTCAAATTTTAAGAGGAAAAACTGTGAAATAAAGTATTATGGGTGCAATGTTGGCAGTGTGTCAAAAGTGCAGTAGAGGTACAACGGAAGGGCAGTGGGAATTGGAAAACAATTAATACAAGTAATATGTGGGATCCATCTTACAGAATGAGCTGGTGTTTCACAGGGGAAATCATTTGGGAATAGCATTTTAGGCATAGGAAGCAGACAAAACAAAGGCATAAAGTATAACAATAATTTGATTCAAATGGGAATTGCAGCTGGAAGGAGAAGAGGGTAGAGCAGAAGTAAGAGAAGTGGGCTGGGGTAAGATCATGCAAGGCCATATACGTATATGCTGTTTGGACTTTATCCCACAGATAATAAGGCTTACTTTCATGTCAGAAGGATCACTGTAATGGCTGTGTGGGAGATGGACTCAAGATGTAAACCTGCAGGCTGACACCAGCCAGGAGACTACACAGTAACTGTTCAGGCAGAATAGATGCAGGCTGAGGGCCGGGCGTGGTGGCTCACACTTGTAATCCCAGCACTTTGGGAGGCCGAGGCGGGCGGATCACGAGGTCAGGAGATCGAGACCACAGTGAAACCCCGTCTCTACTAAAAATACAAAAAATTAGCCGGGCGTGGTGGCGGGCGCCTGTAGTCCCAGCTACTCGGAGAGGCTGAGGCAGGAGAATGGCGTGAACCCGGGAGGCGGAGCTTGCAGTGAGCCGAGATTGCGCCACTGCACTCCAGCCTGGGCAGTAGAGCGAGACTCCGTCTCAAAAAAAAAAAAAAAAAAAAAAAAAAAGAATAGATGCAGGCTGGTGCCTCACTGCCGCCAGTGGGGAAGAAGCCACTCTGGACACATAGGTCATCTTTTCTAAAATTGTCCTATTCTATCTATTTCTTCAGTAGAAATCCTGAGCAACAAAGATCACACTCCTCTGTGACACCAAGCATCATCATGAAATAACATCAGTCCCCAGGCCTGCATGTGGAGGGGAGCCTGTCCCATGCTGAGCCACTGAGTTGAGCTATTTCTGCTCTTCCTGCACATTTCTGCTCCCACCAGAAGTTGTATGATTCCCAAAAGTCAGCGGCGCTTGTTTACAGACTTGTATTACCAGTTGTACTTGTCAAGATTATATAATTAGACATTATAGAAACATAAAATATGAATGCAAAAAAAGATTCCTATTTAAAAAAATTAAGTTACTTACTTTGGAAAGACTCAATAAAGAGGAGACGGCTAAACAATAATAGCAATACAACAGTAAGCAATAATAGCAGCAGCAACAAACTGGTGCAGGATTTGGGGTAAACAAAACAACTCTTAAAAATCACTAGAGGTCAGGCACAGTGGCTCACGCCTGTAATCCCAACACTCTGGGAAGCTGAGGTGAGAGGATCACTTCAGTCCAGGAGTTTGAGACCAGCCTGGGCAATAGAGTGAGACTTCATCTCTATAAAAAAATAAAAATAAAAATTAGCAGGGTGTGGTGGTGTGTGCCTAGAGTCCCAGCTACTCAGGAGGCTGAGGTAGGAGGAGTCCAGAAGGTTCAGACTGCAGTGAGATTGTGCCACTGCACTCCAGCCTGGGCAACAAGCAACACCCTGTCTCAAAAACAAACAAACAAAAACAAAACATTGGGAAGGAAACAGGAAAAACTTCTAGGATCTTACAAACAATTTACTTACCATCAAACATGAAAAATGATTATAAATGTTTAGAAACAAAAGAATAATATATCTAAATAACAAATTTTTGAAAAAGATATTTCCAAATTCAAGCAGTAAAACATTTGGCCAGGCATGGTGGCTCACACCTGTAACACCAGCACTTTGGGAGGCTGAGGTGGGTGGATCACTTGAGGTCAGGAATTCAAGACTGAACTCCAGTCTGACCAACATGGCAAAACCCTGTTTCTACTAAAAATACAAAAAATTAGCCAGGTGTGGTGGTGCACACCTATAATTCCAGCTACTCAGGAGGCTGAGGCAGGAGAATTGCTTGAACCTGGGAGGTGGAGGTTGCAGTGAGCCAAGATCGTGCCACTGCACTCCAGCCTGGGTGACAGTGAGACTCTGTCTCAAAAAAATAAATAAAAATAAAAAAAATAAATTTTGACAGCAATTTTTTTCTTCTATAAATTGATCTTCTAAAAAACCCAGTATCTTAGAATCAAATGTGATCTGGAAATGTACTTACGAGTCTGCGGATTCTGAAAGGCCACAGCTTTGTCAATCTTCAGCTGAGGCTGACGGTCAGCTACTTCCCAACGACGAAATTCTGGTGCTGTGGTGACATTGAGCAGGAACTCCATTAGAATATCACTACAGAAGACATCGAGATAAGAATTACGAGTCAAAAATGTAAAGCCAACATTTGAGATTCTACATAGCTGTAATGCTCTCAATGTGAAACTTTAGGCCTTGTGGGAAGCACAGTGTTTTTGAGCAGTTTATGAACAATAATCCAAAATGGAAGTCAGAGGTCATAATGATGCATTACAAAAACCAGAAGTGAGCAGCTTAGTATTTCTTTCAAAGCAGAAGTCCTAAACACACACAGATACTTACACATCACCCCGCAGGCATTCCACAGTGTAAGCCATGTTTTCCCTTGTTGCAGTCACACTGAATCGGAAAATAAACTACAGTAAATCATCTGAATCAGGATAGTAAGCTTTCCCTTATAATCTTCTGTTATATCAACCAATTCCTTTGGAAAGAAAATTTCTGAAGTATAAAAGGTGTGAACAATAATATAACAAAACTCCACATATTCACCAACTAAAATTCAAAATTTTTTTAAAAACCAGCAAATAATTCAACCTTAAAAGGAGTGAAATCTGGTCACATGTTACAACACCGATGAACCCTGAGGACATTATGCTAAGGATAAGCCAGTCACAAAGGGACAAATATTGTATGATTCTACTTATGAGGTACCTGGAGTAGTCAAATTTGTAGAGACTGAAAAGAGAATGGCAGTTGCCAGAGGCTGAGGGGAGGGGAGAATGAGCAGCCATTGTTTAACAGGTACAGAGTTTCAGGTGAGAGAAGATAGGAAAGTTCTGGAGCTGAATGTTGGTGAGGGTTGCTGAATGCCACTTAACTGCACACTTAAGAAAATGATAAATTTGGGCAGGGTGCAGTGGCTCACACCTGTAATCCCAGCACTTTGGGAGGCCGAGGTGGGCAGATCACTTGAGGTCAGGAGTTTGAGACCAGCCTGGCAGACAGAGTGAAACCATGGTCTCTACTAAAAATACAAAAATTAGCCAAGCGTGGTGGCACACGCCTGTAATCCCAGCTACCAGGGAGGCTGAGGCAGGAGAATCGCTTGAACCCAAGAGGTGGAGGTTACAGTGAGCCAAGATCATGCCACTGCTTTCCAGCCTGGGTGACACAGTGAGACTGTCTAAAAAAAAAAAAAAAAAAAAAAAAAGATAAATTTTATGTTATATACATTTGACCACAATTTTTTAAAATGGCAAATAAAGTTGAAGATCTTTTCTTACCCTTCCAAGGCCAATTCTCTCACTCTCTCCCACTCTGGAAACCACAATCATAAGCACTACATAGCATTTTTCTGCTTAAAAAATTATAATACCTTAAAAAAATCTTGAAACTTGCTTGTTCGCACACTATTTTGCCCTTCAGTTGTGCTATGTTGATATATAGATCTAGTTCATTCCATAATGGCTGTGTAGTGGTCTCATCATGACTCTGTCATACTTTACCCATTTCCCTAAAGATGGACACTTAGATCGTTTGCAGTCTTTATAAAGAATACCTTTGTGAATGTGATTAAAAACTGTGGGGTTTTTCAATATTACCAGATATTCCTTGATTCTTTCCTAAGTGGTTGTATCAATTTACACTCCTATCAGCAGAATAAGACATTCTCTATCATCTTTACCACTGACAACACAATATATAAAAAATCTGGGCTGGGTGCAGTGGCTCACATCTGTAATCCCAGCAGGCTGGGCTGACGTGAGAGGATCACCTGAGGCCAGGAGTTCAAGACCAGTCTGGGCAACACAGTGAGACCTCCATCTGTACAAAAAATAAAAAATTAGCTGGGCACGGAGGCATGTGCCTATAGTCCTAGCTACTTGGGAAGCAGAGGGAGAAGAATCGCTTGGGCCCAGGAGTTCAAGGCTGCAGTAAGATATGTCTGCACCACTCCACTCTAGCCTGGGCAACAGAGCAAGACCCTGTCTTTAAAATAAATTAATTAAAAAAAAGAAATGCTGTTTCTGTCCTGACTGTTCCACTGACCAGCTGCTCCCCAAGTCTCTCTCCCTCTTTGGATCTTCCTACTCCTGAGACCCAACAATATTGAAATTAGGCTAATGAATAACCCGACAATGGCCTCTAAGTATACAAGTGAAAGGAAGAGTCTCATGTCTCTCACTTTAAATCAGAAGCTAGAAGGGATTAAGCTTCTGAGGAAGTGAAGAAGCCATGTTAAAAACGGAGACAGGTCAAAAGCTAGGCCTCTTGCACCAGTGCAGTTCTTGAAGAAAACTAAAAGTGCTACTCCACTGAACACATGAGTGATATGAAAGCAAGACAGCCTTACTGCTGATAATAGAGAGTTTTACTGGTCTGGATTAGATCAGACTGTATTTCCTTAAGTCAAAGCTTAATCCAGAGCAATGCCCTAACTCTCTTCAATTATATGAAGGCTGAGAGAGGTGAGGTGCAGAAGAAAAGTCTGAAGCTAGCAGAGGTTAGTTCATGAGCTTTAAGGAAAGAAGCCATCTTCTTAATATAATAGTACACAGTGAAGCAGCAAATGCTAATGTAGAAGCTGCAGCAAGTTATCCAGAAGATCTACATAAGATCATCAATGAAGGTGGCTACACGAAACCACAGATTTTCAATGTTGACAAAACAGCCTTACATTGGAAGATGCTGTCCAGGACTTACGTAGCTAGAGAAAAGTCAATGCCTGGCGTCAAAGCTTCAAACGACAGGCTGACTCTTGTTGGGGACTAATGCAGCTGGTGACTTTAGGATGAGGTCATTTACCATTCTCAAAATCCTAGCGCCCTTAGGAATTATGCTAAATCTACTCTGCCTGTGCACTGTAAATGGAACAAAAAAGCCTGGATGATAGTACATCTGTTTATAGCATGGTTGACTGAATATTTTAAGCCCATTGCTCAGAAAAAAGATTCCTTTCAAATTATTACTGCTGACAATGCCAAGAGCTCTGATGCAGATGTACAAGGAGATTGATACTGTTTTCATACCTGCTAATAGAACATCCCTTCTGCACCCCATGAATCAAGGAGTAATTTTTATTTTCAAGTCTTATTATTTAAGAAATACATTTTGTAAGGCTGTAGCTACCACAGACAGTGAAGACGCTGATGGATCTGGGCAAAGTAAATTAAAAAACTTTCTGGAAAGAGTTCACCATTCTAGACACCATTAAGAACATTTGTGACCCATGGGAGGATGTCAACATATCAACATTAACATGAGTTTGGAAGAAGCCAATTTCAACCCTCATGGATGACTCTGAGAGGCAAGACTTCAGAGGGGAAGAAACTGCAACTATGGTGGGAGTAGCAAGAGAACTAGAAGTGGGGCCTGAAGATGTGACTGAAGGGCTGCAATCTTATGATAAAGCTTGAACAGATGAGGAGATGCTTCTTATGGATGAGCAAACAAAGTGGTTTCTTGAGATGGAATCTACTCCTAGTTGAAGATGCTGTGAACACTGTTGAAATGATAAAAAAGAATATTACATAATCTTGGTTGATAAAAAAGTGGTAGGGTTTGAGATGACTGACTCTAATTTTGAAAGAAGTTCTGTGGGTAAATGGCTAAAAACAGCATCTCATGCTACAGAGAAGTCTTTCATAAAAGGAAGAGTCAATCAATGCAGAAAACTTCACTGTTGTCTGATTTTAAGAAATTATCAGTCACCACCACCTTCAGCAACCACCACCTTGATCAGTCAGCAGCCATTAACGTGGAGGCAAGACCCTCCACCAGCAAAAAGATTATGACTTGCTGAAGATTCGGACAACTTAACATTTTTAAAGCAATAAAATATTTTAAAATTAAGATTATGTACTTTTTTTCCAAGACAAAATGTCATTGTACACTTAGTAGACCACAGTATAGTGTAAACATAACTTTTATTTATATGCATTGGGAAACCACAAAATTCCTATGACTTGCTTTGCTGCAATATTCCCTTCATTGTGGTGGTCTGGAACAGAACCTGCAACATCTCTGAGGTATGCCTATATATTGCAGATATCTACTCCCAGTCAGTTACTGAAATTTTTACTTTAAGATATAGATGTTTTACATTTTGATGTACTCAAATTCATCAGTCTTTTCCTTCTTGTGTTGCTTAAGAAATCCTCAACCTCCTTGATAACACAGAAAAGTTCCCTTAAAATTGAATATTTTCTGGCATTTTCACTATTTTCTATTACTTATTTAACAAACCTTAATTTGCCACCAACTGCTTCAATTCCACGGGTTATCTTGAAAGATGAAGCTCCTTTTGTCGTCTTGAAAAAGAAAAGAATGATTATCTTTGTAGCTTTTCGATGCCAAGTTTGCCAAACATCACACTATATCAAAATCTGTTGTGAGCAGATTTAAAAAGAATTTTACTAAATTCCTGCATCCTTTTTAGTTAAGAATTATGAAACAAGGCTCAACAAAAAGCTTAAGTATAGATTTTTACATTAAGTACATTCATGTAAAATTTCCACTGTCAAATACAAGCTTACTGGATTTATTAGTCTATTCTGAAAGAGACTTGTATATGGGAAAAAAAGAGTTAATTTTCTTTCAATTTATGGCACTTCGTTTTAAAAATTTGTTTACTGATTTCTTATGCTCTAACATCAACATTCATATGGATACTAATTTAGTGCTTCTCTGTGGCAAATATCTTATGGTTTCTCATTTTACATTAGGGGACTGTACTGGGTTTAACAGTGTTCCCCCGCAAATTTATGTCCAGCCAGAATGTTTGCATGTTACTTTATTTGGTAATAAGGTCTCTGCAGATTTAAGTACTTCAGATGACATCATATTGGATTATAGTGGGCATTAAATCTAATATAACTGGTATCCTTATTAGGAGGAAATGTGGACACAGACAGAAGGAAGGCCATGTGACAACAAAGGCAGAGACTGCAGTGATGCGGCTGCAGGTCAAGGAACATGAAGGGTTGTGGGCAACTGCTGGAAGCTAGGAACAGGCAGGGGAGGATTTGTGCCTTCCTAGAACCTTTAGAGGGATCACAGCCCTGCTGATATCTTGGCTTGGCTTAGACACCTTGACTTGGACTTCTAGCCTCTAGAACTGTGACGGGATAAACTTATTTGGTTTAAGCTACCCAGTCTGTGGTAATTTGTTACGGCAGGTCAAGGAATCATATATAAAGACATTGATTTTAGTTTTTCTTTTTCACAGGACCAAGATACCACAGCATTTCCAAACACTTCAGGTAGTGAAGATACGCACCAGACTGGATGTAAGACGCAGCAAATGGGTGGTTCCTAAATTGTTGGAGTCCTCATATCTACTGCCTGCTTTAACGAACAAACCAATTCTTGATATAGGAGCATAGTTTTCCAAAGAAGCAATCACCAAGCCATTTGGTAACTTGGTAAACTGTATTTAAAATAAAGTAGAGATATAATGAATGTCTTCGTATTACCAAGGAGAGTAAGGCATGTATAGGTTCCAGCGAGCAAGTTAGTGGGACTAACCTCAAGGTCCTGAGGTTGTGGCGGTGCTCCTGCAGGTGCAGCTGTAGCTTTAACTTTGGGGGCAACTTTGAGGGAATAAAATCTCTAAACATAAAAAACACAGGTTACACATATTTCTCACAAGAACAGTGCTTTATATAAAAGCATGGTACCTTAGGGTACCCAAGTGACAGAGGGTGTTCGGGGGTAAAAGGAGCAATAACCACCTCCGTGGGAGGATTTAGCTGCATAACTTTTTTTTTTTTTTTTTTTGAGAAAGAGTGTCCCTCTGTTGCTCAGACTGGAGTGCAGTGGTGCAATCTCAGTTCACTGCAACCTCCACCTCCTGGGTTCAAGCCATTCTCCTGCCTTAGCCTCCCAAGTAGCTGGAACTACAGGTGCGTGCCACCATGTCCAGCTAGTTTTTGTTTTGTATTTTTTAGTAGAGATGGGGTTTCACTGTGTTGGCCAAGCTGGTCTTGAACTCCTGATCTTAAGTGATCCGCCCGCCTTGGTCTCCCAAAGTGTTGGGATTACAGGCGTGAGCCACTGCACCCCGCCTAGCTGCATAACTTATTATGGACTTATTAACCCACCAGTTTACCCAAGCCATTCTTAAACCTCTATTTATTAGTGATTTATAGAGTTCTTGATGCTTATTTTTTAAATGATGTAAAGAATCACTGTATTTTCTTATTTTTCAGTTACCTTAGAAAAGTTTCATGGTTCTTTGTAGTTCCAAAGCTTTGGCATTTTTTGAAAAAGTGTCAGATCACCCATCCACAACCTTTTCTGTTGAGACAGAGTCGTGCTCTGTGTCCCACGCTGGAGTGCAACGGCGCGATCTCGGGTCATTGCAATGTCTGCCTCCTGGATTCAAGCTATTCCCCTGTCTCAGCCTCCCAAGTAGCTAGGATTACAGGCACATGCTGCCACGCCTGGCTAATTTTTTGTATTTTAGTAGAGATGGCGTTTCACCCCGTAGCTCAGGCAATCTACCCGCCTCGGCCTCCCAAAGTACTAGAATTACAGGCGGCCTGGGTCCACAACCTTTTATAGGTTTCAGCTTCTTGCTTCTTTTATCTGCCCAATGAATGTCATCCGTTCAGTCTATTTTCCAATTGAAATGGTTTCATCTCCTTAATCATCTTAGTAACCTTTAAAAAAGACAAAGTAGCCAGGTGTGGTGGCTCACGCCTATAATCCCAGCACTCTGGGAGGCCGAGGTGGGCGGATCACCTGAGGTCAGGAGCTGAAGACTAGCCTGACAAATATGGAGAAACCCCATCTCTAATAAAAATACAAAATTAGCGGGGCGTGGTGACACACGCCTGTAATCCCAGCTACTGGGGAGGCTGAGGCAGGAGAATCACTTGAAACCGGGAGGCGGAGGTTGCAGTGAGCTGAGATTGTGCCATTGCAGTCCAGCCTGGGCAACAAGAGCAAAACTCCGTCTCAAGGAAAAAAAAAGAAAAAGACAAAGTATATGCCAACTTCCTCCAAGCCCTCAATATTTTCCATTGTATCTTCACTCTCATGTGCTGTATTAAGACCACACAACCAAAGGTCTTACTTTTTTTGACTAAATAAAACATTTATGACATGTATGTCATCCTGAGATTAACAATGGCTTCATCCACAGCAGATTCTCAATATATAAAATGCAGTCACTGGTAGGGTAAAAGGGTCCCATTAAATATTAGATAATGGACCCAAAATGCATTCATTTTATTGTTTGTTTTGGCAAATGTTATACAATGCCATGCAAATCATTCTGATTATGACTAAAGTTCATGAGGTTATTAGAGGAGATGAGGAGTGAATAAAACTTGGTGCTCCCAAGACCCAATGAACACCTCCTAGCTGGAGTTTCCCAGACATCCCCGCACAGGCTGCAATGCCTCCACTCTGTGCTGTCCAGAAGGCTGTTTGTTGTACATCATTAGTGCTGTACTAGGTTGGCTGCTGGTTATCACTTGCTTTTAGTACTGCTTTTCAGTTATGAATTACAATTAGCTTTACTTTATCGTCATCAATTTAGTTTGCTAGGTATGGTATAGTTAACCTTCTTTGTAATTTTGGCCTATAATTTTCCAAAAAGTAAACTTTTAAGATATATGGGCATAGCAATTCAAATATGAATAATCTATAATTCCGTTACCAAGTGAGATTTTAGGTGTTTTCCAACCAAATGTGCCCAAATAGTGGCACTTTGTTGGCAATTTTTTTTTTTGAGACGGAGTCTCGCTCTGTTGCCTAAGCTGGAGTGCAGCGGCGCGATCTCGGCTCACTGAAACCTCCGCCTCCTGGGTTCCAGAGATTCTCCTGCCTCAGCCTCCCGAGTAGCTGGGATTAGAGGCGCCCACCACACCACGCCCAGCTAATTTTTTTTTTTTTTTGTATTTTTAGTAGAGACGGGGTTTCACCATGTTGGCCAGACTGGTTTCGAACTCCTGATCTCAAGTGATCCACCTGCCTCTGCCTCCCAAAGTACTAGGCTTACAGGCGTGAGCCATCGCGCTCGGCCGGTAATGTGCTTCTTAATCGTCCCATTCAAATCAGCAAATTATCCTAGTAGTTGTCATGCAATTTACTAAATTATTTTGTTCTAATAAGATATATCTAAGTTTATTCTCCCATATAAAGTGCTAAAATTAGACACATAAATAATTGCTTTCAAGTTTACTGCAATTTGTTTACCTTGGGCGTCTCCAACTGTTTTCTCTGAGCTTTTTCTATTGCAAAATAGAATGGAGAAGGAAATTCTGGGGTATTTTGCCAATCTAACCGTGCTTCCCTCAAAGGGTAATCACTGGTGTATCTAGGTATACCAGGAAGGTTAAGGCAATTACAGCCTAAATTGATACAGCCCACAGCACATTTATGTAAGCATAAAGCATAAGAACATTCCATGCCCAGGTCTGGTCTTCTGCATCTCCATCTAGGAGGGTTTCTCAACACAGGTACTACTACTGGCACTTGGGGCCAGATAATTCGTTGTAGTGGCAAGTTTAGCAGCATCCCTGGCCTCTCGATGCCAATAGCACCCTCCTTACAAGTTGTTGCAACTAAATATGTCTCCAAACATCGCCACCGGTTCCCTGGGGGCATACTGTCCCTCGCTATAATTTTTTTTTTAAGTGTTCCCCCTTAACCCTCTTAATAACCACTGCCCCACAGTAATATAACCCTGATGTGTGAGTTTTCGCCAAGTGACAGCTACGTTTAATTTAGGCTTGAAGGGGAAACGTAATTAAGGAGCTTCTGAGGACAAACAGATGTCTTGGAGGAACCGTCTAACATACGATCAAGAAAAGCAACGTTAGACTACTAAGACACCATAGTAATTAACAATGAAGTTCCAGGTACTGTGATAAGTGTTATATCTGCATTAGCTCCTTTCTTATACTTTTACTCGCTGGGGAAACTGATGCTCCGTGATAAACCAAGGAGCAGAGGCTGCAGCGGATAAAGTGAAGGTGGGGGGCTAAGTCTGTGCCGTCCTCCCACTCCCCCTGGGTTTCGCGGTCTCTTTCTCCAGCACTTGAGTACCGGAGTGACCTTCAGAAGTCTCTCCAGGGAGTCGCTTCAACTCCGCTCTCACGTCCTGCCCCTCTCTTCAGGTTTCCCGGTGTTAGGTCTCTTCTGCTCACAGCACGAGCTGGGCCACCAAAGCCTGACCCAGTTTGCAGCCCACTTGGTCCGCAGGGTTCATATGAAGGGCAGACTGACGCCCAAGGCCCAGACCCCAGACCAGACACCTCCGCCTCGCATCACCTTGTCGACACACTGCTCCCCAGCCCTTTCCCAAACCCACCACCTGAGCTCACCGAGAAGGACCCGGCTCTGGTTAGTAGCTTCATGATTCAAGATTGTTCTGACACACGGTCACTGCCGGATTAAACGAAAGCAAGATGGTGGCGGAGGCCGGGAGTTTCCCAGCGTTCCCCGCTAACACTTTCCCACGTCCCCTTCGTGAGGTACTCTCTATACTGCCGCGCTCTACTGCTCCCTGCATAAGGTTGGACCAGTCCAATTCCTCCAAGACTCAGAATAGGCAGACGCACAATTTCCAAGTAAATATGCAGAGAATAACGTACGTCACTGCTTTTTGCGTTCTTCTCCTGGCCTGAATATCCAGTATGCACCCCTTTTCTAAGTACTTCTGCAGCAGCCCGTCACAACTCCCCCCGCTGTCTTGGGCTCTTCGGCTCAGGATTGTCCAATGGGACGCGCCTCTCTTGGGACTCCGCAGGCGCGCTCCGGGATGACACCTGCACTGGAGGCCCTGGGTTTCCGCGTCCCTGGACAGTGGGGGCTTCAGGAGATTCCTGCTACTCCACCTTTCTGCAGAGGTCTTGGGCATCGAAGCCCAGCGTAGCTGCCTCTCGCTGGGTGGAGTCCTTACTGGATCTTTAGCTCCGTGAAACAGGGGCCTTGTTCAACGTATTCGCCGCTGTGTCCCCCAGAGCAGGCCCGGGACACAGCCGGTCAGCAACCTGGGGGAATCATCACAAGGCTTTTTGGTCTCGTGGAATTTACGTCCTAGGCTGGGGCTACATAGAATATAAAAACTTAGCTATAGTTTTTGTGTTAGGAAAATAGAAATGTTTTGGATAGTAGGTGTGTTATGTGAGCCGAAACCGGCAGTTGGAGAAAGGCAGTCACGTGACGACCTGGGGCGCGTTCACATCCAGTCCTCGGCGAGCGTTAACCCAGAAAGTGCCTTGAGCCAGGCGCTGTGCTAACGCGAGAGGCGTGGGCCCTGCCCTTTAGGGACTTAGAGTTTCGTACCTTGCTACGTTGCTTGGTTGGGAAACCGACAGTATCAGCATCAATATCATTTGGGAGTTGATTAGAAATGTATGAACTCCAGGTCCCATATTGGATCTGAATAGGTGTTTTTACAAGATCCTGAGATGATTTCGTATGCACAATAGTTTCAGAAAGGCTGGTGGTGTAGACGTTACAAGGCATAGGCAAATGTACGTTCTTTTTGCCTTGTGTCTGAATTGCTCCAGGCCTGCAACGGACTCGGGGCCTCTAATTAAGATCTGGGCATTAAGAACCTGGCACCAACCCAATTTCTGTGCCTGCTGGGGACCCCCTCAACCCAATTCATATCGTAGAGTTTCCCCACGTGTGGTAGACTTACACTAGTGGTGCATGAGATGATTTTAAGTTGGTACATAGATGAACACTTCCATTTTTTTCCTTTTAAAAAATTTGTATAAATTTAAGGGGCGCAAGTACAGTTATGTTATATGGATATATTGCAGTAATGGTGAAGTCTGGGCTTTTAGTATACCCATCACTCGAATAATGTACATGGTACCCATTAAGTACTTTGTCATCGTTCACCTCTCTCCCACCCCTCCAGCTTTCGGAGTCTCCAGTGTCTGTCATTCCACACTCTATGTCCATGTGTACACCTTATTTAGCACTGTTCCATTTTAATAATATATTTATTTTGATTATGGCAGCCAATGCTAGTAGTGAATTTCCTCTTTAAGTACATTTATAAAATAATAAAAGTTGGCTACTTTTATTATTAACGTAAAAACGTTAAGTAACTTGATGATACGGAGATACGGCAAAAAATCATGAATGTGTTATAAAGGTACCATTGAGTGAAATTTGGGAAGCAGTGCTCTGATCAAGCCACCTGCCTGCTTAAAATTCTTCAACGACAGCCACGTTCGTTTTTCAGGATAAAGTTCAAATTCATTAACATGGCATACAAAGCTGTCTCCAGTACTTCAAAATCCCAATTCCCAAGTTAGCTGCACCCCTGAGTCCAGTCATTATAACTTCATCATTCAACAGTTCAGGTCAGGTAGGAGGAACACACAAGTCTCCACGCTCAAGTGCACACGCACACACACACACACACACACAGATACACACACCTGCTTATAATGTCCTCTCATTCTTAGGTTATGACCCAATATCAGGAAGGGGCAAAAATAAATTCTGTTCAAAATGTGGCAGGATTTGAAACATAATTCATGATATCAGCTACATAAATCATAAAATCCCAAGTTTGTCAATTGCGAAATGGCCTATTAAGCATTAAACTACAAATTAGGAGTGCCATCTTGTGGACACATCTACCACTTTCACATCATGTCACCTAGCCAACTCCGTGGCTGTTCTCACTGTGGAGGTCTCTGCCACAACTCTAGCATTTTATTGCAGAAGAAAACCCAGTCCTTGAACTGGTTTCTGCGTAGAACACACTGAAAGCCCTAGGAGAGGAAACCAGCAGACAGGAAAAGAGTAGACATGGAAGAGCAGATGAGTTCATTGCTGGAAAGCTCGAATTGTTAGTCTCGTTAATGTGGAGTCCATTTGACTCTATGGAGCCTAACTACCTACCCTGAGCGCCCGCGGTGAGTATGGGGTGGGAGAACGTAAAGAGAAAGCAGGCAACAGTAGGAGTAAAACACACCAGAGGAAGGTGATGTGGGTTTATACTTGGCAACATTACCTTGCCATCTTAGGGCCAGAGGCATTAATCATGGCTTCCCCAATGCATAATTTTGATGTTGGCATTTCCTTCCCCATTCCTTTCAGAATCCTACCCTGTCAAGTATTATCTCTGATGAAATATTCCCTGGGCCGGGCACGGTGGCTCATGCCTGTAATCCCAGCACTTTGGGAGGCCGAGGTGGGTGGATCACCTGAGGTCAGGAGTTCAAGACCAGCCTGGCCAACATGGTAAAACCCTGTCTCTACTGAAAAAAAAAAAATACAAAAATTAGCCAGGCTTGGTGGCGGGCGACTGAAATCCTAGATACTCGGGAGGCTGAGGCAGGGAGAATTGCTTGAACCTGGGAGGCGGAAGTTGCAGTGAGCCGAGATCACTGCCACTACACTCCAGCCTAGGCGACACAGCGAGACTCTGTCTCGGGGGAAAAAAAAAGAAAGTTCATATCAATTTCTAATATTCTATAATTATTGTTTTTGGTCAGATATACTTTTTCCATGTATTGAGGTGAACAGATTGGTCTTATTCTAAGACTGTTAAGTTATATTGATTGATTCAAATTATAAATAAACCTTTCATTCCTGTTATAAACCCAACTTGGTCTGGATGTTTTATTCTTTTAATATATTGCTAGACCTAATTTGCTACTAATTTGTTTAGGATTTGTGCATTTATGTTCCAGAGTGATATTGGCTTTAACTGTCACTTTCATTCCCCCCATTCATGCATTTTTCTATCATAGATAAAATGAGTTAGGAAGTGTGAAAGGAAAAAACATCTCAGGGCCCCCAAATCACTAAGCCAAAGGGAAAATTCAAGCTGGGAATGATGTCGGACAAACCTATCTCTCGTTTTATTCCTAAATAAGATAGCTATAAGGATAAAAAGCTACATAACTTCCCTCACAATTCGCCCACAGGGAAATTCCATGTGAGTCTGAAGATCTTTACCCTAAAAGAGTTCTGTAGAGTTTCATCCTAGCAATGTAAATTGATAGCTGTTTTCCTTCCTTTCCTTTCCTTCCTGTCCTTCCTTTCCCTTCCTTCCTTTCCTTTCCGTCTCCTTCTCTCTCTCTCTGTCTCTCTGTCTCTCTCTCCCTCCCTTCCTCCCTCCCTCCTCCCTCCTTCCTTTTTTTTTTTTTTTTTTTTTTTGGAGAGTTTCACTTTTGTTGCCCAGGCTGGAGTGGAATGGCACGATCTGAGCTCACTGCAACCTCCACCTCCTGGTTTCAAGCAGATTCTCCCGCCTCAGCCTCCTGAGTAGCTGAGATTACACACATGTGCCACCACGCCCAGCTAATTTTGTATTTTTAGTAGAGACAAGGTTTCACCATGTTGGCCAGGCTGGTCTCGAACTCCTGACCTCAGGTGATCCGCCCACCTCGGCCTCCCAAAGTGCTGGGATTACAGGTGTGAGCCACCGCACCAGGCCTGATAGCTTATTTTCACAGGTGCAGGACAAAGGACAGAACTCAAAGTCCATCTTAAACAAATGTGTATCTGATGGCTTCCTCTGCCCTATTGTTTACATTATGTAAAAAAAAATGAAGATTCTCCGAGCCAGACAATGACATAAGTGACTACTCCTCTGCCCATCCTCTCACATGTAAATTCTATATTCAGTGAAAGGCTGATCAAAGACTCAAGGGGATGCAACCCTTTGTCTCTTGTCTACTCACACATTTTTAAATTTTCTTTTTTCTTTTTTGAGACAGGGTCTCACTCTGTCACTCACGCTTGAGTGCTTCCAGTACTTCCTGGGCTCAAGGAGTCCTCCCACCTCAGTCTCCCGACTAGCTGGGACCACAGGCACGTGCCACCACATCTGGCTAATTTTTGTATTTTTGATAGAGATGGGGTTTTGCCATGTTGCCCAGGCTGGTCTCAAACTCCTGACCTCAGGCAGTCCACTGGATTGGCCTCCCAAAGAGCTGGAGTTAACATTTCAAATTTTCTTCCTTTTCACCCATATAAATCCTTTCTCCTTAAATATTGAAGCCCTTCAAATCATCTTTGGAGAAAGACATAGACATACCTCTCAGGCACTTATCCTTAACCTTGGCAATGGAAACTTTCCACATTGATTGAGACCTGTCTCAGATACTTTTGGTTCACAGAACTAAACGTCTTTCCCCAGCTTTCGTATATTTTGCATGCTCCCTTTGATTCTGTCAGGCTTTTATTTTATTCTTTGTTAGGGTGGGTCTATTTAGGTTTTTGATCTTATTCTAGGACATGATCTTTACTTCTAAGGCATGGCTTTTCTGGAGGTATAACTGTAAGGGGTGCTCAGTAAGGTATCTCTACCGTGGCTCAGTAAGAATTCCAACATTCTCTGCACTAGGTAAACTCTGGGTCTACCTTTGTTACAGGTAGTTAGATAGGTATGAGCGGGACAGGAGAGGGCTCTCCTCCCACCCACCAGGAATGTCGGGTGATGATTTGGCAGTTATCACATTGCCTCTCTAAAAGTGATAAATTGGGCCAGGCGCAGTGGCTCACACCTGTAATCCCAACACTTTGGGAGGCTGAGACGGGCAGATCACCTGAGGTCGGGAGTTTGAGACCAGCCTGAACAACACAGAGAA
Source organism: Symphalangus syndactylus (assembly GCF_028878055.3). Taxonomy (NCBI): domain Eukaryota; kingdom Metazoa; phylum Chordata; class Mammalia; order Primates; family Hylobatidae; genus Symphalangus; species Symphalangus syndactylus. The sequence continues at coordinate 61,974,507 of NC_072433.2, forward strand.
ACCCCATCTCTACTGAAGATACAAAATTAGCCAGGGATGGTGGTGGGCGCCTGTAATCCCAGCTACTCAGGAGGCTGAGGCAGGAGAATCACTTGAACCCAGGAGGTGGAGGTTGCGGTGAGCCGAGATCATGCCACTGCACTCCAGCCTGGGCGACAAGAGCAAAATTCTGCCTCAAAAAAAAAAAAGATACATTGGAGAGGCCATTTCCTGATAGTCCACACCTGTTGCACTAAATTAACAGTGTTAATTGAATGCAGACACCAGGGAGAAGCAACTTCCTGGGCACGTGCATTGACAAAATGGCGGAGTATGACTTTCCAGGGTTACTCCACCAGAATAGGGAAGAAAGCCTCAGATGGGCATGGGTACAACTTCTTAAACATGCTGCGTGTGCTCACCTCCAAAGGGTGAGGGGGGTACCAGGCATGTGGGCAGCCCACCCTAAGGGAAGAATCATGAGAAAGGGGCCAGCCTATAAAGTCCTAAGATTACTGTTAAACAGGGCACTTGACCTCAGTGCCTGGTTGGGTCTCTTCCAACCATACTTTCCTTTCCTTTTTTATCCTGCTCTAAAGCCTTTTAAATAAACTTCCACTCCTGCTCTGAAATTTGCCTTGGTCTCTTTTTCTGCCTTATGCCCCTCTGTTGATTTCTTTCTTCTGAGAAGGCAAGAATTGAGGTAGCTGCAGATGCACACAGATTCACCACCAGTAACTCAGATATCCTCCACCGGTAACACATTAAGTTCTTAGTCCAGCAGGTGCCATTCTCTGATAGGCCTCACAGCATCTCTCCCTTTGCACATGGCACAGGCCAGCTCATGACTCACAGCAAACCCCATTCAAATTTCTGGGCCCCCGCTTCGTCTTTACCAGCACCCTGCTCTTCAAATTCTAGCTGCTTTAGCAATCCTAAACTCCCTCTTAATTGATCCCTTTTGAGGTTCAGAAGCTACAGTTCAAAAAAACCTAAGATTTATTGTTTCATTTCTGCAAAAGGAAGACGTGAAGCTACATTGATTTGCTTTATTACTTGTATCTGAAACCTAGTAGAACATTAGACAGTTTCATAATTAAGTAATTGTGGGAAAAGGAGCGTAGGTGGAGCTATGGGCTTCATTTCAAACAGCAGGGACAAAAGGAAGCACCTCAACATTAGCAGCATCAACAAAAGGTGCAGCAGCATAATGACTCACCTGTAGGTGTTGATAAGCTCATCAGCATGAGGCTCCAGTTCAAGTGAATTCAACCATTTCTTCACATACAGTTGAATCTGGGGCTTAGAGACTCCCCATAATCTGGCATACATGATCATTATTTCCTGAGCAGTCATATATTCTAGCAAGACATCAAACTCAGGACAATAACCAATTCTTGACCTTAACCTAATTACAAGAATTGCATTAAATAAAGACCCAAGTCATCTATCCCACTAGACAACCATGGATAAGATGGCAAACCTGCAGTCTTCCAGGCCATACTTCTAAGAGTCCTACCAATATTTTTTTTTCTAAAGGGCTACAAAATTATAGCTGTCAGATCTATTGTAGGACATTGAAATAGTAGGTTCCATAATTCAGTTTTAATGATCTTGGGAATAAAGAAGTTAGAAATGAAATTCCAGAGCCTACTCATTTTGGAGGAGTACTAGATTATGAGATGGTCTTCTCACTAATCAAGAACTCCAGGGGGAATGGCCACCATGGATGTATTTGCACTGTTAAACCTGTACAACATCTTGTCCATAAAAAGGCTGAACCAGGACCGAAGCCTTTCCCCACCGCGCCAACCTGGGGACTGCAATGAGTATTGCTTTAGCAATTAGTCAAACCCCTCTGTTGATTTACACTCAGGTGAGCATAGCCTATGAACCAGAGAAAGAGCAATATTCAATTATTATTATTATTATTATTATTATTATTATTATTGTTATTATTTTTGAGATGGAGTTTCACTCTTGTTGCCCAGGCTGGAGTGCAATGGCACGATCTCGGCTCACCACAACCTCTGCCTCCCAGGTTCAAGCAATTCTCCTGCCTCAGCCTCCCTAGTAGCTGGGATTACAGGCATGTGCCACTACGCCCGGCTAATTTTGTATTTTTAGTAGAGACAGGGTTTCTCCATATTGGTCAGGCTGGTCTCGAACTCCCGACCTCAGGTGATCTGCCCACCTCAACCTCCCAAAGTGCTGGGATTACAGGCATGAGCTACCGCACCCCGCTCAATTTTGTTTTAATTGGAGACTTCGTATGCTCCTAGACACTTCATAGAAACAAACTCAAATTCCCTCTTTATCTAACAACAACAACAAAAAGAACAGTAAGCATCTGGTGGGTGTCAGTTTATAATCAACAATATCCAATTAAGGATTTGAAAACATTGAACAAGCCACCCCAAAATAGAGCACCTTTATAGACTCTCTTCATCTTGCAACTCTACAAGAACCATCCTAGTTGTCTGTGAATCCTGAAGAGGTGATTAGATTTCTCATATTATTTATGGGGGACTCCATCTATCTACCTAGGCAAGAATCAGAAGAAAATATCTCTGTGTCCCTCCCTCTCCACTTTATTTCTCCTTCTTCTTTATTAGAGGTGAGACAATTGTAGAAAAGAAAACACACTATTTTTAAATAATCCTTTCTTTTTTTCTGGTCATGGACCCCAAATGTTCTTGGTGCAAAAATTCTCTTTCAACTGAAGCATATGAACTTTATTTTGGATGTCTGAAATAGTAACCCAACTCAGCCCTCCAACATTGATGAATTTATATTAGATATATGTGTATATGCATGTATATCTGCACATGTGTGTGAGTGTGAATGTGTGTGTGTATGTATCCATGGGAAAGCTGATGTGATCCAGGCCTTATGCGCTTCTTATCCATAACTCAACTGCTGAAACATAAAGCTCTTGTTCTTTGGGCTGTCCCATTTGACAGCTCCATCATTACTGGATCTTTCTGTTCAAATGTCCAGAACACTCAGGAACAGGTTCGTGTCCCAACCCTGATAAATGCTGCTCTTTCATATCTCAAGGAGAGAAAATGGGAATTTCACCAAATGTCTTCGGATTTGAGCATGCTGGATACACAGGCCGCTCATCTAAATCTGCAATGAAGGGGACAAACTTTCTCCTTTGGGAAAATCTTTATTACATAAATATATTTGCACCAAGATATAAATGCACAGGAAGGTCCCCCTATGCATCCAGGTGTCATCAATGAAAGACACAAGGGTCACTGGTTGTAACTGAATCTCATGGCACCTCGTTTTCATCATCACTGGATGATTTCTCTGGGTTAGCAAAGGTCAGGAAGACTTGTTCCAGTGTGATCTGACTGACAGAATAGTCTTCTAAATCGAATTGCTCTTTAGCTTGCTCCAAAATGCCAAACACCTTTAACAGCAGTAACAAAAACGCAGTTACCATTGCAATCTCCCCTTCAGCCCCCAACGCAGATGAGCCTCTCCTCCACTCCCCCAATTCCTATCAAGTGTATGTTGGAGGACAAAAGGCACAGAAGGGAGAGGTGAGAAGGTAGAAGAACAGAGAATTGAGAAAGTGAGAGGAGGCCATTCTCTGTTCCCATTCTCTTGATGGATATGGAGTAATAATGGAATTCAGGGGAAGAAATCGAAGCTATTAAACTCTAGGGGTGTTTGAAAAGCAACCTAATGGTGCTACTGCCCCAATAATGCCAGGCTCCCATTCCACATTCCTGAATCCCAAATACTCCCCATCGTTAGTGCTCTCTTAACATGCAGCGTTAGAAGGGCAAGGTTTCTACCATCACCTTTCCCCCAGCGACTGTCCTTGCTAGGAATGTAGTAGTTAAGGATCCCTTGATTTTCATGTTTTAAGACACTACCTAAGAAAGGAAAATAGGACAGGTGAATAATCCTACAGGCTCCATTTGAAATCGCCAAAATGTTACTACATTTACTTAATTATATACTGTGGAGGGGTGAATAGAGGAGGTCAATACGAAAGGAGATATAACCCGCTAATCCACTCTCTTTGGTATCCATGACATGGTTAATGCTTTCAGCAGATTTATTCCTCATGAAATCATCTTATTATGTGGAGTTCATAGCAATTATTGAGGGCAGGATTTGAGGTACAATAAATTATCAGCTGACATTCCCAATGTAAGAAAACTGAGCCTTCTAAAAGTCTAATGTTTCTAGAGGGACCTGATCCAAGATGGCCCATTAGAAGTAGCTGCGGTTCACGTACTCATGGAGAGGAATGGAGAGGGGTGAGTGAATTTAGCACCTTCGACTGACATATCCAGGTTCTCACATTGGGACCAACTAGGCTAAAAACTCGACCCATGGAGAACAAAGAAGAGCAGGAGGTAGAGATGGCCCACCAAGGAGCTACACGGAGCCAAAGGAACCCCCACCCCTAGCCAAGAGAAGCAGCGAGTGATGGTGAGACCTTGCCCAGGAAACCATGCTTTTCCCATGGATCTTTGCAACCCACAGATCAAGAGATCCCCCCATGAGCCCACACCACCAGGGCCTTGGGTCTGATACACAGAGCTGTATGAAGTCTTGACAGAGCATCCACTCAGGCACACACAGAGACCCAGGGGTTTTATATACTCCAGCCTTGGGATCCCTGGCAAGGTGGGAGGTCCATCTGTACATATCCCTAGGAAGGAAGCTGAATCCAGGGAGCCAAGCAGTGTCATTCTGCAGGCCCCACTTCCACGTCACATCACAAGTTAAGACCTACTGGTTTGGAATCCCAGCCAACAAATGGCAGTGAGTTAGAGTCTCCCTGAGATGGATCCAAGTTCATGGAGGAGGGGCAGCTGCCATCTCTGTGGTTTGGTTAACTCAGCTGCTTCAGCCTGTCAGCTTTGAAGAATACAGGCAGTCTGAACAAGGAAAGGTCCCACACAACACAGCACACCTGCTCTATCAGTGAGCAGCCAGACTGCTGCTTTGGGTGGGTCCCTGATCCCTTTCCTCCTGACTGAGTGAGACCTCCCAATAGGGGTCTCTAGCTACCTCCTACAGGTACATATAGGCTAGTGACCAAAGTAGGGACTCCTCCCTAACTCATTCTATGAGGCCAGCATCATCCTGATACCAAAACCTGGCAGAGATACAACAAAAAAAGAAAACTTCAGGCCAATATCCTTGATGAACATCAATGCAAATATTCTCAATAAAATACTGGCAAACTGAATCCACCCACACATCAAAAAGCTTGCCTACCATGATCAAGTTGGCTTCATCCCTACGATGCAAGGTTGGTTCAACATATGCAAATTAATAAATGTGATTCACCACATAAACAGAACTAAAGACAAAAACCACATGATTAGCTCAATAGATGCAGAAAAGGCCTTTGATAAAATTCAACATCCCTTCATGTTAAAAGTTCTCAATACACTAGATATTGAAAGGACATACCTCAAACTAATAAGAGCCATGACATGACATATGACAAATCCACTGCCAATATCATACTGAATGGGCAAAAGCTGGAAGCATTCCCCTTGAAAACTGGCACAAGAACAACTGGCACAAGAATGTCCTCTCTTACCACTCCTATTCAACACAGTATTGGATACAGTATCTTGGTTGGCAGGTTTTTTTCTCTTCAGTACTTTGAAAATGTCATCCTACTCTCTCCTTGCCTGTGAGGTCCTGGTTGAGACACCTACAGCTAGCCTTATGGAATCTCCCTTATATGTTATTTGCTTTTTTTTTTTCTCTTGCTGCTTTCAGATCCTCTCTTTGTGCTTGATTTTTGACCATTTAATTATAATGTCTTGATGAAGCCTTGTTTGTATAGAATCCAAATGCAGATATGTGACCCTCTTGTACCTGGATATTTATGTTTTTCTTAATATTTGGAAAATCTTCTGCTTTTATTTCTTTAAATAAGCTTTCCAACCATTTGTTTTTTCTTCTTCCTCACAAACTCTAATAACGTAAACACTGGCTCTTTTGATGCTGTTCTATAAATCCCATGAGAGTTCTTCATTCCTCTTAATTTTTCTTTTAATCATCTAACTATATTTTCAAAAAACCTATTTTGAGTTGCGATATTTTTCTCTGCTTGACAAATTCTGCTGTTAATGCTTTCTACTGCATTCTTCATTTTATTCACTGTATATTACATATCCATGATTTCTGTTTTATTTTTTAAAAAGTGATTTCAATTTCTTTATTAAGTTACTAGTCCGGGTCATTTATTGTTTGCCCAATTTTGTTGAATTGTTTTTCTATGTTATCTTGAAGTGTGCAGAGCTTTTTGTTTTTGTTTTTGTTTTTGTTTTTAAGATGGGGTCTCGCTCTGTTGCCCAGGCTGGAGTCCAGTGGTGCAATCTCGGCTCACTGCAACCTCCGCCTTCTGGGTTCAAGTGATTCTCCTGCCCCAGCCTCCCAAGTAGCTGGGATTACAGGCACCCACCACCATGCCCAGCTAATTTTTGTATTCTTAGTAGAGATGAGGTTTTACCACATTGGCCAGGCTGGTCTCAAACTCCTGACCTCATGATCCGCCCACCTTGGCCTCCCAAAGTGCTGGGATTACAGGTGTGAACCACCTCACCCGGTCAGGGTTTTCAATTAATAAAGTATATGTATGGAGGAGTGAATCATGACATTGATGAATGAGTCTTTACTGAGTGCTGTTTTCCGATAGAAAACATTTATGTCTTTTATTGGGTTTTAATATAATTTGAGTGTTATTAATAGTTCCAAGGATGTGAATTATACTTTCAAGCAGTCACAAAAGGATAGGGGACTTCAATCTTCAGTGGTTCGTTTATTCATTCATTAAGTATGTATTGAGTGCCAGCTATGTGCATGCACTCTTCTAGGTTCTGGGAATACAGTAGTGAGCAAAACAAAGTCTTGCCCTCAGGGACTTTATATTCCAGTGTGTTTGGGAAGGAGACAGGAACAAACAAGTCAATGTACATGTGATGCTAGTAAATGCTCTGAAGTAAAATAGAGCAGATGAAAAGGACAGTGAATGCCAGGGTAGGAGTGGCCATTCTAGTATTCTACATATGGTGGCCAACAAAGACCTCATTACTACCATGACACTGGAGGACAGACGTGGAAAAACTGAGAGGCCAGCTATGCAGATAAGTTGAGGAAGAGTATTCCAGAAAAGGAAGTCAGAACCTGCACAGGCCCTGAGGCATTATATGCTCAGCAAATTCAAGGTACCCCATGAAGGGCCATAGCTTCAGCATTGTGAATGAAGGGGAGACAGAAGACAGAGGTGAAGTGTGTGGGGTTGGGGACTAGATCTTGTATTGTCTTATGAATGAATGTAAGGATTTGGGCTTTTACTCAACATGAAATGGAATCATTTGAGGTGTTTGGAACCAAGAAGTGGTACGAACTGTCTTATGTCTTTAAAGGATTATGCTGGCTGTGTTGAGAACACACTCTAGGCAACAGGGACAAGGGGAAAATGTTATAGAAAGACCAGCAAGGAAGCTACTGCTCTAATAAAGACAAGATAATGGCAGAGAAAGATGGTGATAAATGGCTGTTGTATGCACATATCTTGAATGTGGAACTCATGGGATATTCTGATGGGTAAGTGTAGGATGAAAAGAGTCAAAGTTGACTTCAAGGATTTTGGTCTGAGGAAGTAAAGGACAAACCTGTTTGCTGGAGAGAAATACGGTGGGTGAAGCGTGCTTGCAAGATCAAAGTGGGGGAGACCAAAAGTCTGAGAAGATGTTAGATATTCAGAAAGAGATGTTACATAGTCAGTGGGATATAAGAGTTTCACATACAGGGGAGAGGTTAGGATTGGGGATAGTACAACTGATGTTTGAAGCCACAAGAAAGGAATAATGGGGAGGAACCTCTTTAGAAAAAAGATCACATTTATGGGTTAGAAATGACGACGTGGTCTTCTAATTGACTCTTTGATGCCGTTTCTAGGTAAAGCCAACACTGAGAATTTACCACTTCAGACAGTTCTAGTAGAGTGATGGTAGTGTGCTCTTAAATGTCTGCTGTCAGGAACTCAATCCATTCATGGCAAGCATCACATGTACTTAGAATAACTAGGAGTATACAATCTGTAATAATGGAACAGAATCAAGGAAAGGGGCCTGAGTAGAGAGTGAAGAGTCCTTAGCTCCTGTTCCGACCAGCTAAGCTTGATTTAGTCCAAACGCACAGTCAGTTCTTTGATGAATTTTCCTGTTTATACGTTTTTCGTTTGTTCTTTTTGGCATGTCATAATTTGCCTCAATTAAAGCATGGTAACACTTGTAAATAAAGGTATACTCATCTTCCTAATTCAACTTGAAATGTGTTTATTCTTTTTTAACCTCTCTTAGCATTTAAGATTATTTCTTAAAAATAAGAAAACATGATATTAAGCTACATACGCCATGCACAAAGCACCTGGCTAGATGGTATTCAACAAAATGTGCACATAGGTTAAAAACTGAGGAAACATCTACAAGATATTCCAAAATCTGACAATTTACACAGTGTGTAATAAGAACACAATTTAGTATTAGTAATTTTAATATTATGGATGGTGAGATGGTTGGCTCTGTGTCCCCACCCAAATCTCATCTTGAATTCTAATCCCTATAATCCCCATAATCCTCACATGTCAATGGAGAGATACGTGGAGGTAATTGAACCATGGGGGCAGTTTCCCTCATGCTGTTCTTGTGGTAGTGAGTTACTTCTCATGAAATCTGATGGTTTTATAAAAGGCTCTCCCCATTTCGTTCAGCACTTCTCCTTTCTGCTGCCTTGTAAAGAAGGTGCCTTGATTCCCCTTTGCCTTCTGCCATGATTGTAAGTTTCCTGAGGGCTTCCCAACCATGCTGAACTGTGAGTCTATTAAACCTCTTAATAAATTACCCAGTCTCTGGCAGTTCTTTATAGCAGCGTGAAAATGAACTAATAAAGATGGATTTTAAAATCTGTGTAATAAGTGGATATTTTGATTTTCTATAACAGTCGATTACATGCAAGTAGATTTATAAGAGTTTTATATTTTCTTCTTGGTACTCCAAGATTAAGATTAAGTTCCAGGTTCAGCTTTATGTTGCCGAAGAACATATAAAGCAGGGGAAATACTGAAAGACTTATGGTATCAGCACAAATATGCCATTGCCCAAAATGTGTTTGTGTAGACTAAAGGTTGCATTGTAAACTGGATGTTACAGTATTCCTGTTGAATGGCTGAGCAACGCAGAGTGCTAGAGGGAAAACAGAAAAAAAAAAACTGGGTTTTAAATGTTGTCCTTCCATTGACAAACTCTATGACCTTGGACATCTTATACCTTAAAAGCTGGACACAAAGAGAATCACAAACATCATGCACAGGGCAGGGTACATAATGGGTTCTATTAAAAAAATAGCTGTTATTGCCAGGCGAGGTGGCTCATGCCTGTAATCCCAGCACTTTGAGAGGCTGAGGTGGATGAATCACCTGATGTCAGGCATTTAAGACAAGCCTGACCAACACGGAGAAACCCCGTCTCTAGTAAAAATTCAAAAATTAGCCGGTCATGGTGACACACGTAATCCCATTTATTTGGGAGGCTGAGGCAGGAGAATTGGTTGAATCCGGGAGGCAGAGGTTGTAGTGAGCCGAGACTGTACCATTGCACTCCAGCCTGGGCATTGGAGTGGATGCCGTCTCACAAAAAAAAAAAAAAAAAGCTGTTATTACAGTTAGTCATTTAAATTGAAAGCACCAGGTAACAGAGACTGCTGAATTGAGTCACACATGGTAACATGAGACAACAAATAGAAATGTCATGTTCTAAGAGGGGTGCCCCATAAAGACAGATTTTAAATATGATGCATACCAGTCACGTTATGTCTTGGGTGCACAGACATGAACCATGTAACTTCTATAAATGATCAACCATTTCTTTACACCATTTTTCCATAGCATTTGTTATAGCCATATGTTTCTAAGTAAAGTCAGTTTCTCTTAGATCTAAAGAAACTTGTTCTAGGGAAAGTCATTAAAATCTTTTCTAAAATCAAAACAAACTTCCAAAATAATTTTCCATGCTCTGAAACTAAAGGCCAAGTAAATCATGCAACAACTTTTCAGCAGCTCCAAACTCTCAATAGTCACTACACTGTGTTAAAGCCATCCTGTCCCTCACAATGGTATCCAGGTATTAAGTGGTATTGAGGTATTCAGGTATTAAAATCTGAATCGGAGTTGCCTCCTTAGTGCGGGGGGCAGCACGTCAGTCTCATAAAATCTTAATTTGAAAATTTCTTTGTCAGAACCACAATACTGTTTAACATTGCAACATTATTTCAGGAAGGCAATTATTATTATTATTTCAGGAAGGCAACTATTATTTCAGGAAGGCAATTTGTAGGACACATTTGAAATATATTACTCTAGAGAAAAGAGGAAATAATTTGGGGAATGGCAAAGTAAAAGTAAAATCATTTCTTTAATATATGGTGAGAAGAGTCATATACACACACACATACTACTAATAAATGATAGAGAAGTATCTAATTTAATCTGGGAGCATAGTAAAGTGTCAGGTTCTGTTCTTAGGAGACACCTCCTGCCTGTAGGTGGAATACATCAGTCCATCTGTCCTCCATCTCCAACTATGCAGGTATGTCTGGTTCATTGATTGGCTGCACAACAAGAATCTGATCTGCCTCAACAATTCCTGCTGTTTACAGCAGGTGTCAGTGCTTTATGAAGTGACACATGCTTCTTTCAAACAAAACAAACAATAATTTGTTTCAAAGTAATTCCAAACTTACAGAATAGTTACAAGGATAGTTACAAAAGGTACAAAGTACCTTTATTAGATTCACCAACATTATACATTTTTGCCATATTTACTCTTCCAATCTGTGTGTGTGTGTATATCCCTCTTTTTTTTTTTTTTTTTTTTTTTTTTGAGACGGAGTCTCGCTCTGTCACCCAGGCTGGAGTGCAGTGGCGCGATCTCGGCTCACTGCAAGCTCCGCCTCCCGGGTTCACGCCATTCTCCTGCCTCAGCCTCTCCGAGTAGCTGGGACTACAGGCGCCCGCCACCACGCCCGGCTAATTTTTTGTATTTTTAGTAGAGACGGGGGTATATCCCTCTTTCTCTCTCTGTGTCTCACTCTTTCTCTATCTCTGTCTCACTCTTTCTCTCTCTCTCACTCTCTCTCTATCCCTTTCTATCTCCCTCTCTCTGTCTCTCTCCAACCAATACTTCAATGTTATTTTCTCAGAAGAAAATCAATCTCTTACAATAACTGTACGGCAACTTTCAAATTCACAAAATGTGATTTAATGCCTTAATCACATGGCAGCCTACCACATTTCAAATGTTGCCAGAGGTTCCAACATGCTGAATTTCTCTTTATGCTGCATTCCTCTCTATGCTATATTTTTCTTGATGCTACATTTCTTCTTATGCTATATCTCTCTTTATGTTATATTTTTCTTTATGCTATATTTCTCTCTATGCTATATTTCCCTGTATGCGATATTTCTCTCTATGCCATATTTATTTTTCTCCTGGCCAAGGATCCATCCCAGGCTCACACATGGAATTGGGTGGTTCTGCCACCGTGGTCTTCTTTGATCTGGGATGTTATTTATCTCTTCTTCATCTTTCACAGTATGAATATTTGTGAAGAGCGCAGGCTATCGCGTGTGCCTCTTGAACAGAAGTTGTACCCCAGGACAATGTCACCCCAAAACCTCAAATTCCTATGATTTATTCCTTCCTGGGAATTTCATTGCCATAACAAGGGCTGGACTCTCTACTTCCACTTTACAAAAGAAAAGCTGTGTTGATTCTTAAGAAGCACAAAAAGTGGCAGGAGAGAGCTGCTGAGATGTTTCAAAAATGCATGTCTGGCCCTTGAATTTGGAGATAGTTATGGAGAGAATGGTGTGTAATTGTGGAGGTTAAATTTTTTTTTTTGTATCAGCCTTACTCAAGTCTACCCATCAGAGCAATGGGCACAAGCATGCATGCCCCAAATTAGGCCAGGGAGGAATGAAGCCAGCCTGTGGGGAAGAGGCAGAGGAATGAAGGGAGGGCCAGTTCAGTGAGGGAGGATGGATGTCCCTGGTGGTTATCCATGGAAGACATCCCCTCCAGCCTCAGAGGAAGTGCTAATGCCAAGTTGAAAGCACTGTTTAGGAGTGCTGGCCAGGCACAGTGGCTCTGCCTGTTATCCCAATACTTTGGGAGGCCGAGGGGGGCGGATGACCTGTGGTCGGGAGTTCGAGACCAGCCTGGCCAACATGGTGAAACCCTGTCTCTACTAAAAATATAAAAATTAGCCAGGCGTGGTGATGGGCGCTTGTAATCCCAGTTACTCAGGAGGCTGAGGTAGGAGAATCACTTGAACCTGGGAGGTGGAGGTTACAGTGAGCTGAGATTGCACCACTGCACTCCTGTCTGGGCAACAGAGTGAGACTCCATCTCAAAAAAAAAGAAGGTACACCTTTGGCAGGAACTAAGAAAGTTACTCATTTTTAGTGGCTCCGTGACTGCTACTTGGGGCAGTTCTACTGAGGATCAGGGAAACAAACTCATGCATTATGAATGGTCCTTTCCCTCAGAATGCCAAGGATGAAACTGCCAAATTTTTATTTACATTTCAAAAGGAAATGATTATCTTAATAGGTGCAATGTTTCCTTATTTTCAAACAAGGTTCTTAATGTTGAATTAAAATAGATTTTATGGTAATTTCTTATTACAAAGCAATACATGCACAGAAAAAGTTGGAAAATGCAAATAAAAATATGGAATATTTTTTAACGTCTATATTTTAATATATTTACTATATTCTATATTTCTACAACTCAAAAAAATTACAGTTAACATCTCAGCATATCACCTTTCTTTTTCTACATACATGTGAATGTAATTTTTATTCAAATATGACAAAATACTATATCACTGTTTTTGTTCGCTTTTTTCATTTTACATATTCTGAATTTTTTCTACGTTAATAAACATTCTTCAGAATGCTTTTTCTGGCTGAAGAGTTTTCTATTTTGTAACTGCCACAATTAACTTAATCTGTCTTTTTTTATTGGGAATTTAGGACATTTCTAATTTTTGTTAATGGTATAACAGAAATTGCAATAAATATAATATAACTAGTGTTTTCTAAATCCCTGTAATTATTTTTATGGTACTTTTGGCAAGAGAATTTATAAGTCAAGAGTTAAAGGAAAACATTTAGAAGATCATAATATTTATATCTAACTTGACCTATGTATATAAAAACATTTTAAATAATGGAGTTATTCTTCTTGTAGGCCAACATCATTTTAATAGACATCTTTATTTTGATGTTTTTGTATTTTTCTTAAAATAACCTAACTTTTATCTCCAGATGTCAGCAACTTCTGTGTGCCTTGCAGAGCCAAATAAAATTCTTTCAAAGGCAATGGCCTAGTCTGTACTGTCTCAATAACTCCCTGTGATTTCTACAAATGCAGAAGGCTGACTGTTTCCATGGTATCTTCTGCTGCTCCACCTCTGACCACACAGCCTCCCCCATTTCTTCCACTTCCCCACTTGCAGTAAGTAAATGTCCCCTTTGCGATTTGCTGTCTTTCCCCTTCCTCTGAGACCAGAAGGTACACAGATACTTGAAGCTCAGCTTCAACCTCAATCTGGCTGATCACAGTGTTTTCCTCAATTAGGATAGTTCCTTGCTCAGAACGTTTCAATTGCAGCTGCTGAAAGAACAGTTATGGGCCTGGAGGGAAACGAACTGGCAGCATTTCTTTCTTAGAACCATGTCTCAGGGACCACGATCCACATGCACAGAATCACTCCAAGGCTCAGCTGCTGAGTATCTGCTTCTCCTTCACTACTAGTGAGTGCTCAAGACTCAGGTGAATGGTGGGAAGAGGTAGGATTTTCTTCATAGTGTCTGTGATTCTCTCATAATTTTATTTTTACTTCTCACTGAATTATGACTAATTAGTAAGAATTTCCAGATGAAACATAAATGTTATTAATATTATGAGCACACAAATTTACATACTCATGTAATGAAATTTGTGATTTTATACTATCACATTTGAATTGAAACTTTACTAGGCTATTTTTGATTACAATAAATTAGTGTAACAAAGTATTTTATGTATTTATGAAGAATTCTATCTTTCAACACACAACGAATGGAACTAATTTAGAATAATTTAATCTTATATCTTTTTTACAGTTTAAAGATACTTCAATATATTTTAATACTTTAGCACTATTTAAATAATGATGTCATAACATAAAATCTTTTCAACATTTCACAATACCAATAATTTAGCAGATGACCATAAAAGACATTATGCTTTATTGGATTATAGTAATTGCTACCAGAAGGATTTTTTTTTTGGTAACACAAACTATCTGGCACCGTCATTTTTTGTTATATATTAAAACTCAATAGTGTGAGTGACCAACTTACATGAATAGAGGCTGGTAATATCCAGTACAATTTCAAATATTTCTTTAAGTTTACGTTGATATTTAGATTTTCTAAATGATCTAAAACATATAAGATGTGTGTATTCACTTGTATAAGATTAGTTAGGAGAGAATAATAATTTGTGAATAATTTAGCATTCCCTTATTACTAGAAAATCTTCTAAATTTAGTATCTCTTTTTATTCTTCTGAAAAGTTTAAATTGTAGGTAGCCCTATTAAACATATAGTCACAAAAAGTGACGAGTAATTTTTAACTCAATTGTTGAAATTCACAAGTTAACATTTTCTGTATTTAATATGGTTAATGCCTTTTAGTGTCTATGTATCTTTAAAATGGAAGACAGACAGAATGAAACCAAGACACTGTTGCAAACAGAAGAAACAAAATGACAATGACAGAAATTGTCCATTTTTTTTTACTCACAAGGGCATGAAAGCCTTAAGAAATTTGATCAGTAGCAAACTTTTCTATATCTGTACCATGAGAGAATTTTAAGTTTTTCTTAAATGAGTTCATGTTAAAAGCCCTGTACTTCATGTAGAAGAGGGAAGATGTCTGAAAGGATGGGTCTTAATGGGCCCTAATCGTTCCTGATCAGGGTACCTGAGCAGAAAGACATGCCCTCCATTTCCTTCTTAATACAATATTTGACACAGTTAATATGAGTGTAATTTTTCTGTTGCTCTGATGCACAGGGATATGATGGTAAAATACCTTGAAAGCATTTAGGAAAAAAAGTCCTATATTTTGCTCAAAATTTTAGAGTTTGGTAATCAGAAAAAAATGCACTGGCAGACATAATTTTATGATTTCCAAAAAGTTATAGCTCAGAATTAGTGATCGAGCCCCGCCCAGGTGGTTTTTTTGTTTCCTACCTCTGCAGTGACACTTTCTTTTCCCATGTTTTTTTTCTCACATGAAGTGAGAATACAATGTCTTGAGATGGTGAATATCTGCACTTGTGAGCACTGTGCTACACCATCTGCACTCTTTGCTAAGGTAAATTACAATAGAATAGTAGATGCATTCCAGTTTCATTTCTCAATGGTATCTGGAACTTGCCAAAATCACTTTTGTCGTTTGTACATTACACAAACGATGTTTATAAAATTGTTTTAGCTGGAAAAGGTGACTCCCTTTTCTGATGTTGCCAGCTGTGTTTGTCAGTTTACCAACTATTGCCAGTGAATAAAAACACCTACTGCCCTGCCAACTAGGTCATGTGCAATTCTCATAATCACTTCATTCTTCATAATTGTAGTTGATGGCCAGTAATATATTTTAGGACACTGTTCATAGAATATGGTGAAATTGATGAGAATATGACACTTTTGATTATTAAACCAGTAAAAATAAAACAAGGTGTTATTTATTTTCTGATATGGATTTTTAAGCATAAGTATATGCCAGGAAGAATGTAAAAAAAGTATTAAAACATATCATTAAAAATACAATTCTAAATAGTAAATATTATTATAATACTGAAAAAATAGATTTAATCAAACTTTATCTTGTCTAAAATAGCATATTCTGTAATGCAAAATAGTGACAGGTTTGTGAATAGCTTCTTTCTCTCATGACAATCTTTTTTTCTGATGTCTGATCAAGGCTGTTGACTTTATAATCAGCCTTTAGTTACTGGTCCATTGAAAGGTATTGTTTTCCCTAACATCCATGGTTGTGCATATCCTTTGGGGCTTACAGTATTAAGAATATCCTGAGATGAAAGTGAGAATAATGAAGATGAACTTTATCTATATTATCTGTCTTCTGAGAGTGCTCAGGGGCTTCACCATCAACCCAAAGGCAGGCTGGTTGCCAGATCTCATAGTGAGGGCTGAGATTTGCATTTAGATTTCTAAGTGTGTACTGCATCAAATAGGACCCGATTCCTACACTCACATCAACCTATATGACCTCATGGATTTTTTTCTTCTATTTAATTTCTCTCAGTGGTATACCATGTTTTCAGATCTCATGATTATTTTATGTTAGAATTGCCAGACTCAGCAAATAAAAATACAGAGCATACAGTTAAGTTTAATATTCAGAAAGAAAACAAGTAACTTTTTAATATAACTATAAAATATTTAAACATTTGCATGTAATATTCCTATGCATAACTATTATTATATATTACATATATATTCACTTTTTACTTACGTGAAATTCATATTTAATACTCTTATGCTTTATCTGTTGATCTCAATCCATAAGAATCATAGTCCTCCTCAGTGTCCAGGCTCAGCACCAATGACCTAGAGTCCCATTGAGTAGAAGGTCACATGAGAGTCATTCACAGAGTGGGGGCATGAATGAACAATGGTGAGATGGATGTCTTTGGGGTAAAAAGAGAAAATATTAAAATTATTATTTATGTTACTTTTTCTATTACATTATTCTCTGTCTTTGTTAGATAACCTATAATACCTGAAGAGTAATAATAAAAAGATTCTGGTACATAGTTATTAAATAATTCCATATATGTTAGTGATTCATACTCAAATTTTGCTTTACTTGTACTGGATTGTGAACCTTATAATGTGAAGATCATTAAGACTTTCTGCTGATATTCTTCAGGTGTTTCTCCTGAGTGCAATATGGCAACAGATTCCAACTGAGCTGAGGGTGTAAATGTATATTGTTGAGAATTATCAATTGGTTGGTTCTGTAAGTTGAAATAAATATGTCCCTTTAATAGATTAAGTGCTTGGATAAAAAGTAAAAATTATTTGCTGCAATTTTTTTTGATAAACTCATATGCATCAAGTGGTCTTAGAGCAATGTCTACCTCAGCCATTATTTTCTGAGTATGAGCCAAAAACACAGATTATCACATAATCTGCATTGCCTTACGTATTTACACTTAGGGACCAGTGTAGTTTTAAGTGACCTTGAAAACAATTGAACACTTTTACATCTCAGAAGAAAAATAGAGTGCCTACAGATTTTGTTTCAGTATTATACAGCTGACTTCTTCTACGCCAGTATTGAATTGATTTAATAAAATAATAATGCCAGCATCCAGAGCAAATAACAAGAGAACAATTTTCAAATTATTCAGTAAAATTTCAGAAAAATTATTTTGATACAGAGATCTTTCAATTAACGTATGATGACAATTCCCTTTATTATTGAAGAGCAAAGTGGTTTTGAAGGCATGGGAGGGTATTTCGGTATTAAGTGAAGGCTCAAGAAAAAGATCTTCACATAAGTATTTTCATGGAAATTTATGGACGCCATAAACTTGAGAAATGTGCGGCTCGTTCTCTTGAAAATTGAAAGCAGGGTTTTTAGTAATTCCTTTCTGAGATGATGAGGGTTTAGATAAGGAGTACCATATTAAAACTAAGCTTCAAGAGAACCAGGACCATTTTGAAAAGATACATACAGTTAGTACAGCAATGTTCACATCCTAAACCCCAGATCCTGTGAATATCTTAGCTAATATGACAAAGGAAAATTAAGTACAGATGGTGTCAAGGTTAATAAGCATCTGACTTCATGATAGATTATCTTCATCATTAGCAGAAGCCCTATGTATTTAGAAGGGTACTTAAATATGAAACAGGGAGGCAATAAGAAAAGCATTGGAGTGATGGGATATTGGATCGATTCGCTGCAACTTTTTTCAAAAAATTTTTGGTGATTCTTTTTCCATTAGCACAAAGTTTACCTCAATTCAGTTGTAAAAGCATCCATGATTTATTTTATATGCATATTATTATGAGTGGTGAAAATTAAACAAAAAATACAGAAAGTAAAGAAATGCTTTTTGAGGAGTGAGCCACAGGTACTATATGAATATAGATAATGTACACCCTACATAGATGTGATTGTGGATGTGTTGATATTTGATATATATATGAGTTATTTGTTATAAAATATAATACTCAGGCTGCATTTAAAAATTTTATATGAGATAGTCAGGGTTAATCAAGATAAATGGGTAAAATTAAAATGATAAGGTTGGTAATAATTTTGACTATACAATAACTAACATTGATGGTAAGAAGTCTATTGCTTTATTTCAGATATATAAAATATAATTCCTCTTCATCATTAAGATGACCATGTTCCACTTAAGGTACTACTAACAATCGCCCTTCTTCTTCAAGCTGGTATTGGATTCACAGCCAACAACTTCCTCCTATTCTTCCGAATCTTCTCACTCCTTCAGGATCAGAAGCCTAAGCCCACTGACCTCATCACCTGTCACCTGGCCCTTGTCCACTTAGTGATGCTCCTCATTGTGGTCTTCTTGGCATCTCCAGACCTGTTTGAGTCACTGTATTTTCAGAGTGACTTCAAGTGTAAGGCATTCTTCTACATGCACAGGGAGCCTCTCCATCTGCACCACCTGCCTCCTGAGCGTGCTCCAGGCTGTCGCCATCAGCCCTGGCATCTCCTGGTCTGCAACGATTAAACAGAAGTTCACAGGTTACATCTTTCACTCCTTCTTCTTCCCATGGGTTCTCAGTCTGTCTCTCAGTAATAACCTGTTCTCCTCTACTGTGGCTTCTTCTAATGGGACCAAGACCGATGTGCTAAGTATCGGCAAATACAACTCACTTTCTTCCATAAGCTACATTATCAGGAGCCTGTCTTTCATGCTGCCACTGCTTAGGAATGTCTTCTTTGTAGCAATCATGCTGCTTTCAAGTGCATGCATGGTAATTCTCTTGTCCAGACATCAGAGACGATCCCAATACCTTCATAGAACCAACCTCTCTCCAAGAGCCTCCCCAGAGAAAAGGGCCACCCAGACCATCCTGCTGCTGGTGAGTTGCTTTGTGGTCATGTACTGGGTGGACCTTATTATCTCATCCTCCTCAGCTCTATTATTGGTTTATGACTCAGTCATTGTGAGTGTCCAGAGGCTTGTGGGCAGTTTCTATTCCACTGCCAGCCCTTTCACACTTATTAGTTCTGATAAAAGAATAATCAAAATTTTGCATAATGTGTGATATAAATATACATTTTTAATAAATTAATTATAAAAATAGTCTGAAAAATAGATTATTTTGACATTAGTTAAATTATCCAAGAAGTAGATGATTTGATATATAATTTTTTAAGGCCACAGCACAAAATTTACTGAGATTATTTACTAAATAATTCATATACATCCAACATCACTGAATGGAAATAACTTAATTTTTAAAAATAAGCAAGGCTTAAATTGGGGTCTTTCAAAAAACTCAAAAAATTCTTGGTGACTGTATCTTTAACAAATGGAATGACAAAACTAGTTAAGTCAGATTATCTCAATCAACTCCAAAACTCAATGTTGCCAACATGTTTTTCTACTTAAAAGCAAACAAAAAGCAAAGCCTCATAATTTAGTAATTACCATGTTTCTTGGTTTCTGTTCTCAAATGCCACAGAAAGATATCTGATGAAAGGAAGCAAAGCACCTAGACTCATCAGTCTTCTTCAAAACTTTAAGGTTGCTTTCACGATCTCACTATAAGTATTTAGATTCCTATCTGACAGATTTCCTCACTTATGTGAGTAGGAATGCTCTCGAAACCTTAGTCTTTACTCTTGCTTCATACTAGAGCTGTTTGATTAAACCACCTCTGTATTTGCTGGCCTGCAACACTAGATAAGAACTCATTCCTATCTCTTCCAAGAAACCAAGATAATCTCAATATGAACTTTAGTGGCCAATATGTTATAGTACTTAGCAATACTTTGTTTTCTAATGGCAAGTATGTTGAAAAAATTATCATTAAGTGAATTTCATAACACATAGAAATAAATGATTCTATTAAAATATAAAAACATCCATTAACTTGTCCTCACTATTTCCAGTGACTTTAAATATCAAATCTAATTATACAAAGACAAAATTATTTGCCCTATTTGACCCTGTGTACCAAATGATGTAAGTGCGGAAAATAAGAAACATTTTAAGATTTTAAATCTCATATTAAGAACCTTGGATACCACTTAGCATTGTGACAGAGGAAAAAAAAGTAAGGCGAAAACAAATTTCTCAGAGATTTTTAAAGGAAGAATTGGTGTAAAAGAATATTCCTTTGGACTCTATAGCCTTTTAAAAATCATTTATCTTTCGGTGCTTCAACATGATGCCAAACAAAAATCTACTGAATAAAAATGGCAAGGAAGGGAATCAAACATTTATAAGATATATTTATTATTTTTCTGAGCAAAGTGCAATGATTTTTAAATCTTTTTAAACAAATACCTATGAAAAAAGTATTCAAGAAAATAAAATACAAATGAGAAATTTAACTAGATTGCTTCTTCTAATTAATCCTAACCTTTTATTAAGTCTAGAAAACAAACAAAAGAAACCTTTGAAGTGTTACTAAAATGCTAACTGAATCATTTTAGCATAAATCTAGCCACATGCATTTCAAGGTTCCACTGCTAGGAATTTTGTTAAGATCAGCTGAATCATGAATAACACTATATAACAGAGTACAAGGAACACAAGCATTAGATGTGATCCTTGCCCCATACGCTTAGATTATGTCAGACTAAAACTGACAATTCTGCCAGGCTCTGAACCCCTAGTGCCCCCAGCCCAAATCTTGGAAGCAAAGAATATGCTCAGTCATACAACTTTGTACAAGTTGTAGTAAAACAAAGCTTAAGTTTTCTCATCTTTCTATAGCAAATGGTCAGTTATTTGATAAACACTAAAATACTGCTAAGAATCCATTTTGAGTTTTTTTACCAAACACATTGTGCAAGAACTGACTACACGAAAAGCTCCTTTGAAATTTGGTCCACAAATTCACTTAAGGTTGGAAATTTAAAACTTGCAAGAAAAAGAGGAAATGGGTATCCCTACTAAAATGTTGTGATTACTAGAGGGATATATACGCGTACTAAAAAGTTTTGCTCACAGAAGGCACAAACTATAAAAGGGATATTGTTTTGAATTTAAAAAAAACTAGGTGATACCCTTCTTTGTTTAGTGAGCACCATAACTAAGATGAAGTTAAACCTGAATTCACTGTCTACTCCCGTGACCAAAAAAAAGAACATAAAAAATTTACTTTGTTTTACCATATACTTTCCAGCCACTAATTGAGGTGTAGTTATGAAAGATTAAAATTGCCTTAAAAAGGGGTCATGGGGCCGGGCGCGGTGGCTCACGCTTGTAATCCCAGCACTTTGGGAGGCCGAGGCGGGCGGATCACGAGGTCAGGAGATCGAGACCACGGTGAAACCCCGTCTCTACTAAAAATACAAAAAATTAGCCGGGCGTGGTGGCAGGCGCCTTTAGTCCCAGCTACTCGGAGAGGCTGAGGCAGGAGAATGGCGTGAACCCGGGAGGCGGAGCTTGCAGTGAGCCGAGACTGCGCCACTGAACTCCAGCCTGGGCGACAGAGCGAGACTCCGTTTCAAAAAAAAAAAAAAAAAAAAAAGAATATTTAGATATTAACCCAAGAATGTGAAATGAATGTTAATAGTTTTAAAACATGTTTATGGGGTGCAAGGAAAACACGATCTACAGTAAAAGTTGTCAAATTTTCTCTGCGTGTTTTTTCTCCAGCTTATTCTCTTCAATAGAAATTTCTTTTGAAGACGTCAAATAAGATGTGGGTTCATATGTCATCAACTGTATGCCATGATTACATTCCTGACTCACCATTCCTATGATTTAGAAATCTCAATTATATTCTTTGATTGTGTATACATGAATATGTGTGTGTATATGTATGTATGTATATATATTTGTGTGTCTATGTATACACACAGAAATATGTATGTGTGTATGTGTCTATATATGTTTTGTACATATATACACACACGAGAGAGAGAGAGAGAGATCTATGTAGGCCTGTCTCTCAAGCTACTCACTTGCCACATATTACTTTTTCCTTCAAAATCTCAACCTTCATAGGGAAAAATGATGAAAGCAGTTCACCACCCCACAGTCCTACAAGGCTACAAATCCTTCAGGTTTCTCAATAGGGTTTCATAGTCCCTCTAGAAGTTTGCCAAGTTTCCTCCTTGGAAATTTTCTATTCTCTGATTCCTGCCAGATGCAGCACGATATTGTTTTCTTTATGAAAGGTGCACCCTTACTTATATAGATATATTTATAAATCTATGCACATGAAAATATATTATTTAATTTGCAAATTTATAGAATTTCAAAATATGAGTATATAAAGAGAATTAAAGAGTGTATATATGTCCATATAGCTATGTGTATGTCATTATTTATCTATCTAATCTATCTATGCAATATCTTTTCAGAACATTATATTCCTCTACTCAGAAAATTATTTCAAATATTTTCTATGTATGTAAATTCAAATACACTTGCATTTAGTTCAGTTATTTTTCTACAACTGGGAGCATAGTATATTTTCTGTTGATACATCTTTTTATTCTTTTTAAAATTTTTTTATTATTTTACTTTTTTAAGTTCTGGGATACATGTGCAGGATATGGAGGTTTGTTACATAGGTAAATGCATGCCATAGTCATTTGCTGTCCCTGCCAACCCATTACCTGGTATTAAGCCCAGCATGCATTAGCTCTTTTCCCTAATGCTCTCCCCACCCCTGCCCAACCCCGATAGGCCCCAGCGTGTATTGTTTCCCTCCCTGCATTCATGTGTTCTCATTGCTCAGCTCCCACTTCTAAGTAACAACTTGGTGATGTTTGGTTTTCCGTACCTGCATTAGTTTGCTGAAGATAATGACCTCCAGCTTCATCCATGTCCCTGCAATGATCTCATTCTTTTTATGGCTGCGTAATATTCCATGGTGTGTATGTACCATATTTTCTTTATCCAGTTTATCACTGATGGACATTTGGGTTGATTCCATGTCTTTGCTATTGTGAATAGTGCTGTAATGAACATACACGTGTGTGCATCTTTATGATAGAATGATTTACATTTCTTTGGGTATATACTCAGTAATAGGATTGCTGGGTCAAATAGTATTTCTGGCTCTAAATCTTTGAGGAATTGCCACACTGTCTTTCACAATGGTTGAACTAATTTACATTCCCACCAACAGTGTAAAAGCATTCCTATTTCTCTGCAACCTAGCCAGCATCTGTTGTTTCTTGACTTTTTAATAATTGCCATTCTGAATAGCACGAGATGGTATCTCATTTTGGTTTTGATTTGTATTTCTCTAAGGAACAGTGATGTTGAGCTTTTTTCATATGTTTGCTATTCAAGTATTTTTATTTTTCTGGAAAAGTATCTGTTCATTTTTTTGCCCAATTTTTAATGAGGTTTTCTTGTAAATTTGTTTAAGTTTCTTGTAGATTCTGAATATTAGACCTTGTAAATTTGTTTAAGCTCCTTGTAGATTCTGAATATTAGACCTTTGTCAGATAGATAGCAAAAATTTTTTCCCATTCTGTAGGTTGTCTGCTCTGATGATAGTTTCTTTTGCTGTGCAGAAGCTCTTTAGTTTAATTAGAATCCATTTGTCAATTTTTACTTTTGTTGCAGTTGCTTTTGGCAATTTCATCATAAAAACTGCGCATGCTTATATCCTGAATAGTATTGCCTAGATTTTCTTCTAGGATTTTTATAGTTTTGGGTTTTACATTCAAGTATTTAATCCATCTTGACTTAATTTTTCTATAAGGTGTAAGAAAGGGGTCCAGTTTCAATTTTCTGCATATGGCTAGCCAGTTCTCCCAAAAGCATTTGTTAAACGGGGAATCCTTTCCCCATTGCTGGTTTTTATCAAGTTTATTGAAGATCAGTTGTTGTAGATAAGTGGTTTTATTTCTGAGTTCTCTATTTTGTTCCATTCATCTATGTGCCTGTTTTTGTACC
Source organism: Symphalangus syndactylus (assembly GCF_028878055.3). Classification (NCBI taxonomy): domain Eukaryota; kingdom Metazoa; phylum Chordata; class Mammalia; order Primates; family Hylobatidae; genus Symphalangus; species Symphalangus syndactylus. Next base: position 61,998,771 of record NC_072433.2, read on the forward strand.
AGTACCATGCTGTTTTGGTTACTGTAGTCTTGTATTACAGTTTGAAGTTGGGTGGCATGATGCTTCCTTCTTTTTGGTTAGGATTGCCCTGGCTATATGAGCTCTTTTTTGATTCCCTATGAATTTTAAAATAGTTTTTTTTCTAATTCTGTGAAGAATGTCAATGGTCGTTTAATGGGAATAGCACTGAATCTATAAATTGCTTTAAATGGTATGGCCATTTTCACGATATTGATTCTTCCTATCGGTGAACATGAAATGTTTTTCCATATACTTGTATCTTCTAATTACCTTGAGCAGCGGTTTGTAGTTCTCCTTGTTATTCTTAACTATAACAAAGTACAAAGTACCATACTGTATTTAACCATGCCCTATTGATTGCCATGAAGGAGGTTCTTAACATCACAATGCTGTGAACAGCATTCTTGTGGATATATTGTTGTGTTCATATTTTAATTATTTCTCAAAAATAGATTTCTGTAAGTGGGATTACTTGGTCAATGATTTCACATTTTTACCTTTAGTTGATATTGTATTCTAAAGAAAACCATCCTGTATTACATTCAGATAATAATAAAAGAAATACATGTTTTCTTACACCTTCATCAGAAATACATATAACCAAATTTTAAAATGAATGCCAACCAGATAGGGAAATAATAAATCGTTGTAGGTATTTTAAGTTGCCATCTCTGAGTTCTGGAACGTTACTCTGTGAGAAGTGGCATGCCCTTGAGTTTCAGGAGCAGTGAGGTACTTTTCTTTCTCTTCTAAGCCACATTTATCTGTTCAGGATTATTTGCGTATGGCTTTTGATTCCTCTCTGACTTCTAAGAAAAACATATTTTCCAGTTTTCCTTTTGGATCACTTCCACTTTTCTAGTTGTTTCATCTTTCTTGACAAACAGTATAGAGAAATCTCCCTCAGGCCTGCCTGCCTTCACCTCAGCAGCTGGCTCATCTACCATACACAGTTAAATATTGCTTCTGTAAAGAACATAGCAGAAGCACACCCTGAAGGGCCAAAGGAATAATTACCTCACCCTCTGTTCCTCTTGCTCTTGGTTAGTTTCTATCACCTTGTTATTAAGGATTGGAAAAGCTGTTTTCTTCATTATATTGAAGTAGTGCTTTTGAAATTTTTCTACCAAATTTTTCCTATAAGAGAAGAATTAACTTGCAAACAATGATTTGTTTATCTTATTCCAAACTTCTGAGTAGATTTAAAGGAACAGGAACACTTATGATTTTCTTCTGTCAGTTCTTTTACTCTCTGACACAGACTATTTTGGTTAAGAAGCATTTTAATAAGATGCATGAAGATCAAAATCATGATAAATTCAACTCAATTCGATTTCACAAAAATGTATATATTGCATGCTAAACTATAATTAGCAATTATAGTTGTCCCTCAGCATCCATGAAGGATTGATTCCATGACCCTCTGTGGTTACCAAAGTCCATAGATTTTCATGCAGCTTATATAAAATGGTTTAGTATTTTCACATAACTTATGCACATTCTCCCGTATAAGTGAGCAGAATCATTATTGGGCTGTCCTTTTGTTACGTCTTCCTTGTAAGATCTATTGATCTGTGAGAATTTCAAGAACAAAGAGAGAACCACGGATGAAGTTCTTCATAAGACTATGATTAATGTACAAATTCCTGTAGTTAATTATTTTACTTTGGTAGATGTGCAATATGCACAGTTTGCTAAATCTAAGAGGTTTCTATATTTGAAATCCTCATTGATAAATCTTTATGTTAGTATTAGTTACATTGTTGAAACTTTTTGTTTTTAAAAATAAAACAGAATCTCTAATAAGTTTAAGTAGTTTTAATATTAATGGAGACAGAGGGAGATAAGTTCTGACTTTTATTATTATTATTAGATCAAAAGGGAATTAGAATGCATCATAGGCCTAAATTTATTTGTGATAAATTGGCTCTTATTAAAATTAAAACATCTAATCTGCAAAAGTACTCTTAAATAAAATGTAAAAGTAATCCATGGATTAGAAGGTAATATTCACAATACATGTACCTGACAAAGGATTTATCCGTAATATATAAACACAGCAGGAAGAAAACAACCCAATTAGAAAATAAGCAAAAAATTCAGGCAGACATTTCACAGAAGAAGACACATGAAATGGGAACAGTGGCAGTCCACCTGTAATCCCAGCTACTTGGTAGGCTGAGAGGGGAGGATCTCTTGAACCCAGATGTGTGCGACCAGCCTGGGTAACATAATGAGACCTGATCTCTCTCTCTCTCTCTCTCTCTCTCTCTCTCTCTCTCACACACACACATACACACACACAAGGGCTAATAAGCACATACACAGGTTTGCAACATTGTTAGTCATCAGGAAAATGCAATTTAGAACCACATGCTATACAGCTACATACCTACAAGAATGGCTAAAATTAAAAAAAGGAAGTATTACCAAGAATGCAACTGGAAATCTCCTATGTTGTTGGTAGAAATGTGAAATAGTCTGGCAGTTTCTTATAAAATGAAATACATATGCACCTTGGTAGATCAAGCCATTCCACTTCTAGGTATTTACCCAAGGAACAACGAAAGCATATGAGCTTATGACCACATACAAATATATATATATATATATATATATATAATAAACTAATATACACAATTGTTTAAATAAATTTCAAAAAAATATGCTGAGTTAAAGAAGCTAGACACAAAACAATAAACATTTTATGCTTTTATTTAATTAAAATTCTAGAACAGGCAAAACTATAGTGATGGAAAGCAAAATAATGGTTGCCTGGGGTTAGGAGGTAGAGAAAGAGACCAGGATAACTTCTGAGGGTGATGGAAGTGTTCTGTAACATAAGGATGATAATGATCACAGAGGGTTGAATTCATTTGTCAACATGCATTAAACTTACATTTAAAATGAGTACTTTTTATTGCATGTAAATAGTTGTCAATTTAAAGTAAACATGTAAGTATAGGACGTAATTGTTACAGAAGTGTAGAGTTGAGAGAGATCATCAAGGGCTGGCAGTGTAGAATGTAGAAATGTCAGTTCTTGTTGAATGATACGAAAAGCAGCTGAAGGCAGCGGGAAAATCACACTGGTCTGAGAGTCAGATAATCCAGCTTTGGGGATGATTTCTGTAATTCAAATTTTAGTACAGAATAGAAGGGGCTGAAAGATGCTTCTCTGCATGCTTAAGATAGAGCGTAATGCAGAGCCAGACAGGAAGAGAACTTGTATATAGTCAGAAGGCGACTTATAAAAACTTTCTATTAGGCTCAAACAGACTCTTAGTGGATGCTCAGAAATGCTGCTTTGAAATGCCACTGGAGGCTGCCCAGCCTAAGAAACACTGCAGAGTGGGTCTGAGGATTTCTTTCCCTTTAGCTGGGGAAACAGTTGGAGATAATCTCAAAGCCTAAGGTTAAAGCTAAAGGTGTATCCTGCTGTTTTTTATTTCTTTGAGTTTTGCCCAAAGTGGCCTTCATTTCTAGTGTAATTTACAGAGGTATAATTTTTTTTATTTTTGCTGCATACTTTTGTCAGGTAGTTAAATAGACATTAGCAGCTGGAGGGGTGAGGGAAGAAAGCAGAAGGGCTGTCACGATGACAAGCACTGGCCCACCTCAGTTCAGCCCCAAGACCTTCCTAACTCCATCCAAATGGATGAAGTTTATGGAAAAGTCTGTGGTCAGCACATTTTGGAGGAAGAACTGAGCACGGATAAAAACCCCCTACAGTGGCACATGCCCAGTTTACCTAGACCATTACCCAGGGTTACCCCATCTTCATTATTCAGTCATTATAATACAATTTCCATGTGGTTTTGCCCCCACTGAGTGAGCTTTTCTTAACAAATTATGGGTAAAAACACACTCAGTTTAACTTCAGTTGTATAGCCATAAACTGCCAATCAAATGACATCATCTTGTCACTCAAACACAGCCAAAGCCTCAAGTCCTCCCCACAAACTCCATAGAAGGACCTTGAGCTCTATAAACAGGGGCAGATTTCACTTTGAAGAAATGAGCCTACTCTCCCTCTGAGAGTGTATTACTGTGCTTCTGTGAATTTGCTTTGAGCTGGCCTTTTGGTGTTAGTTTGCATTTCTTTGCTCACTATCTCAAGAACCAAGATTGCTGGCCCAGAGTTCCAGCTCTGTTCACCTCCTTGATTGAAAGATCCATACCAACACAGGATCCCCGGTAACACTTTCCCTGTTTAGAGCATACAATTGTTCAGATTATCTCAGTAATCCACTGGGAAGCTACTCATTTTCTGTGTATATTTATTGTACTTTTTATTTTGAGATAACTGAGATACACATGCAGTTATTAGAAATAATACAGGGGTGAGCATGGTGATTCATGCTTTTAATCCCAGCCCTTTGGGAGACTGAGGCAGAAGGATTATTTGACCACAGAAGTTCGAGACCAGGCTGTGCAAAATAGTGAGACCCTATCTCTCCAAAAAATACAAAATTAGACAGGAAAGGTGGGAAACACCTGAGATTCCAGCTACTTAAAAGGCTGAGGCAAGAGAATTCTTTGAGCACAGGAGATTAAGGCTGCAGTGAGCCATGATTGCATCACTGCACTCTAGCCTGGACAATAAGAGTGAGAAACTGTCTAAAAAAAGAATTATCCAAAAATATTATTGGATGGTTATCAAATCATCCAGTTTCTCCCAGTATTAATATTTTGTGTAATTCTAGTATAATATCACAACTGGAAAATTGACATTGATTATAATTCAGATATCACTTTATTCAGATGTCACCAGTTTCACCTCCATTCATTTGGGGGGGGGGAGAGAGAGAGAGAGAGGAGTATTTTTAGTTCTGTGCAGTGTTATCACATGTATAGACTCATATGGCAATCAGCAGAGTCAAGATACAGAATAATCCCATCACCATAAATATCCCCTATGTCATCCTCATATAACTGCACTCCATTCCTTCCCTTTCATCTATACCTCTGTGCATACCCTCTGAAAAACACTTCCCCATTTCTATAATCTTATCACTTAATACATATCACAGAAATTGAATCATACAATATGCAACCTCTTGGGACTAGATTCTTTTTTCCTTCAGCATAATTCCCTGGAGATACATCCAAGTTGTTGTGAGTATCAATAGTTCATTTATTTTTATTGCTAAGTTTTATTTCATTATGTAGATAGATAGATAGATCCCGGTTTGTTTAACCATTCATCCATTATGGGATACCTAGGATGTTTCTAATTATTGACTACTACATAAAATGCTATTATGGACATTTATATATATGTTTTTGTGGAAATATAAATTTCTATTTCTCTCAGATAAATGCTGAAGAGTAGAATTGTTGGGTTGTATGTAACTCCATTTTTAGTTTTTAAAGAAAACGGTTAAACTGGTTTTCCAGTGTGGCTGTACCACTGTACAGTTTTACCAGCAATGCATGAGTGATTCAACTTCTTTACATCCTTTCCAACATTTGTTTGGTGTTATCACTATTTTTTTTTATTTTGACCATTCTGATACATATATAGTGATAGCAAATTGTCATTTAATTCATATTTCCCTAATGGTTTATAAAGTTTAAATCTTCTTATGTGCACATTTGCCATCTACATATCCTCTTCAGTGACATATACATTTATGCCAATATTCCTAACTGGATTCTTTTTTTTTTTACAATTGAGTATTAAAAATTCCTTTTTTTCTTTATATGTCCTAGAAACTTGCCCTTTGTCATGTATGTGGCTTGCAAAATTTCTTTTTCAGTCTGTAGTTTGTCTTTGTATCCTCTTTTTTTTTTTTTTTTTTTTTAGTTTTGTGTTTATAATTTATTATAACATAATTAAAATCTTAATATATGAAAATGCTAATGTACAAACAATATGGTAAGTATTATATAGTCCCTATCCATACTAAGTAATGTAACATTGCCAATACAATTGAAAACATTTAAGCACTTTACCAAAAATCTTTCTGTTTGTTCTGGGTTAAACAGTAACTTAAATTTATATTTCATTATTTCCACATAGTTCCGTCTGTACTTACTAGGTATGTAGGTTTCTTTGATGAATATATAGTATTATTTTTAATGTTTCAATTATATGCAAATAAACTGTGTGTGTATTCTTTTGAATCTAGATTTTTTTATTATACTAGGATTATGAGATCCATCTCTGTTGAAAAAAAATGTAGTGTTGCACTAGCTCATTACTTTTTAATGAAACATACTATTTTAATGTATGAATACAACACAATATAGTCCTACACTCAGTTCGTGATCAATATTTGTGTAGTTTACAGTCATTATTATTACAGTCAATACTATTATGAATGTTCTTTTTTAAAAAATTCTTTACCTATTTTAGATAGTAGCTATTGTCTATTTTATGTGTTGCAAACGTTTTCTGATTTCTTTCTTAGTTTTACATTTTCTTGAGGAGCGCATTTCTTGGTGAATGTATACTATTAGTTTTTGTGTGGTCAAAGTAATCATTCTTTTTTTTTTTTTTTTTTTTTTTTATGTTTTTTTTTTTTTTCTTTTTTTTTTTTTTATTATACTTTAGGGTTTTAGGGTACATGTGCACAATGTGCAGGTTTGTTACATATGTATCCATGTGCCATGTTGATTTCCTGCACCCATTAATTCGTCATTTAGCATTAGGTGTGTCTCCTAATGCTGTCCCTCCCCCCTCCCCCCACCCCACAACAGTCCCCGGAGCGTGATGTTCCCCTTCCTGTGTCCATGAGTTCTCATTGTTCAATTCCCACCTGTGAGTGAGAACATGCGGTGTTTGGTTTTTTGTCCTTGCGATAGTTTACTGAGAATGATGTTTTCCAGTTTCATCCATGTCCCTACAAAGGACGCGAACTCATCATTTTTTATGGCTGCATAGTATTCCATGGTGTATATGTGCCACATTTTCTTAATCCAGTCTATCGTTGTTGGACATTTGGGTTGGTTCCAACTCTTTGCTATTGTGAATAGTGCCGCAATAAACATACGTGTGCATGTGTCTTTATAGCAGCATGATTTATAGTCCTTTGGGTATATACCCAGTAATGGGATGGCTGGGTCAAATGGTATTTCTAGTTCGAGATCCCTGAGGAATCGCCACACTGACTTCCACAATGGTTGAACTAGTTTACAGTCCCACCAACAGTGTAAAAGTGTTCCTATTTCTCCACATCCTCTCCAGCACCTGTTGTTTCCTGATTTTTTAATGATGGCCATTCTAACTGGTGTGAGATGGTATCTCACTGTGGTTTTGATTTGCATTTCTCTGATGGCCAGTGATGAGGAGCATTTCTTCATGTGTTTTTTGGCTGCATAAATGTCTTCTTTTGAGAAGTGTCTGTTCATGTCCTCTGCCCACTTTTTGATGGGGTTGTTTGTTTTTTTCTTGTAAATTTGTTTGAGTTCATTGTAGATTCTGGATATTAGCCCTTTGTCAGATGAGTAGGTTGCAAAAATTTTCTCCCATTGTGTAGGTTGCCTGTTCACTCTGATGATAGTTTCTTTTGCTGTGCAGAAGCTCTTTAGTTTAATGAGATCCCATTTGTCGATTTTGGCTTTTGTTGCCATTGCTTTTGGTGTTTTAGACATGAAGTCCTTGCCCACGCCTATGTCCTGAATGGTATTGCCTAGGTTTTCTTGTAGGATTTTAATGGTTTTAGGTCTAACATATAAGTCTTTAATCCATCTTGAATTAATTTTTGTATAAGGTGTAAGGAAGGGATCCAGTTGCAGCTTTCTACATATGGCTAGCCAGTTTTCCCAGCACCATTTATTAAATAGGGAATCCTTTCCCCATTTCTTGTTTTTGTCAGGTTTGTCAAAGATCAGATAGTTGTAGCTATGCGGCATCATTTCTGAGGGCTCTGTTCTGTTCCATTGATCTATGTCTCTGTTGTGGTACCAGTACCATGCTGTTTTGGTTACTGTAGCCTTGTAGTATAGTTTAAAGTCAGGTAGCGTGATGCCTCCAGCTTTGTTCTTTTGGCTTAGGATTGACTTGGCGATGCGGGCTCTTTTTTGGTTCCATATGAACTTGAAAGTAGTTTTTTCCAATTCTGTGAAGAAAGTCATTGGTAGCTTGATGGGGATGGCATTGAATCTATAAATTACCTTGGGCAGTATGGCCATTTTCACGATATTGATTCTTCCAACCCATGAGCATGGAATGTTCTTCCATTTGTTTGTATCCTCTTTTATTTCATTGAGCAGTGGTTTGTAGTTCTCCTTGAAGAGGTCCTTCACATCCCTGGTAAGTTGGATTCCTAGGTATTTTATTCTCTTTGAAGCAATTGTGAATGGGAGTTCACTCATGATTTGGCTCTCTGTTTGTCTGTTATTGGTGTACAAGAATGCTTGTGATTTTTGTACATTAATTTTGTATCCTGAGACTTTGCTGAAGTTGCTAATCAGCTTAAGGAGATTTTGGGCTGACACAATGGGGTTTTCTAGATATACAATCATGTCATCTGCAAACAGGGACAATTTGACTTCCTCTTTTCCTAATTGAATACCCTTTATTTCCTTCTCCTGCCTGATTGCTCTGGCCAGAACTTCCAGCACTATGTTGAATAGTAGCGGTGAGAGCGGGCATCCCTGTCTTGTGCCAGTTTTCAGAGGGAATGCTTCCAGTTTTTGCCCATTCAGTATGATATTGGCTGTGCGTTTGTTGTAGATAGCTCTTATTATTTTGAGATACGTCCCATCAATACCTAATTTATTGAGAGTTTTTAGCATGAAGGGTTGTTGAATTTTGTCAAAGGCCTTTTCTGCATCTATTGAGATAATCATGTGGTTTTTGTCTTTGGTTCTGTTTATATGCTGGATTACATTTATTGATTTGCATATGTTGAACCAGCCTTGCATCCCAGGGATGAAGCCCACTTGATCATGGTGGATAAGCTTTTTGATGTGCTGCTGGATTCGATTTGCCAGTATTTTATTGAGGATTTTTGCATCAATGTTCATCAAGGATATTGGTCTGAAATTCTCTTTTTTGGTTATGTCTCTGCCAGGTTTTGGTATCAGGACGATGCTGGCTTCGTAAAATGTGTTAGGGAGGATTCCCTCTTTTTCTATCGATTGGAATAGTTTCAGAAGGAATGGTACCAGTTCCTCCTTGTACCTCTGGTAGAATTCAGCTGTGAATCCATCAGGTCCTGGACTCTTTTTGGTTGGTAAGCTATTGATTATTGCCACAATTTCAGAACCTGTTATTGGTCTATTCAGAGATTCAACTTCTTCCTGGTTTAGTCTTGGGAGGGTGTATTTGTCGAGGAATTTATCCATTTCTTCCAGATTTTCTAGTTTATTTGCATAGAGGTGTTTGTAGTATTCTCTGATGGTAGATTGTATTTCTGTGGGATCAGTGGTGATATCCCCTTTTTCGTTTTTTATTGCATCTATTTGATTCTTCTCTCTTTTCTTCTTTATTAGTCTTGCTAGCGGTCCATCAATTTTGTTGATCTTTTCAAAAAACCAGCTCCTAGATTCATTAATTTTTTGAAGGGTTTTTTGTGTCTCTATTTCCTTCAGTTCTGCTCTGATTTTAGTTATTTCTAGCCTTCTGCTAGCTTTTGAATGTGTTTGCTCTTGCTTTTCTAGTTCTTTTAATTGTGATGTTAGGGTGTCAATTTTGGATCTTTCCTGCTTTCTCTTGTGGGCATTTAGTGCTATAAATTTCCCTCTACACACTGCTTTGAACGTGTCCCAGAGATTCTGGTATGTTGTGTCTTTGTTCTCGTTGGTTTCAAAGAACATCTTTATTTCTGCCTTCATTTCATTATGTACCCAATAGTCATTCAGGAGCAGGTTGTTCAGTTTCCATGTAGTTGAGCGGTTTTGACTGAGTTTCTTAATCCTGAGTTCTAGTTTGATTGCACTGTGGTCTGAGAGACAGTTTGTTATAATCTCTGTTCTTTTACATTTGCTGAGAAGAGCTTTACTTCCAACTATGTGGTCAATTTTGGAATAGGTGTGGTGTGGTGCTGAAAAAAATGTATATTCTGTTGATTTGGGGTGGAGAGTTCTGTAGATGTCTATTAGGTCCACTTTATGTAGAGCTGAGTTCAATTCCTGGATATCCTTGTTAACTTTCTGTCTCGTTGATCTGTCTAATGCTGACAGTGGGGTGTTAAAATCTCCCATTATTATTGTGTGGGAGTTTAAGTCCCTTTGTAGGTCACTGAGGACTTGCTTTATGAATCTGGGTGCTCCTGTGTTGGGTGCATATATGTTTAGGATAGTTAGCTCTTCTTGTTGAATTGATCCCTTTACCATTATGTAATGGCCTTCTTTGTCTCTTTTGATCTTTGTTGGTTTAAAGTCTATTTTATCAGAGACTAGGATTGCAACCCCTGCCTTTTTTTGTTTTCCAGTTGCTTGATAGATCTTCCTCCATCCCTTTATTTTGAGTCTATGTGTGTCTCTGCACATGAGATGGGTTTCCTGAATACAGCACACTGATGGGTCCTGACTCCTTATCCAGTTTGCCAGTCTGTGTCTTTTGATTGGAGCATTTAGCCCATTTACATTTAACGTGAATATTGTTATGTGTGAATCTGATCCTGTCATTATGATGTTAGTTGGTTATTTTGCTCGTTAGTTGCTATAGTTTCTTCCTAGCCTTGATGGTCTTTACAATTTGGCATGTTTTTGCAGGGGCTGGTACCGGTTGTTCCTTTCCATGTTTAGTGCTTCCTTCAGGAGCTCTTTTAGGGCAGGCCTGGTGGTGACAAAATCACTCAGCGTTTGCTTGTCTGTAAAGTATTTTATTTCTCCTTCACTTATGAAGCTTAGTTTGGCGGGATAGGAAATTCTGGGTTGAAAATTCTTTTCTTTAAGAATGTTGAATATCGGCCCCCACTCTCTTCTGGCTTGTAGAGTTTCTGCTGAGAGATCAGCTGTTAGTCTGATGGGCTTCCCTTTGTGGGTAACCCGACCTTTCTCTCTGGCTGCCCTTAACATTTTTTCCTTCATTTCCACTTTGGTGAATCTGACAATTATGTGTCTTGGAGTTGCCCTTCTCGAGGAGTATCTTTGTGGCGTTCTCTGTATTTCCTGAATCTGAATGCTGGCCTGCCTTGCTAGATTGGGGAAGTTCTCCTGGATAATATCTTGCAGAGTGTTTTCCAACTTGGTTCCATTCTCCCCATCATTTTCAGGTACACCAATCAGACGTAGGTTTGGTCTTTTCACATAGTCCCAAATTTCTTGGAGGCTTTGTTCATTTCTTTTTATTCTTTTTTCTCTAAACTTCCCTTCTCTCTTCATTTCATTCATTTCATCTTCTATCAGCGATACCCTTTCTTCCAGTTGATCGCATCTGCTACTGAGGCTTCTGCATTCTTCGCGTAGTTCTCGAAACTTGGCTTTCAGCTCCATCATCTCCTTTAAGCCCTTCTCTCCATTGGTTATTCTAGTTATCCATTCTTCTAATTTTTTTTCAAAGTTTTTAACTTCTTTGCTATTGTTTTGAATTTCCTCTCGTAGCTCAGAGTAGTTTGATCGTCTGAAGCCTTCTTCTCTCAACTCATCAAAGTCATCCTCCATCCAGCTTTGTTCCGTTGCTGGTGAGGAACTGCGTTCCTTTGGAGGAGGAGAGGTGCTCTGTTTTTTAGAGTTTCCAGTTTTTTTGCTCTGTTTTTTCCCCATCTTTGTGGTTTTGTCTACTTTTTGTCTTCGATGATGGTGATGTACAGATGGGTTTTTGGTGTGGATGTCCTTTCTGTTTGTTAATTTTCTTTCTACCAGACAAGACCCTCAGCTGCAGGTCTGTTGGAGTTTACTAGAGGTCCACTCCAGACCCTGTTTGGCTGGGTGTCAGCACCGGTGGCTGCAGAACAGCGGATTTTCGTGAGACCACAAATTCAGCTGTCTGATAGTTCCTCTGAAAGTTTTGTCTCAGAGGAGTACCCGGTTGAATGAGGTGTCAGTCTGTTCCACTGGGGGGGTGCCTCCCAGTTAGGCTGCTCAGGGGTGAGGGACCCACTTTAGGAGGCAGTCTGTCCGTTCTCAGATCTCCAGCTGCGTGCTGGGAGAACCACTACTCTCTTCAAAGCTGTCAGTCAGACAGGGACATTTAAGGCTGTGGAGGTTCTCGCTGAGTTTTTGGTTGTCTGTGCCCTGCCCCCAGAGGTGGAGCCTACAGAGGCAGGCGGGCCTCCTTGAGCTGTGGTGGGCTCCACCCAGTTCGAGCTTCCTGGCTGCTTTGTTTACCTAAGCAAGCCTGGGCAATGGCGGGCGCCCCTCCCCCAGCCTCGTTGCCGCCTTGCAGCTTGATCTCAGACTGCTGTGCTAGCAATCAGCAAGACTCTGTGGGCATAGGACCCTCCGAGCCAGGTGCGGGACACAATCTCCTAGTGTGCCGTTTTCCAGGCCCGTTGGAAAAGCGCAGTATTAGGACGGGACTGACCCGATATTCCAGGTGCCGTCTGTTTTCCCTTTCTTTGACTAGGAAAGGGAACTCCCTGACCCCTTGCGCTTCCCGAGTGAGGCAATGCCTCGCCCTGCTTCGGCTCGCGCACAGTGCGCTTCACCGACTGTCCTGAACCCACTGTTAGGCACTCCCTAGTGACATGAAACCGGTACCTCAAGCAGAAATGCAGAAATCACCCGTCTTCTGTGTCGCTGGGGCTGGGAGCTGGAGACCGGAGCTGTTCCTATTCGGCCATCTTGGCTCCACCCTCCTTTGTATCCTCTTAACAAGGTATTTTGCCGAACAGAAGTTTTTAACTTTAATGAGGTCCAATTTATCAACTTTTCCTCTTGGGAATTATGCTTTTAATGTTATCTAAGAATTCTCTGCCTAATCCTAGATCCTGAAGCATTTTTCTATGTTTTAAAAACAAATTTATTGTTTTATAATTTACATTTTTGTCTATTATGAATTTTGAGTTAATTATTGTATAAGATGTGAGGGTCTAGTTGATGGATTTTTGTTTTATTCTTGCCTATGGATGCTCACTGCTCCAGCACCAGTGGTTGAAAGGCTGCCCTTCTGTCACTGAATTACTTTTGCACTTTTGTCACAAATCAACTGGGAAACAATCAGTTGAAAATATTTGTGAGGTCTATTTTTGTGTTTTATTTTCTGTTCCATGGATCTCTGTGCCTATCCCTCTGCCAATACCAGACACTCTTGATTATTGTCACCATATTATAAACCTTAATATCAGATAGAGTAATTCCTCTCACCTTATTCTTTTAATACTGTCTTAGATGTTCCAGGATCTGGTGCTTTTAATATACATTTTAGAATAAGCTATGCAATGCCTACAAAATAATTTGCTTGAATTTTGATAAGAATTGCCTTAAGCCTGCAGATCAATTTGGGGAGGGTTGACATTTTTACTATGTTGAGTCTTCCAGTCTCTGAAGAAGGTATAGCTCTGTTTAGGTACTCACTTCCTTCTTTCATTCACATTTGCATTGTTCAGCATACAGATAGTGCATATTTTTTGTTAGGTTTATGCTTAATAATTTCATTTTCTTTGGATTTATTGTAAACGTGTTTTAACCTTGGCTTTTGTATGTTCATTGTTCCTATAATAAATCTTCTCTTAATGTCATTGATATGTTCTTGGAAACTGCAATGTTAGGCTAAATGACTTACAGCATGTCCCAATAGCATCATTTTCTGCAATGTCATTTTGTTATAGCTTTGGTGAGAAAAAAATTGGTTCACTTGCAGTTTCCAAAAACCTGTTGATGATGTTAAGTGAGAACTTGCTGTCCATAAAAACGACATTGACTTTTATGTTGATCTTGTATCTTGTGAACTTGCAGAAATCACCTTTTTCATTCTAGGTGTTTCATTTTTGTATTATCCATGGAACTCACTAAGTAGGAAATCACGTCACTTGCAAATACAGACATTTTTTATTTCTTGCTTTTAAATCTGTATGCCTTTTATCACTTTTCTTCTTCTTTCTCTTTTTGTTTTATGTATGTATGTATGTATGTATGTATGTGTGTGTGTATGTATTTATTTTTGCCTTATTGTATGTAGTGGCTACAAGTGCTGGTACTGTGTTAAAGAGGCGTGCTGGCAGCTGGATATTTGCCTTGCTAGCTATCTTAGAGGAAAGGATTCTGTCTTTCACCATTAAGAATAACAACTGTAAGATTTTTTTAACAAAGTTTATTTTTTAGAGCACTTTTGGGCTCACAGAAAAATTGAGTAAAAGGTACAGAAATTGCTCACATATCTGCTTTCCCCACACATGTATAGCTTCCATCAGTATCAACATCCCTCAAGAGAGTGGTACATTTGTTATAATTAATGAAAATAAGTTTTTAAAGATATTCTTTATCAAGTTAAGGTACTTCCTGTTTATTTCTAACTTGCTGAGAGTTTCTAATTATGAATGAGTATTGAATTTTGTTGAATGCTTTTTCTGCATTAAATGACACAATCAACTTCTTTTGCCTGCCAATTCCTTCTCCTCATTCTGTAAATCGGGGGCTTATGATGATAAGGTTTGCTATGAAAATTGAGTCTTGGTAAAAAGCCAAGTGTCAGTCATGAAGTATTAAAGTTCAAAAAATTGATTCATAATACATAGTACAGGAATTCCCTACTGTACGTTAAGACTGAGTGGCAGTCAGTGGAATTAAGAATAAATTGTTAATAAATAATAGAGCAGGCTGGGTGTGGTGGCTTGGGCCTGTAATCCCAGGACAAGGTGGGAAGATTCCTTGAGGCCAGGAGTTTGAGATGAGCCTGGTCAAGATAGTGAGACCCATCTCTACAAAAAAAAATTGTATTTTAAGTTAGCCAAGCATGATGTCATGTGCCTGTAGTTCCAGCTACTCAGGAGACTGAGGTGGGAGGATTGCTTGAGCCCAAGACATTGAGGCTGCAGTGAGCCATGATCGTGCCACTGAAATCCAGCCTGGGTGACAGAGCAAGACCCTGTCTCAAATAATAATAATAATAATAATAATAATAGAGCAGAAAAGAATACGTGTACATTGAGTACTGGAGCAAAGAGAAATGTATCACCTAAAAAGACAAAAACCACTGCGTTCTAGGATTTACTGTGTCTTAAGTACAGTAACTTCATTTCAATAACTAGTATTATGTAACAATACTTCTTAAACTTTACAGGGACCTACAATCTGTTCATTCTACCTCATTTTCACTATGTTTAACCCTACACTCCCCATGTTCCATGGTCCATTTCTGTTGTTGCTCCCTTGCCAATATCCTTACCTTCCTTGCCCCACTCTCGCTCTGCTGCAGTTGCCTGACCCTCCATCCCATTAAATCTAACTCTCCAACTACCCTAGGCCTGCACACACATGGCAGAGACTGGCTCCAGAAAAAAACTGTGCATTTGTGACTATTCATATGCTATGGGCACTTAGGCCCAATAATCCTAAGGCCCAACATTTTTATTATCTATTTTCTATTTACTCCTTTTTTTAGATCACTATATATATTTTTTACCCCAAATCTTTAACACTTTCTTGTCTTCACTCAGCTGATGCTTTTGCTTCCTATTTCATTGGGAAAAAGAGAAATACTTGAGAAAGAAGGTTCACAAACACCCACTACAACAGGTGCCCACTTAACCATCTTCTTAGTGATTTCTACAGATAAATTTTCTGTCCTCAAACCAAGGCCCATCCTTTACTTCTAGAACTTTTCCCCTCTCATCCATTCTAGGACATAATTTCAACAAATCTTCTCTTTCTTTCCTGCATCAACAAGATTTCCACCCTGAGGAGATCATTTCCATTAGCATATAAACATGCTATAATTAGATTTTCCTTTCAAAGATAGGAAGGGTTTCTCTGCCACCCTGCACAGAAAGGTCCCTGAAATGATTCATCCGTAGTCTTCATCTGCTACTGCTCTTTTTCCATTTACTCTTGAATGCTCTCCATTTAGGCTTTTTCCTCCAACACTCCACAAAGCCTGATCATGTGAAGACCACTAATGGCTTCCACAATACCAAATATAATGATCAATTTTTGGACCATATATTCTTTACTGTTAGTAATACTAATACAAATATCTTGACTTTACTCTCAAACCTGATTCTCCCCAAGCTTTTGCCATCTTAATAAATTAGTGAAGAAAGTTCACTAATAACAAATCCCAAGAGAAGACTCCTATTGTGCACAGGACAACAGAAATCATCACTAGGCCAAACACCAGGAATAAGAATCTGAATATTTTTGCCCACTGCATCATGGGCTATGGTGTTAGCAATTGCTTGAGTTCATGAGACAGAATACACTTGTGTGAAGAATATTATAGGAAAAAGTTTTATTACTTACAGACAGGCAACAATAAACAAAAGAAGCCTAGTATCTGTGGTGGGTCAGTTCCCCTGAGGTCCAAGAAAGCTGCCCTGGGCAGATGAAGTCTTGCTTGTGTGTGCTTCATTTACACCCCAGCTGAGGGACCTGAAAAGGCAGCTTGCCCTGGGTTATACACCTCAGGGGCAATGTGAGTCACCAGGTGAGCTTTGAAGGCCATCCAGCTTCCAGGAAAAGAACAATGCCTAGGCTGTCGTGGAAAGAGCCTCCTTAATTCAAAATGTCACATTCCCTAAGACGGACAGAACCAAGGCCCAGGCTCTAGGCAGTTCTGCTCTATCAACGTATTATATTCCCAGAACGTTCTACAGTTATTCTTGAGAACTAAAAGCAAGAAAGGGGAAGAACTGTGTGGGTCCAAGGCCACTCAGAGAACTGTCCTGCAATAAATGTCAATGTCATCATTCTGGCTGCTCAGATTAAACATCCTGGTATCAACCTTGAGGTCTCTTACATACCTCTCATGTATAGTCCTTCAGCAGAACTCAAATCACTTCCCACCACCCCTGAGCTATCACTCTAGTTCAAGCTATACTTACCTTTTGCATGGATTATTTCAATTGCCTTGAAACTGTTATTTCTTTTTTTATCATTCCATGAATTCTCATCCAATTCGCCTAAAGGACATACCTAAACCCCACAACAGATTATGTCTCCTCAGCTAAAAACTCTCCAACAGCTTTCCATCACTCTTCATAAAAGCCACAGTACATAGAATTACCTGCAAAACGTTACAGAATTCTGGCTCCGCATTCTTCTTCTGACTCCACCTCCTTTTCCTTTCTCTCTGACTTACTCCACTCTGGCCACACAGACCTCCTTGCTGCATCTCAGACACCAGCAACCTTCCTGTCTCAAGTCCCTGCTTTTACTGTTCCCTCAGATAGCAACATACCTCACTTTTCCTAGGTCTTTGTTCAAATGAGAGGGCTTCTTTAACTGTTATATTTAATATTGTAACCCTTCTTCCTGGGCCCTACACTATCTCCCTCTTCATATCCCCATCTATTTTACCTAATTTAAAAAAATGTCTTGTCTCCCCTATTAGAATGCAAGCTCCAAGAGATCAGAAATTTTTAATGTTTCGTTCACTATGTCTAGAACAGTAGTTTGCACACAGTTGTTGCTTAATAAATATTTGTTGAATACATGGATGGATGAATGAATGAATGCATGCATGAATGAATAGCAGAGATGACAACTTTGGGACAGGTTTCAGAAAAGAAGCTTGTGATCTAATACTTGAATTCATGACCATGTTGAAGTGAGATTAATGTAAGTTGTGAACAGATTCTAGCCTCCTTGTGCTTCTCAGAATATCTAAGGAGAGCTGCATTCCCCTGGGAGGTGGGGAAAATCCTGGGTCAAAGAGCAGGCTCAAGCTCTCATCAGCACAGAGATGCAGCTTCCTAAGGGCAGCTCCACTGGATAAAATCAAACATAACTCATATGAGCTATGCCTAAAGATTGTATCACATGAAATGACCAATAACTGTGGTATGCAGTATGAGTTTCAATAGTTTTTGTTTTTGTTTTTTTGAAACCAAGTCTCACTGTGTTGCCCAGGCTGGAGTGCATTGGCATGATCTCGGCCCACTGCAACTTCTGCCTGCCGGGTTCAAGCAATTCTCATCCCTCAGCCTCCCAAGTAGCTGGGACTACGGGCATGAGCCATCACGCTCAGCTAATTTTTGTATTTTTAGTAGAGATGGTGTTTCACCATGTTGGCCAGGCTGGTTTTGAACTCCAAAAAGCCGCGGCGGCCGGGGGAAAAAGCCGCGGTGACGGGAGCAAAAAGCCGCGGCAGCAGGGGCAAAAAGCCGCGGAGGCGGGCGGGGGGGGGGCAAAAAGCCGCGGCGGCCGGAGGAAAAAGCCGCAAGGCCGCGACCGCAAAAAGCCAGGGTGGCAGAAAGCAGCGGCGGCGTGGCGCAAAAAGCCGCAAAAAGCCCCGGGGCGGGGTGGAAAAAGCCGCAAAAGGCCGCCGCGACGGGAGCAAAAAGCTGCGGGGGTAAAAAGCCGTGGCGACGGGGGGCAAAAAGCCGCGGCGGCGGGGAGCAAAAGGCCGCGGCGGGCCGGGCGCGGTGGCTCACGCTTGTAATCCCAGCACTTTGGGAGGCCGAGGCGGGCGGATCACGAGGTCAGGAGGTCGAGACCACGGTGAAACCCCGTCTCTACTAAAAATACAAAAAATTAGCCGGGCGTGGTGGCGGGCGCCTGTAGTCCCAGCTACTCGGAGAGGCTGAGGCAGGAGAATGGCGTGAACCCGGGAGGCGGAGCTTGCAGTGAGCCGAGATTGCACCACTGCACTCCAGCCTGGGCGACAGAGCAAGACTCCGTCTCAAAAAAAAAAAAAAAAAAAAAAAAGGCCGCGGCGGCAGGGAGCAAAAAGCCGCGGTGACGGGGGCAAAAAGCTGCAGCGGCAAAATGCGGCGGCGGGGGGGGAGGGGGGGCAAAAAGCCCCGGCGGTGGGGGAAAAAGGAATATCTTGTTAATACTGTATTGTGATTTGATGACTGGAAACACTTTTGACAGTGGCTTTATATGCCAATGGTTTCACCTCAGTGGGTTTCTTGTGCCTCACATGTTACAGGTGGATTCCATAATGAATTTGGTATCCACGTTGATTCAAGATCAGCCAGATCTACTTGTAGAAGACCCTGATCCAGAAGACTGCTGATGAGCAGAGCCTTGTGGGCCCTTCATCTGCTGCGCTCTGAGGACCGTGACCAGCAGTACTTGGTATGAGTTTACTCTTACTATAACCCTGTATCAGCTCCTAGTGAAATCACATGTCAAAGTGCTTAAAATGGTTTAATTCACCTTCTGGTCTTAGACGGTTTTGATGGAATTGCAACTGAATTAAAGATTCACTTGAACCTGGGAGGCAGAGGTTACAGTGAGCTGAGATTGTGCCACTGCACTCCAGCCTGGGCAACAGAGTGAGACTCTGTCTCAAAAAAAAAAAAAAAAACGATTCATGGCATCCATGGGCTTTTACTTTATATGTAAACACATAATTGTTTGTAAACTTCTGAAGCATGTAACAATTCAGTTGCTCTGGTTTCTTTTGAAGACTATCTGAGAATTACAGAAAAGTCTGTCTGCTTTTACTTGAGTGCCCATAATTATTCCATGTTCATTCTTTTCTGAACTGTTTATTGCTTATAATAAACTTTATAAGAAATACAATTCTTATATTTAATTTTACTTTTCCAAATTTGCAAGTATAAGTTATATTTGTCACATTGAAAATGTGAGTTTTTGTTTTTTGATGAAAGATTTAAAAATTCATTTTGCCTTTTTCTTAACTTTTTTTTTCTGATAAAGAACAGTCACATGAGGTTCTCTCTTTATTATTAGTCCACAGGGAATCTTTGTGAAATGGATAAAACATGCTGCCTGAGTAGGGGTATCAGTGACCGATACTAGATAATTTATTTTAGTGAAGGGTTAGCACAGTTGGCTGCTTAATTATTGTTTGGGCAAAGTAGTTTAACCATCCTTGGATGCATAAGGCTGTTAGGCTGCTATGATGAAAAAGACATTTGCTTGAGGATGTCCTGTCTCAGCTCCTTTTGTTGACTTTCTTCATTGTAGTTGACACTCCTGTACTTCTTCATAATCAGTGTGAAATAAGAGGCTGACTTCTGTTGGTATTGTGATGGTCTTCGTCTTAGCTTAGTGACAAACATTCCAGGACTGTGGTATCGTGCTCTGTGAGCTATGTGATCTGTACAGAGGGACTGTCCGAGTATTTTAACTGATTCCCTTGTGTTTCTGTGTGAGATTGTGTGTGTCTGTGTGTTTTCATTTTCTATTGCATACCAAATGTAGTAGTTAGAAAGTATGCCTTTTGGCTGCGCGTGGTGGCTCACACCTGTAATCCCAGCACTTTGGGAGGCCAAGGTGAGTGGATCACCTGAAGTCAGGAGTTTGAGACCAGAGTGGCCAACATGATGAAACCCCATCTCTACTGCAAATGCAAAAAATTAGCCGGGCATGGTGGTGGGCGCCTGTAATCCCAGCTGCTCGGGAGACTGAGGCAGGAGAATCACTTGAACCTAGGAGGTGGAGGTTGCGGTGAGTGGATATCACGCCATTGCACTCCAGCCTGGGCAACAAGAGTGAAACTGTCTCAAAAACAAAACAAAACAAAAACAACAACAACAACAACAACAAGGAAAGTATGCCTTCTGCATGTGGCTGATTGGTTATTCACATGTATAGAGATCTTTACTGATACGGTCATTAGCTCTGACTGCCCCTAGGGGAAATGCATTCTCTTATTCATCTACCATATCAGAGAATTTCACAAACCTGGATGTCATTGTGTCACTCATACTAAAAATATTTCATGAATTCTGTGTACTTTTCATAGCTAGAGAGAAGTCAGTGCTTGGCTTCACAGCTTCAAAGGACAGCTGACTCTCTCATTCGGAGCGAATGTAACTGGTGACTTTAAGTTGAAGCCAGTGCTCATTTACCATTCTGAAAATCCTAGAGCCCTTAAGAATTATGGCAGATCTACTCTGCCTGTGCCCTAGAAATGGAACAACAAAGCCTGAATGGTAACACATCTGTTTATAACGTGGTTTACTGAATATTTTAGGCCCATTTTTGAGATTTACTGCTGAAAAAAAAGATTCCTTCAAAAATATAATTGCTTATTGACAATGTACCTGGTCATCTGAGAGCTATGATGGAGGTGTATCGGGAGATTAATGTTGTTTTCATGCCTGCTAATAACATCCATTTTGCAGCCCACGGATGAAGGAGTAATTTCAACTTTCAAGTCTTACTATTTAAGAAATACACTTCATAAGGCTATATGAGCTATTGATAGTGATGGGTCTGGGCAAAGTCAATTGAAGACTTTTTGGGAAGGAGTCATCATTCTAGATGTCACTAAGAACATTTATGATTCATGGGAGGAGGTTAAAATCTCAACATTAACAAGGATTCTGGAGAAGTTGATTCCAGCCGTCATGGATGATTGAGGGGTTCAAGACTCGAATGGAGAAAGTAACTGCAGATGTGGTGGAAATAGCAAGAGAACTAGAAGACGTGACTGAATTGCTACAATCTTATAACAAAATTAGAACAGATTAGGAGTTGCTTCTTACGGATGAGCGAAGAAGGTGGTTTCTTGAGATGGAATCTCCTGGGGAGGATGCTGTGAACATGGTTGGATGACAACAAATGATTTAGAATATTACGTAAACTTGGTAAAGCAGAGGCAGATTTTGATAGGATTGACTCCAATTTTGAAAAACCTTCTACTGTGGGTAAAGTGCTATCAAACAAGATCACATGCTACAGAGAAATCCTTTCATGAAAGGAAGAGTCAATCAGTGTGGCAAACTTCATTGTTGTCTTAGTTTTTAAAATTGCCACAGCCACCTTAACCTTCAGCAAACACCATTCTGATCAGTAAGCAGCCATCAACATTGAGGTGACCTTCCACCAGCAAAAAAAAAATTATGTCTTGCTGAAGGCTCAGAGGATTGTTAGCATGTTTTAGCAAAATAAAGTATTTTAAATTAAGATGTATACATTGTTAAAAAACATAATGTTTTTGTACACTAAATAGATGCATTATAAACGTAGTACTCAGTATAAACTCATATACTCATTAGTATAAACTCATATACTCATCAGTGTAAACATAAGTTTTATTTATTTTTTGTTTTTAGAGACAGTCTCACTGTCATCTAGGCTAGAGTGCAATAGCATGATCATAGCTCACTGTAGCCTCAAACTCCTGGGCTCAAGCAATTCTGCCTCGGCCCCAGCCAAGTAGCTGGGACTACAGGCGTATGCCACCACATCTGGCTAATTTTTGTTATTTTTTAGAGATGGGGTCTTGCCATGTTGTCCAGGCTGTTCTCAGACTCCTGGCCTCAAGCCATCCACCCTCCTCAGACTCCCATAAACATAACTTTTGTATGCACTGGGAAACCAAAAAAATTGTGTGACTCACTTTAATAGTGATATTTCCTTTATTGTGGTGGTTTGGAACTCAACCTGCAATATCTCTGGGATATGCGTGTGTATGGAAGGCTGATTATTTATTTATGAGGCTGGGTGTGGTGGCTCACACCTGCAATCCCAGCACCTTGGGAGGCCGAGGAGGGTGGATCACCTGAGGTCAGGAGTTTGAGACCAGCCTGGTGAACATGGTGGAACCCTGTCTCTACTAAAAATACAAAAATTAGCCGGGTGTAGTGGTACATGCCTCTGATCCCATCTACTCGGGAGGCTGAGGCAGGATAATCCCCTTGAACCCAGGAAGCAGAGGTTGCAGTGAGCCGAGATCGCACCACTGCACTCCAGCCCAGGCAACAGAGCGAGGCTCTGTCTCAAAAAAAAAAAAAAAAAAAAAAATTCATTTAGGCTGGGCGCAGTGGCTTATGCTTGTAATCCCAGCACTTTGGGAAGCCTAGGCGTGTAGATCACCTGAGGATTCGAGACCAGCCTGGCCAACATGATGAATCCCCATCTCTACTAAAAAATACAAAAATTAGCCAGGCATGATGGCAGGTGCCTGTAATCCCAGCTACTCAGGAGGCTGAGGCAGGAGAATCGCTTGAACCCAGGAGGCAGAGGTCTTGCTCTGTTGCCCAGGCTGGAGTACAGTGGAGTGATCTCGGCTCACTGCAAGTTCTGCCTTTCAGGTTCAAGTGATTCCCCTGCCTCAGCCTCCCAAGTAGCTGGGATTACAGGTGCCCGCCACCGCGCCCGGCTAATTTTTGTGTTTTTTAGTAGAGACAGGGTTTCACCATGTTGGCCAGGTTGGTCTTGAACTCCTGACCTTGAGTGATCCACCCCCCTTGGCCTCTCAAAGTGCTAGGATTACAGGTGTGAGCCACTGCATGCGGCCTAAAAAATTATTTTTTTATGTACATAGTGTGACGACTTAGCAATCTTAACCCTGAAGTGAAAAATAGCCTATTCATGATAACTTGTTGTTTAATATTAGTTTCTTTTCTGTGTAGTGATTTTTTTCTTTTAAAACTTACCAGTGTTGTGGTCTGTGTTCTGTGTATTCAAGGTAGCACTAGACGGAAGTTATCTTCACGTGGGATTTGTTTGCTGGAATCTTTGTATCCCCTTTCTTGAATCAAGGTCTTTTTCTTCCGAGATTACTCAGAAAAATTGCTCTCTGATACTTTTCTTGTTTTCTGGTAATGGAAAGTGCTTTTGTATCTGAGGTCAAGTCATTCTTTTTAAAGAATGTTGCTTTTAGATTGTAGAAAATAACTCAAAATAGTCATTGTTTTATATTTTATGAATTTGTAAATTAGGTAAGAAAATTTAAATGGTAGCCGTTGAGAAATATTTAGACCATAGCTAATGTCAGCGCCAGGCTATCTCTAACATTGGAAAAGGCACATTACTTCTTAAAACAGTCAGCGTGTGTTTTCATCCCAGTTGTTCACCGTGGTAAGACTACGCTGGAAAACTGTGTGCTGCAGTGTGAGACGACCAGAGTCACAGCGTGGACATCGCCAGAGTTTCTAATGAAGAACTCAGTTTATATGGAGCCAAGGTAAAAGCTCTTGTCCTCTTGGGGAAGTAGTTTGGGTTGAAGTTGTGAATGAATATATGAAATATGGGACCAAGATGTATGTGTGTACTCCCACTCTCTTCAGACAGTCATCTGTACCGAGTCAGTCAGACTCAACTGTGCAAGGGTCTTCTCATGAAGCATTTTCAAATGATAGAAGAAAAGTAATAAATCTCACAATTACTTTATGTAGCTTTAAGAGAGGTTTAGGTCCTTAAAATTATAAGTTTGTAATTGTAGATTCACACAGTGTTGTAAGAAATAACAGGGAGAGATCCTGCATTATGCCCTTCACCAGTGTCCCCTAACGGTAACATCTTGTTTAACTGTCATGCAACATCACAACCAGAATACTGACATCGATCCAGTCAAGTGGAAGAATATTCCCATCACCACAGGGACCCCTCATGCTGCCCTCCTAGAGCCAAACTCACCTGCCTCTCCCACCAACCACTTCCTTAACTGCAGGCACACCTTAAGCTGTTTTTCACTTCTATTTATTTCATTTCACAAATGTAGAAATGGAATCACACAGTATGTGGCTTTTTGGGATTGGCTTTTCTCACTTAGTGTGGTTCTGTGGAGCTTCACCTGGGTCGTTGTATGTACCAATAGCTTGCTCCTTTTTACTGTGGAGGAATAGTCCAATGTGTGGTTGTTCCACAGTTTGTTTAGTCACTTGTGGGAGGATGTCTAGATTGTCTCCAGTTTTTGCCTGTTGTCAGTAAAGCTGCTGTAAACATTCAGGTACAGGTTTTTGTGTGAACACATTTTTCATTTTTTTAAGGAGTAAATGCCCACGGATGCAATTGTAGGTCATATGGTAGTTGCATGTTTAGTGTTTTTTTTTTTTTTTTTTTAAAGAAATCGCTAAAATGTTTCTCAGAGTAGTTGTACCATTTTACATTCCCACTAGCAATGTTTGAGTGGTCCAGTTTCTCCATGTCCTCAAGAGCATTTGGTGTTTTGACTATTTTTTGTTTTAGCCATTCTGATTAAGTCTGTAGTGATATCATTGTGGTTTTAATTGTCATTTCCCCAGTTGTTAATGATGTCAGGCATTTTCTCATATGCTTATTTGCCACCCTTACATCCTCTTTAGTGAAATATCTGTGACTTTTGCCCCATTTTCTAATTGGATTGTTTGTTCTTCTTTACTGTAGAGGTTTGAGAGTTCTCTGTATATTCTAGATACTAGTCCGTTGTCAGGTATGTGGTTTGGAGACATTTTTTGCCACTCTGTAGCTTGTCTTTGCACCTTCTTCATATGGATTTTTATGGAGCAAAGTATTTAATTTTGATGAAGTCCAGTGTATCAGTTTTTCCTTTTATGAGTCGAGGTTTTGGTGATAAGAACTGTTTGCCTAGCCATAGATCCTGATTTTCTCCTATGTTTAAAAAAAATTTTTATAGCTTTGTATTTTACATAAGGTTGTGATCCATTTTCTAGTTAATTTTGGTGTAAGGTGTGAGGTTTAGGTCACGGTTCATTTCTTTTCCTATTCTGTTTCACTAATCTGTGTAGCTATGCCTCCACCAGTACCTGTAGCTATACATTAAGTCTTAAAATCAGGTAGAGTGATTTCTCCTACTTTTTTTTTTTTTCAAAATTGTTTCAGCTACTCTAGTTCCTTTGCTTTTCAATACAAATGTTAAAATAATTTTGTCTATATCCACAAAAGATCATGCTGAGATTTTGATAGGAACTTTAATAAACCCATACGTCAATTTGGGAAGGATTAACGCCTTCCAGTCTTTGAACACAATGTATTTCTCCATTTACTTAAAATCTCTGATTTCCTTTTTTTGAGATAGGGTCTTGTTCTGTCAGCCAGGCTGGAGTGCAGTGGCATGAACATGGCTCGTGGCATAGCTTCAGTCTCCTGGGCTCAAGCCATATTCCCACCTCTGCCTCTCAAGTAGCTGGGACCACAGGTGCATGCCACTACACCGAGCTAATATTTTTTACTTTATTTTTTTTTGTAGAGATGGGGTCTTGACATGTTGCCCAGGCTGTTCTCCAACTCCTAGGCTCAAGCAGTCCTCCTGCTTCCATCTCCCGAAGTGATGGGATTACAAGCATGAGCCACCACACCCAGCCAAATCTTTGTTTTCTTTCATCAGCATCATATACTCTTCAGCATACAAATGTTATATGTATTTTGTTAGATTTGTACCTAATTATTTCACTTTTTTGAGTGATTGTGATATTTTTCATTTCAATGTCCATATGTTCATTGTTAGTATATAGAAACATAACTTATTTTTATATGTTTATTCTATATCCTATGACTTTGTTAAACCGTACTTATAGGAATGTTTTTGTAGATTCCTTGGGATTTTCTATATAGAGTATTGTTATCTGCAAATAAGGGCAGGTTCTCTTTTTTCTTTTCTAATCTTTATGCCTCTTTCCCCCTTTGCCTTATTGCACGGGCTAGAATTTCCAGCACTATGAAAGCAGACCTCCTCACCTTGGTTTTGATATTAGGGAGAATATGTTTAGTATTCCATCAAAAAGAATAAGGTTGACCAGGTTTTTAGATATTCTTTATCAAGTTGAAGAATTTCTGCTCTATTTCTTTTTCTTTTTTTTTTTTTTTTAGAGAATTTTTTATCATAAGTGGATGTTGACTACTTTTTTTCTGAGTTCCTTTCTCAGGAATAGGCTGACATTTAATAATTTTTTCTGGATAGATTGATATGGTCACATGATTTTTCTCATTGGAAAACAGAAAATGGTGGGTTACAATGGTTGATTTTCAAATTTTGAGCCAGCCTTGCCTCTGTGGCATAAACCCCACTTGGTCATGGTATATAGTTCTTTTTATATATCGCTGAATTATATTTGCTAATCTTTTGTTAGGAAATTTTGCATCTATATTCATGAATATTGGACTCTAGTTTTGGTTTTCTGTGCCACTGTCTTTGTCTGGTTTTATCAATAATAATAGCTTCATAAAATGAATACAGAAGTGTTCTCTTCTATTTTGTAGATGAGCTTGTGTAGAATTGCTGTTCATTCTTTAGATGTTTGATGGATTTCTCCAATGCAATCACCTGGGCCTGGAGATTTCTCTTTCGGAATTTTTAAATTATGAATTGAATTTCATTAATAGTTAAAAGGGTATTCAAATGACCTATTTCATATTGAGTATATTTTGGTAGTTTGTGCTTTTTGTGGTATTGGACCACTACTTCTAAGTTGTCAGGTTTATATTTATAGAATTGTTTGTAGTATTTCCTTATTCTTCTGATATCTGCATGGTGTATAGTAATGATCCCTGTTTCATATTTGATATTGGTAGTTTGTGTCTTCTAAGAGCCAATTCTTTGTTTCATTGTTCTGTGTATTTTTTTCTTTTTGATAATTGTTCTGTTTTCAATTTCATTTATTTTAGTTCTTTTTTTAAGTTTAATTTTAATGTTAATTTTTACTTTTTTATGTTCTTTTTACGATTTCGTTCCTTCTGCTTCTTTTGGGTTTATTTTACTTGTTTTGGTTTTCCACCTGAGAGATTAGATGATTGATTTGAGACTTTCTCTTTTCTAATGTAAGCATTTAATGCTATAAACTTGTCTCTCAGCATTGCTCTGGCTGTTTTGTACATTTGATATTTTTTATTTTTATGCTTTGATTCATGCAGAATTTAGAAGTGTGTTGTTTAGTTTCTAAATATTTGGAGTTTTACTGTTACCTTTCTGTTGTTGATTTCCAGTTTCATTCCACTGTGGTCAAAAAACATACTATATGATTTTAATTCTTTTAAATTTCTAGAGGTTTCTTTTATGGCTCAAGATATGGTCTATCTTGATACATATTCTGTGAGCAAATGAAAAGAAAGTGAGTCATTCTCACATTCTGTCTGCTGTCATTGCGTGGTATATTCTATACAATGTCAACTAGATCAAATTGGTTGGTGATGTTGAGTTCTTTTGTATTCTTTCTGATTTTTTTCTTCTGTCAATTGTTGAGAGAGGGGTGTTGAAATCTCTAATTATAACTGAATTTGTTTGTTTGCCTTTTTAGTACTATTAGTTTTCGCTTCACATATTTTGCAGTTCTGTTATTTGGTGTATGCTCGTTCAGGATTGCTATGTCTTTTTGGTGAGTCAGCATGTTTATGATTACTTTATGTCTGTCTCTGGTAATTTTTTTTGCTCTAAAGTCTACTTTATCTGATATTAATATAGCCACACCTGCTTTCCTTTGATTATTGTTTCCATGATATGTCTTTTTCTATTGTTTTAATTTCAACTTGCCCATATTCTATTTGAAGTGAGTTGTAGACAACATACAGTTGAGTCATGTTTTTAATCCAATTTGGCAATCTTTGTCTTTTAATTGTATTTAGACCACTCACATTTAATTATTGATGTTAAGTCTTTAGTCTGCTATTTTATGTTTTCTGTTTGTTCTGCTTTTCATTTCTTGATTTGCTTTTTTTCTGCCATCCTGTGGATACCCGAGCATTTTTCAGAATTGCATTTGTTTTTGAGAATATCTCTTTGTATAGCTTTTTTAGTGGTTGCTCTAGGTTGTGTATTATAGGTACATAACATCACAGTTTACTGGTGTCACCATTTCAAGTAAAGTGTAGAAACCTTGCCTCCCTTTATTATTCTTTACCATCTCCTTTTTATAATTGTCTTAAACTCTTCCTTTACATACATACATCTAGAACCATATTAGACAATTTTATGATTTTTGATTCAAATGTCAAACATAATTTAGAACACAAGAGAAGGAAAGCTTATTGTATTTACCTATATCTTTGCTTAATAAGTTTTTTTTCCTTTTGATGTTCCAAGATCCTCTCTTTTATCATTTCTTTTTTGTTTAGATAACTTCCTTTAGTCATTCTATGAAGATAGGTCTGCTGGTGACAAATTTTCTTATTTTCCCTTCTTCTGAGAATATCTTGATTTCCTCTTCATTCCTGAAGAATATTTTCACTGGTTATAGGATTCTGGGTTGACAATGTTTTTCTTTTAGCCCTTGAACAATACTGTGTCTCTTTCATCTGGCATCCATGGTCTCTGATGCTGTCAATCACATTTTCTCTCCTATAGGTAAGGCATAAAATTTTCATTGATGCTTTCAAATTTTTGTTTTTAGCTTATACTAGTTTAATTATGATGTATTTTGGCATGGATTTCTTTGAGTTTATCCTGTTTGGGGTCTACTCAGCTTCTTGAACCCATAGGCTTGTTATCCAAATCCTGCCAAATTTGCAAGCTTTTAGTCATTATTTCTTCAGGTATGTTTTTAGCCTCACCCTCTTTCTCTTCTCTTTCCAGACCTCTGATGACATGAATATTGGATCTTTTGTTATGTTCCAGCAGAACTTTGGAGCTCTGTTTACTTTTCTTTTTCAGCATGTTTTCTCTGCTGTTGGGTAAATTTTATTGTTCTATCTTCCAGTTCACTGATTCTTTCCTCTGTTGTTTTCACTCTGCTGTTGAGCACATCCACTGAGTTTCTGTTTTCGTTATTGTATTTTTCAGTTCTAAAATTCCCATTTGGTTTTTTATATCATCTACTTCTTTGCTGAGACTTTCATTTTTCATTGGTTTTATGTGCGTTCATAATTCCTTATTGAAGCATTTTTATCATGGCTGCTTTAAAATCACTGCCAGTTAATTCTATCATCTCTGACATCTTGGTTTTGGCATCTGTCGATTGTCTTATTCTTTTTGACATTTTCCTCATTCTTGGTATGACAAGGGATTTTCAAGTGCAAGTTGGATATTTTTGTATTGTGTTGTGAGACTCTGGATCTTCTGTTTTAACTTGGCTTCTCTGATACTACTACAAGAAGGGACAGGGTTGGGGGTAGATGGGCATCATCTTGTTACTGGTGGAGGTAGAAGTCATGGTTCCCACTTGGCCTCCATTGATACCCAAGTTGGGTGGAGGAGCTCCTTATTACTGCTATGTAGGGGTGGGAGGTCTAGCTTTCTACATGGTCTCCACTGGCACTGTGATATATGGGAGTGGTCTTGTTACCACTGGGCAATGGTGAAAGTCTGGAATCTCCACTAGGCCTGCTCTGACACTGCCCCAGTAGGGAGGGAGTGTTGTCTTGGCACTGCCAGGTCGGAGTACAAGTCCAGGCTCCTCGTATAGTTTTCACCGACACTGCTGCAGGGAGGGCCTTGTAACTGTGGTTGGTGGGGATGAAAGTCCTGGCTCCTTGCTTGATCTTCTCTGGTACTGCCCCAGTCAAGGTGTGGTACCTGGTTACATCCTTGAGGGAGCAAAAGTTTAGGTTTTTCTCTTGATCTTTGCTGGCATGGGTGAGATTTGGGCAGCTGTTTTATGCTGTGGTGTTTACCTGGAATAGAGCTATTATTATCTAAAAGTTTTCTGGTTTTCTAGGTTGCTTAGTCCTTTCATTAGAGCAGCTTTGTTTTAGGTGTATGTCTGTTGGTGTACTGGATTGCTGGCTTCTTCAGCTCCAAGTCTAGGGATTATGAAGCAAAAAGAAAGGAACTTAACCACTGTGTTGGTGTTGTTTCTTGGGTCCTGAGGTCCCTAGCTGGTCTGCCTTCTTCTCTCCACTTTTCTGTCTTATGCTTGTTTTATATATAATGCCCACGGTTTTTGGTCGTACCTAGCAGGAGGAATAGGGACATCTGCTCCATCATCCCAGGAGTGGCAGGCTCCTCAGTTACTTTTTAATTGACAAATTATCTGTACATTTTCATAACATATTTTGAATGTGACTTTCATTTGCTACATGACTGCTGATTTTAATTGTTCTCCTTTACAAATTTTATGTGATTCTCGATAGTTTGATATTTAATTTTAACTATCTTGCTGTAGATATTTTTAATGTAATTACCCCTAAACCTTTTTTTTACACACAACCCCAAACTGAAAATCTCTTAGAAGAAGGCCCAATTAGCACATTTTTAAAATCCTCTCTACAGAGAGTTAGATTGGTGTATACATATGGTTTGGGCGTATGTACAGGGTTAAGTAATCATAAATGTTTTCTCATGGAATACTACTGCTACTAGAAAATTAACTGAACATACATGCAGTAGATGTGTCATCAACGTGTTATAGCAACTCTTCTTCATCGATGCTGTTGTATATTAAATTACTCCCAAATGGTTGCTGAAATAACTATAGAGGTTTGAGTGAATTATTTTTGTTTCCCAGAGTGCCTTGCATAGCATTAGGAAAGAAATTCTTATTACTTTTATGTTTTTTGGTGCCATGAGGTGTGAGAGAATAGTGTCATGTTTGATCCTTCTGGTTACTCTGTTTGAATGACATTTGTACTGGCTGCTAATGTTAACGTGTGTGGTAGGGAAAGCCATTGTTTAACTCATAGAAATAATTTTTAATTTGGGTGGCGTATTTTAAAACTGGCACGTTTTGGAAAATGTGGGGTCTTGTTTCTATCCTCAAATTACAATATTTTACTAAATTCAAATACTTTTCCCCAACTAATTGAGTATCTGAGAGAATGGTCATTTTGAATAAGTGCATCTTTTGACAAAATTGTTAAATGACCTTTCTTTGGCAGAATCAGAAAACATTTATCTAGAATGAAAAAGTAGAACAAGAATTAACTGTTGGCACTTAGGAAAGTGTGTGTGTGTGTGTGTGTGGTTTTGAAAGTGATACATTGTCAACAACTTGCTAGAAATGGAACAAATGGAAATGTTGATTAAAAATGGCTGATAAAACTTATCTGTAAAATACTTTATCTTTGTGCTGTACATTTGTACTGTGTTAAAGGCTAAGAAGTAATTATAATAAGCTCTTCTAGTCTTGCCTTTTAAAAACTGATTGTCATTTTCTCAAACTGTGACTCATAGGGTGCCCGTATAGAAATCTACCCTGGGAGTCGGTGCACCCTGAGTGACAATGGGATCCACCACTGCAAGGAAGGGATCCTCATTAAGGTGAGCATTGGCCAAAACACCCACTTTTCAATGGATAGAATGGCTTCACCTACAAATTATGCTTTATTAAATTGTTGGGTTCTATTTTCTGGTTTTGAAAAACATGAACAGTGTACACCTTTTGATAATATCAGTAGTCAGTGATTGGAATCTCTTGTGATAATGCTTTGTTACCTATAGATCTGCAGAAATGACAGAGGAAAGCTGTGTCACTAAGGGCTCAAACTGGCTACAACATGGAACTAAGCATAGCTTTTCCCCTTTATTTTTAGAATAGTGTGAATACAGAAGATTTTTAAAGCAGGAAATGTTGAATATGACAGTTCCTAAAACATTTGTTTTCATTGCCACAGGACTTCTTAGATGAACATTGTGACATTCCCAAGATATCCATGGTGAATCATACAATACATAATAATGAAGGTTATGGTGCTGTCTCGGTGAAACCTACAGTCTTCTCTGACCTGCAAGAAAATGCTAACGATGGAACTGAAGGTATGTTATATTTAGTAATTTTTAATATAAAAACCAGACATAATTTATTTCAGCATTAAATGCTGATTAAGGATCTGAGTCTTCCTCTCTTCCTTCGAAAAGGTTGTTGGGATATGCTTGGGCATGGAGAGAGAGAAGGTTGATAAAGCCATAACATTATAGAATGTGAAAGAAACTTTCAAGGTCAACTAGTTCAACTGTCATTCAAAGTCTTGATGTTGTGGTTTCTGTGCAGTTCCCTTCTTATCATACTTAGCTTTCAATGAGGATGGATGTGTGATATCAACGGTGGCTGTGTCTGACAGAATAGCCTTTAGCCATTATCACATTTGCAGATTTCTGGGCAGCCATATTTCCAATGTTTACTTTCCATGGGTTAATGGAAGTTGTAAGCTGCTTCTTAAAAGTTTTAGGCTGGATGTGGTGGCTCCTGCCTGTAATCCCAGCACTTTGGGAGGCTGAGGTGGGAAGATCGCTTGGGCCTAGAAGTTTGAGACCAGCTAGAGCAACATAGCAAGACCTCATCTATAAAAAATTTTAGAAATTAGGAAGGCATGGTGGCACACATCTGTGGTTCCAGCTACTCAGGTGGTAGAAGTAGGAGGATTGCTTGAACCCACGAGTTAAAAGGCTGCAGTGAACTATGATTGCACCACTGCACTCCAGCTTGGGTGACAAAGTGAGGCCCTGTCTCTTAAAATAAAAAAAAAAAAATCACAGGCTGGGCATGGTGGCTCATGCCTGTAATCCCAGCACTTTGGGAGGCTGAGGCAGGAGAATCGCTTGAACCCAGGAGGTGGAGGTTATGGTGAGCCGAGATCGCGCTATTGCACTCCACCCTGGGCAACAAGAGCGACATTCCATCTAAAAAAAAAAAAAGCCATTAGGATCACATTTAAAATCTTATTATGTGGTGGTTTTCTCTCCTCCTTTCCCCTCCCCTCTGTTCTCTTCTATTCTCTTTTTTTTTTGAGACTTAGTCTTGCTTTGTCGCCCAGGCTGGAGTGCAGTGGTGTGATCTTGGCTCACCGCAATCTCCGCCTCCCGGGTTCAGGTGATTCTCCTGCCTCAGCTCCTGAGTAGCTGGAACTACATGTGCGTGCTGCCACACCCGGCTATTTTTTTTTTTTTTTTTTTTTTGTATTTTTAGTAGGGATGGGGTTTCAACATGTTAGCCAGGATGGTCTCGATCTCCTGACCTCATGACTCCCCTGCCTCGGCCTCCCAAAGTGTTAGGATTACAGATGTGAACCACCGCGCCTGACCTGGTTTTCTTTTACATAAGCCTCTTCCTTTGTTGAAACCAAAAGATCTTCCTCACAGTGGAGAATCCTGAAAGCTCCCAGCAGCCAGCAATGAATGAAAGGTGGGGGCAGGGCTGCCAACAGGGCGGGGCCTGGTGAGCCACGTGCCTAGGCTCCCACATCACAATGGGGGTGGGGCATGTGGAAGGGACTCTGGGCCTGATTGGTTCCTGGGAAGGAGGAGGGAGCTCTGCCGGTTGTCAGGGCAACCTCTTTCAGTTGGTGGGAAGCTGTGGAAGGAGGAGGAGCTCCCTCTGTGCTCTCTTCCCCGCAATTACAGCTTGTTGCATCTAGACCCATTCTAAATAAACCAAGCAGGTTCCCAAGTGACCCTTTCAGACAAGTCAGCTGAGAGGAGGCATCTGAGGCGAGGTGCAGGCTGCTAGTGGGGTGCAGCCCCCTTGCCAGGGGCTGGCCCTGCCAGCGTACCTTTGCTGGGAAGAGGTCGAGGAAGTGCTGAGCTCTGCAGACTTGGAAGCAAGGGAGGGCCAAAGCTGCTGGAGAGGAGCCGAGCTACCACATGGGGAACACACTGAGCGGTTGCTTGTGCACCAACGCCAGCCCCAAGCGGGGCCAGCACAGGAGGTCTGGGGAGCTGTCCTGCAGCACCGACATCTATGAGGCAGCGTCAAGCAAAGGTGCAGGCCAAGGCAGAGAGGAGTGGAGCCGCCACAGAGGGAACATGCTG
This sequence comes from Symphalangus syndactylus, assembly GCF_028878055.3. Taxonomy (NCBI): domain Eukaryota; kingdom Metazoa; phylum Chordata; class Mammalia; order Primates; family Hylobatidae; genus Symphalangus; species Symphalangus syndactylus. Next base: position 62,033,106 of record NC_072433.2, read on the forward strand.
CTCCCTAATGCCAGACCCAAGCAAAGACAGAGCAGGGTGCGGCGGGCGGAACCACTCTGCAGCTATAACATCACGGAGGTGGAGGTGGCAGTAGCACCACACCCCACTGCTGTGGAGCCTGCCCCGACGGATTTCGGAGCCCAAGAGGGCCATGACCTGCAGCACATCAGCGACCAGGAGATGCCCAAATGTAAGGAGGTGGCTGATACTGTTTTCCCTCAGGCGTGCCTCTGGCCGCCACTGACCCAAGGTCCCCCGTAGAGGCATCCACAGCCTTGGGTTCCTCCCTGCTGCCCCTAGCCAGCTTTCCTAGGCCCAGGGACCGGACCAGGCAGGAGGACTGGCCTTGCTTCGTGCCTGCCTGCCCCCACCCTTCATTCTTTTTCCCTGCAGCATCTGGTGGTTTCTCTCCTCCTCCCTACCCCAGTGCCCAGTTTGGGCCCCTTTCTCATCTCCTCAGGCTGGCCAAAAACTAAGTTTTCAAAATAGAAAATGTACGCTACAGATTTCATTCCTATAGTGGAAGTGTCTTACAGCTCTTCTGTTTAAACTTTGGTTGGCCTCTTAATTTATTTAAACGTTAGAATAATTAAGCTTCATGATGAATGTGCCTTTGTAACTGGAAAGTACTGTACTCTTGGAATATTCAAAAATCATGAATGAACAAAGATAGTATGCGAATGAGTTGTACCTTTATACACAAAGCATGCAAGTACTTGTGAAAGTTTTTCCTTGTTTGGTGGTGTAAGGTAAGCCTCTGAGTGGTGTTACACACTAGGTAGTAGATGGGCAGTGTTGGATGAGAGCCCAAAATAGACTCTTTATATCATTCTTTAGGATTTATAACACATTTTCATGTATGTCTCATGTGTCACCCTGTCTCTACAAAAAAAAAAAAGGTTAAAACTTAACCAGCTATGGTGGCTTGCACCTATAGTCTCAGTTGCAAGAGGATCACTTGAGCCCAGGAGTTTGAGGCTTCAGTGAGCTATGCTGGCTCCATGGCACCACTGCACCACTCCAGTCCGGGCAACAGAGTGAGACCCTGTCTCTTTACTAAACTGTTTTTTGCCTAAAACAGCTCTTTGTTTTTATATATTTGATATATGGAGCCAGTGTCTGACACTAATTGACCATAGCAGCACTTGCTGCTTGAGACTTTCCCTGAAATGTGCTGAAATAGCAGCATAGAGGAGGGTGGTTCTATTTGATAAGTAGAAGGAGGAGGGCATGTATATGATTCATCTACAAGTTGCATCAGTTTATTTAGGTGCAAGTTTTAAAAAGAAGTCCCAGACACAGCCTGGTTTTATTCCACATACGTGGAGAACATCTGTGATTTTTGCATTCTTCAGCAGAATTGGGACATTGTGGCCTTTATTTTCTTTACATTTATTGCTAAAAACTTTTCTCAAGACTGTTAAGAGTGATTAAAATGGATGTGTAGCTTTAAAAAGAATCTTTTCTACTCATCTAAATTATTACATTTTTCCTTCTTCCTCTACAGATTTTGCCTCTGACCATCCAAGGGAAAGCACACTCTTCCTGAGAAAATATCAAATGAGTAGTAAGACAATATGGTTTCTTCCTCCAAGCAAAAAACTACAAACTTTCTGTTTTGCGTATTACAGAACATATTTAGAGGAACTCATATTAGTTAAAAATGTTTCAACTTTTCATACATTTACTTGTCTTATTTTAATGTGTGACATAATTTCCTTTAGTTGTCACTGTTCATGGAAACATGCAGACTTTGTGTTTACACAACTGGTGACATTGTTATCAATGCAATTAATTGGCCACATGATTTAATGTAGTAGTCATGGACTTATGCCTTTTTCTTCATACGTCTTTGCCATTTTTCCCTTGCTCCAAAGAGTCAATTTTAATGATGAGTGATAGGATTTAGGCTACAGCATGGATTTCACTTGAACAAATCAAAAGAATCCATTGTTCTAGATTGGATCTGTGATTTTGGCCTCCTTTTTACACAATGCTGTAACCACATGAGCCTATCACATCCATGTTCATGCTACTCAGAACTTACTCATTCAAATGTAATGGAAATGTAAATATGGCCTGTGCCGTTTTCCAGGTTAGCCTTAGTGTGTGAAACTAGTGTAAATTTTCCACATCCTGCTTGTTTAAGGATGAGAATTAAAACTGTAGGAGTTTTCTGTACTCCTGCTTATTTTTTGTAACATTCTGCTAAATCTTATTTTCAAAAAAAGCCATACACCATGTTTTTTAGTTATTTTCAACAGCAAGAATACTATATATATATATATATAATAACATCTGAAGTAACTATATATATATAAAATAACATCTGAAGTAACGCAGCACAATAAAAAATGGGTTTCTCCCCTGCGTTTTCATAGTTTGTGTGGACTTTGCCTGTCTTGAGCTGGTAACTTCTGGTTAGGATTGTTGTATTTCTCAGTTTCTTCCAGAACCATGGGCTCCTCACACATAGAGTGCATGGAAGTGGAAGAAAACCTACCCCATGTCCTCGTCTCTTCAGCAGTGAGAAATGTGTGTCAGTGAGACCAGTTCAACTTCAAAGGAGGAGGCATTGTGGAGAACAAAGTGTGGCCCAAGTCCCCCTCGTAGCTTTTATGTTTTGGACCTGTGTTAGAACAAAATGATTTTGTGTGCTGAGGATACCATGTTCAATTAGGTTAGAGGCTCATTTTAACATTTGAGTTTAAGAGAGGCTACTTTTTAGTTGTGTAAAGACCCAGTTGTTTTTTCAGTAACGTATTAGTAGATGACCGATAAGTCCTTTGGGATGCTTGCAGGGATTCTAGTGCATCTAGAGATTGGCTCCTGGCCAGAAATTGGTTCTTAGAGCTGTCAGCTATTAGATCCTGGTAATGAAAGTAAGCTATGTGTAAATGTAGAATCAGAAAACACTACTGCCTAGGGGTTCAGATATACAATAGGTAAATTTTTTATTAGCTAAATTTCTCATCTGTCCTGTATTTTGGCATTTCTATGAAGGAATACCTGAGACTGGGTAATTTATAAAGAAAAGAGGCTGTATTGACTCGCGGTTCTACAGGCTGTACAGTAAGTGTGGTGCTGCCTCTGCTTCTGGCAAGGGCTTCAAGAACCTAATAATCATAGTGGAAGGTGAAGTCATCTCTCACATGGTGCGAGAAGGAGCAAGAGAGAGTGAGAGGTGCCTCCTGCTTTTAAACAAGCAGGTCAGGCCAGGTGTGGTGGCTCATGTCCCTAACTCCAGCACTTTGGGAGACTGAGGCAGGCAAATCACTTGAGGCCAGAGTCTGAGACCCGCCTTGGCCAACATAATGAGACCCTGTCTCTACAAAAAATTTAAAAATTAGCCAGGTGTGATGGTGCGTGCTTGCAGCCCCAGCTACTCCGCAGGCTTAGGTGGGAGGATCAGTTGAGCCTAGGAGGTCAAGATTACAGTGAACCATAATCACGGCACTGTACTGCAGCCTGGGCATCAGAGTGAGACCCCATCTCAGAACAACAACAACAACAACAACAAAAAGCCAAGAAGATTATGCATGAACTCAGAGCAGGAGCTCACTCATTACCAGGGGGATGGTGCTAAGCCATTCATGAGGGATCTGCCCCTGTGATCCAAACACTTCCCCAGCTCCAACACTGGGCACTACATTTCAACATGAGATTTGCAGGGCACACACTTGGCTAATTTGTTTTGCCTTTCCTTTTGTACATGGGGATTCTTTCATATTTGTGTAATAAAATATCTGTTAGGTCAAAAAGTAAAACTATATTTTTAGATTTTACGAGATTCATCATGACAGATTATTTAAATTATAAATTCTGTTGGTAAGAATTTTTTTTTTTTTTGAGACGGAGTCTTGCTGTGTCACCCAGGCTGGAGTGCAGTGGCACGATCTCGGCTCACTGCAAGCTCCGCCTCCCGGGTTCAGGCCATTCTCCTGCCTTAGCCTCCCGAGGAGCTGGGACTACAGGCGCCCGCCAACACGCCCGGCTAATTTTTTGTATTTTTAGTAGAGACAGGGTTTCACCGTGTTAGCCAGGATGGTCTCGATCTCCTGACCTCGTGATCCGCCCGCCTCGGCCTCCCAAAGTGCTGGGATTACAGGCTTGAGCCACCGCGCCCGGCCGGTAAGAATTTTTAAAAACGGAATTTTATCTCATTTTATATAGTGATAATCAGATGATCAGCAACTACTTTTATTCTATGGTATTTATACCGGAATTGATTAGTTATTTTTTCATTCTTAGTGCAAGAAGAGAGGAGGAGCTCTCACCTATATTATGTAAGTAAGCTTTTGAAAAGTTAAGAAATTAATTGTTTGAATTAAAAGTCTATCTGTCATGATTCTTTAAATATTTAACAGGGAGCCAGTGCTGTCAGCATGATCCTTTTTTGATGGAATTTCTAAATTCTATTTTCCTAAGTATCGGATTTATGCAGGAAAGTCTTTAGCTTACTGTGCCCATTTTTAAGGGTGTCTGACATTTAAGTTACACAATTTGGTTGTGATATAAATATCTGCCTTAAATATTTAATCTTTTGTATTCAAATAAAATTAAAAATAGCTAAGTCCACTTTCTTCAACACTTTCTGCTGACTTCCTGTCATAGCAGGTGAAAGCGTAGCTTCCTCACTCCACTGTGACCTTATTTCTCTCTCTGTTTCTTCCACCTGTAACACATTTTTAATTAAGTCACTAATTGATATTTACATGATTATGGGTATGCACATATTATTCACTGCTGAGTCATATAGTATTCTGACTGTGCCTCCTCCTTGTACATCCTTCATTTTTTCTCTTAAATATTTCTGAAATCTGAACACTTCTGTACTTCTACCAGATAACCTCCCCTTTTCCTAGCCTGTGATAGCTCATAAAGCCAAATGCGACCATTACCTCCCAGCTGGCCTCTTTGTTTTCATATCCTTCATTATTTTGTGTATGGAATTAATTTTCTATGTTCCTTTGCCTCTTTTTTGACAGCTATTCTTCCCCAAGTGTTGTAACATTTGTCACATGCCTAACAAAAATAATATTTTATCTACTAAGACATATGTTGCATGTTTTTTCTTGGAGCAACTTTCCTTGGCCTTTGGTTATCCTCCTCCAGGATAGATTATGTTTCCCTAGGCTGTCCTGGGCCTGTTTTCCTGGGAGCCCTCTCTGAACTCTTCTGTGCCCACTCATGTTGGATCCCTGACTCCTAGACTGTGCATTGCCCTCTGCCTTGTGTTACTCCCCAGTGGTGCTGGAGCACAGTTTCCGAGGAAAGGCTCATGGACACATATGCATAGAGATCTAGCCTCTCTCAAAACCCCTCCTTTGTCATAGAGTATAAAATTCTAGAGTGAAAACTAAATTTCATGGCTCTGAAGACATTTCTCTATTGTGTTTTCATTATACTGTTCTTGAAATTATTGCCTATGTGTGATGCATCATATGTAACCATTTTTTACATTTCTTGAGCTTTTTAGGATCTTCTCTATTCCTGGGATTCTGAAATTGTACAATACAGCTTCGTGGGGACCTTTTATTTTATTGCGGCCATTAAGCCTGCAGACTATCTCTTTTAGAGAATTTTCTTATTTTCTCTGTTTTATTATTATTTTAGTATTCTTATGATTCAGATGTTGGGCCTCTTAGACCGATATTTCTGCATTGATCTTTAATTTCTTCCCCTCCTATTTTCCAGTTTGTCTTTTGTTCTGCTTCTTAGAGATTCTTTGACTTTCTGTGCTAATCCTTCTATTGAATTTTTTTTATCTCCTTAAGTGTATTTTAAGATTTTTTTTTTTTTAAAGTTTTGCTCCTGAATTTTTACTAGTCCCAAGACTTCCTTTTTCCTGTTGTTTTGATCTCTCTTTGAAGGCTTCTCTCCGATGTGTGGTTGTCTTAGGGTTTTTCTATTTGGAAGCAGGACCTTTGTTCACTAAGGGGTCTCATTGTGGGGATTTGGAGGTCAAGCCAGCTTTTCTTTTGGGGGACATCAGTGTATTATATGAGGGTATGAGGGTATTTTCTTTACAATGGTTCAGTTCTCTTCCAAGAAGGGTCTCCCAGTGTTCTGCCTGGGCAGTGCAAGCATGGCTGCTGGCTTTCTAGAAGCAGGGTTGAGAAGGAAGCTGGAGTTTCCCTTTGTGTGTGCAATTTAATCCCATTTCTTAGGTTTCAGCCCTAGTAGCTCTGAGCCCAGAAACCCTCAGGTATAATATATCCAGAGAATGCGCATACAGATTCCTTATAAGATGGGAGGGGAGGTGGCCTTGGGGCTCTAAGCACAGCTTTACAGTTGACCTTGCTGGCTTCTGTTGTATATTTCACCCTACCTTCCCAGGTACCCTGTGCTTCTGATTTTGGAGCCTGGGTTGGGTTCTTCAAAACAAAGAAGATTGCTTGTTTCTGTCCAAGTCACTCCCTGTCAGCTCCAAAGTTGTGCTTCCATGGCGGTTGCCGCTCCTCTATCTGCTTTTCACCTTGCAGCATTGACTCAGGATCATCCGCCATCAATCCTGTCTCCTGGTCCTGTGTATAACGTTTTATTTTATGACTAATACTAATGAGATTTCAGAAGGAAGAGAAAATAAATTTCTGGTCAATCCATCATACTTAATCCAAATTTAGAACCCATATGTAAGTGTAAATCTAAGTTTAAATTCAACATAATTATGACATTAATTCAGACAATTTCTATTTATACCTCCAATAAGCATATTACACTTTTCCACTCAGGCCTTTGTGTAAGAATTCTATTCAAACTCCATACATGCCATGTGGTCCCATTGCTGTGCAACATAGATGGAGCTGTTTTTGTTAGTGGACAAAGTGTTAGAAATTTTTAAGTTAGCTGAAAGTCATTAATTATCTAAAAAATATCTGAAACATGTCTTGTA